>NW_017731399.1:4943521-4998158 GCF_001890085.2 Hipposideros armiger
TGAATTTCCTCAATTAAGGAAAATGAATATTTTTAATTTGACCTTTTAAAAGGCCTGAAAAGATAACAGGGAGACAATGACAGCATTTGGAATTTTGGAGTAAAGAAGCAAGTTCAATTCTTGGTATGACACGATGTTTGCTGGGTGACCTCGAGCCAGTTAAATAGCCTGTGGAGTTCCTTTTGTTCATTTCCTTTTGAAATGTACATGTTGAACACCTGCCTCCACATTGCTCTCACCAGTAAAATGTGAGTTCCCCTAAGTACTCCAGGTAAGGGTCAAATAAACTGAGTGTGAAAGTATCGTGTGAAGCCATAAAAGTCCTACGCAAATGTTATCATTAATCTAAGAGCCTGCCTGGGTTGTTTGCACAACATTCAGAGGCTTTTCATCAAAGAAACTTTTGTAAATAGCATATTTGACAGAATAGACCATTACAATTTAAAATAAAATAAAAACTCAGGGGCCAGCTGAGTGGCACATTGGTTAAGAGTTGGCTTGGGATGCCAGCTCTGAGCAGCAGAGCCCCAGTTCAATCCCACATGAGGGCCAGTGACACTGCGCCCTCTACAGCTAAGATGGTGAACCAACAGCTCAACCTGGAGCTGGGCTGCCATGAGTCGCTAGTGATGGCGTAGGCTGCAGTGAAGCTGCAGTGGGCTGCCATAAGTGTGAGCGGCTGGCAGCCGGCGTGAGCTGCCAAGAGCTGCTGTGAGCAACCGTCCAGTGGCTGGCAACCAATCTGCCTCAGCCAGGAAGAGCACAATGATAAATACCAACACGGGCCAGTGAAGCGACGTCCTCCACAACTAGATTGAAGAACAAAAGGACAGCAACTTGTCTGTTCCCCTTTCCCTGATTCCCCAACACTGTTCCACTCCCCCATATCTACAATAAAATCTTTAAAAAATAAAATAAAATAAAATAAAAACTCAGGAAACATTTTATTATAAAATAAGATCAGGCCATAAAAACAAATTTGGGCAGAAAATGGAGAAGAGACAGGAATTTGTAATTTATGCTAAGAATTTAATTGCAGAAAATATCTCATTTAAATAATGCTGTTTGCTTTCTTCGTCATTTATGAATTAGGATGCATTTCAAAAGCTAGATTACATGAAGAGATAAAGAGCATCACTCTATTATCTCTACCCCCTGCAATATCAGCGTTTCTATGAATATAGTACTACATGGAAATACTGATTATTATTCTAATCGGTGGCCTTTAAAGCTAAATGAACAACACAGCTTTATTGTTAAACAACTACTTATTTTCCTACAACTTTGCCTTAATACAGAATATGACAGAGCATGAAAAGCAAAAATTGAGTCCATTTATGGATGCTCCTTTATCTATGTAACAGAAACATTTGGGTTCCTATTGCTTTATTTTAAAACGAACACTTTCACTTTAATGAGCATATTATCTTCCACCTAGAAAACTGTGTTGTAACGGCAAGGTTGGAAATGACCTAGAAACAATCGTGTCAGCCCTCCCTGTGCCTTTCCCTGCCCCCTCCCCAACTGAAACATTTCTCTGTGTTAAAACAGGCTGATATTCCAGGATTTGGTCTGTCGACTGCCTAAGTGAATGCAGAGAGTCTCTTATGTTAGGGATTTTAGTGAGTCAAGTACATAGTAGAAAAGCTTCTATTTTTGATTCCTCCATCAACTCATTTTGAAACTCAGACAAGTCATTTACCTTTTCTGTGTCTAGAAAGAATCATTTCTAAAATAGTGATAAAACCACTTTCTAGGCCATATGTCAACAGATGTTAGTGAGAACTGGATGTGAAACCTACACAGGTAAGGATGTTTTAAGTAAATTCATTGACTATAAAGCTGGGGTTCCGAAAATTTAAAAAACAGATCTTCATCCATTAAAATATAGTATAAAATATTTATGTTTAAATGAAGTACAATAGAAACAGGAATAGTTTAAATTTAGTGGTTAAGAAAAACAAAACCTTCTTCATGTTATTTATATATATTACATGTATGTACACAGTATATAATTCAGGGACTTCGATCTTACTATCTGAAGAATGTGAATGTTTTTTTGAAAACACACAACTACATTTCAATTGAATGAAAACATGTTAATAATTTTCTTTTCCTATAATGGCTAATAGCAAACAAAAGAGGAAAACTGAAAATGTGTTAAGACCATGCATTTCATAATCTCCAAGAAGAGACAAGATAACTTAGTGGTGACAAGCTGGCCTCTGTCATCAGACTGATGTAGGTCTGAATCCAGGCTCCCCCACTTCCTAGCTGTGTGATCTGGGACAAGTTACTTCACCTCTCTGTGCTTCTACTTTCTTATCTGTTACAAATCACAGTCCTAGCAAATAAAAAGCCTTCTGAACTGGGAAGCCTGGTTCCCCCATCTGATCTGCAACTAACTAGTTGTTGGGACCAGGTCAAACCACAGTCTCTCTGGACCCCAGCTGGACATTAGCATCCTTAGTATTCCCCGCAGCTCTGACCTAGAATTCAGAACCAATTTCTAACTTTCCTTCAAAGACTCGCCAGAATGTCTCATGCCGCCTCTCTTCCATCATCACTGCCTATATCCTAGCCCAATTCCTCTATTCACGACAGTGCTCATGCAGAATTTCTCAAAGAAACAGAACTGCTAGGGTTACTACACATTTCCTCCCAGACTTAGTGTCCCCCCACAAGAGGCAATTCCTGTAATACCACCACCCACCACTAGGTGCCACAGGATTCAACATTTATTCCTGGAGCAAACACACTGAGCATCCATTCACAAAGCTTCATGCTAAGCCCTGGAGATACAAAGATAAGTCAGACACAGATACTCTCCTTCAGGAGCCCAGGAGTGGTGACAGACATGTCCACAAAAGCAAGACATGGTAATGTGTGGGTGTCCAGTTATGATAACACAGAGCAGGAGGTGGCAGCAACTGAGATCAAAGCAGAAGTATGAACAGGAGTCTGGGACAGGCAGGTAGAGCCATTTGAGCCTAGGTGACAACACAGGCATGGACATCTGAAGCCCCCAAAGTGGAGACACTCGAAGAAAAAACAAAAACAAAAACAAACAAACAAAAAAAAACCATGAAGATGACCTAATCTCGAGATGATTAAATGGGAGAATAGCCAAATGAGGAGAGTGAATTAACAGATTCACACCTGTCTGGATTCATATGACTTGGTTTACTTGTTTATCAGGAGCCTCCTCCACTAGAAACCCAGTTCTTCCTGGGCAGAGTTTTTTCTTTGCCAGTTGGGTTCACCCTCTATCCATGGCACCTAGAACAGGGCCTGGCACATAGTAAGTACTCAGATGTATTTTAATGAATGACAGAACTGATAAGATTCCACCAAAATGCAGCATACCCTTTCTGGAACATTCATCTAGTTAACAAGCCATGAAAACTGCCCAACAAAGAAGGCTATTTATCAACAAAGACCTATGTATGGAATCCCACATGAGGATTTTCCCCAGCATTTCTGTGGGCCAGCCCTGAACTCGGGAATCCACTTTAGGAATCCATAAGTAGTTTAGGGGAGAAGGAATATGTGTGGGGGGGTGGGAAGTATAGAGAGGAGAGACCCTATGAATATCAGAACAATTGAGCAACTATGACTCAAACTCTGATTAGTAAATCTTTTGAAAATTGGAACTGCAATTTACTCCGAACTTACACTGCTTTTGTAGCTTGCAGTGACAACCAATGCCAGCTGTTTTCCTTTGTAAGGCCAACCACTGTGGAGCAAGCAACGCCTAGGGTCCAGCAGATAACAGTGCTGAGCAGAGGAGGTAGGAAAGACCCAATATGTGGAAAATGAAGTCAGACCGGGAATCGCATCTCAGCTCTGGCCACACCAAGGCTGCTGTGTGGCTTTTGGCAATTGACTCTCCAACCCTCAATTTCCAGCTCTTCACCCGGAAGATGGGAACCCTCTACTTTGCAGGGTTGCTTTTGAAAAGGGAATAAAATAAGTCACGCAAATTTCCTAGCACAGGATGAATGTAGCAACTGACTAGCAGCAGTCTTGTTCTCTGCCAGTGTCCGGCCAAGTGAAATTCCACCTACCCCAGAATCACTGGAGAAGCCTCTCCCCGACCCGCAGGTATTCTGATTTGGTGCATCTGAGAACGGAGCTCGTCAGCTGTCTACCCACTCCTCAGGTGATCATGATGCCCAACTAAGAAGCTGACCACTACAATTATGCTGCAACGTCACTAACATTGTCACATGCAGCTATAAAAGCCCTAAGACATCATGCTGCCACTCAGTGTCCAGCCCTCAAAACCCCATTCAGGGAAACATCTTGTAGGAGAGGTAATCAAAGGCTGACTATAATAGAGTCTAAATATTTATGCTGCCAAATGAGAATTTCTGTTGATGTTATTCCCTCTCCACCATATTATATCAAATTCACATTGTTTGCCTCAGCCCATTAAAGCCCAATGGATTTTTTTCTGACATCAGCAATGTTAAGAACTTCCCCCAAAAATTTACAAGATGTTAGCTAGCTCAGTAGTACAAGCTTGTTTATATAGTTCTAGTCTGACTGAGTGGGCAGGAACCTCAAGGGGGAAAGGAGGAAGAAAACAGCTATAAAGAACAAATAGCTCTTTCTGTTACAGCAGAGTCTGCCAACTTGACATTTCCTATATACTCAAAGTTCAGGTGTTCAATGACAAATCGAGTGTCTGTTTCAGGTAATACGCCAAAGAGCTTAGCAGCGGTTCTCAACCTTCCTAATGCCGCGACCCCTTAATACAGTTCCTCATGTTGTGGTGACCCCCAACCATAAAATTATTTTCGTTGCTACTCTATAACTGTAATTTTGCTACTGTTATGAATCTAAATGTAAATATCTTTTTGTTTTCCGATGGTCTTAGGCGACCCCTGTGAAAGGGTCGTTCAATCCCCAAAGGGGTCGCGACCCACAGGTTCAGAACCGCTGGCTTAACGCAAGGCAACAGAGCTCAACCCCCAGCGGCCAATTTTGGTGGCAATTCTGGGCACCCAGTACTTTACTGGGATACAATTACTTGATCATTTCAGGACTGCAGTTAGGATTCGGCGGTTCCTAAAAGCTGATCCAAGAACTTGAACCAGGCTAGCAGCCCCAGGGTCACCTGAAGGAGATTCTAAAGATACATGTTCCTGGTTCCCATGCTTCAGAAAGTCTCATCCAGTCGGCCTAGGGTGGTCCTTGGAGGTTTAGAATGTGAGCATTCCCCCGGGGATTTGGAAGCACAGGCCAGTTGGGAACCACTGACCTAGATTCCAGGGAGCCTGCCTTCCTCTCTTCACCTGAGCCCTGCGTCCTTTTCCATGTTGCCTACGGTCGGGCAGCCATGCTGAGGCGGGGCTCCTTTCACTCCCCTTGTATTTAGGCAAAAACTCACTGTCACGGAGAAAGCAAGGGTCACAGGGTCACACAGCTGGCTCTCAATCCTGGCCATGCTACTGACGTGCTGCGTGATCATGAGCAACTCACTGCAGTGCTGATTCAGCCTCCCTGAGACCTGGTTTTCTCATCTAGGAAATGGAACAAACACTAACCACACTGTCTTGGTGGTTCTCAGCCCTGCCTGCTCATCAGAATCGGTGCTTCTTGCTACAGCAACCGTAACAAGAGGATGTTACGATTCACACTCTACAGGAGAGCAAGTTGAGGCCCCAGAACATAGGTTAACTTGCCCAAAGGAACACAGCTTGTCAGTCAAGAAATTCAAATGCAGGGCTGACTCCAATGCCCAGACTTTCCAACAGGTCAGTGTTGGTCTCCAGCGACATCACCTATATAAAGTATTCAGAACAAAATTGTGTAAATACACAAAATTTAAGCATACACCTACATATAAAATACTTAGCACCTACATACTAAAGTACTTAGTAGTAGTCACTACTGGTACATGGTAAAACTGGTACACAGTAGGTCCTCAAGTACTTGTGGTCCCTTCCTACTTTCTAGTGTATCTGTGACGTTGACATCCCCATACCAATCCTATCTTAAGACATAACATATCAATAAACACAATCCTCTCTGAGTTGCTACAGCTGCCTAACAGCCTAAACAAACTAATCTACAAAGCCTCATACAAAGAAAAATACTTTGCATTCCCTCTATTAAACAGTATCCTAAAAATTCAGCTGGGAGGGAGAAGTAGAAAGTTCTTCACATGACAGAATGTGCTTGGCCGTGGGCTCTGCCTCACAGTCCTGTCAATACAAACGCTGCTTGAATCTCAGGTCCTGCTAGGCACCTTCTCTTCCCAGAGCTCTCTGAGCTTCACACCGCCCTGGACACCCCCAGACCCTATCAACTTCCCACCGACTCTTCCTGCCTTTTCAACTCTTCTTTTGTAAACAGTTTGCCCACTCTGTCCTTCTACCTCCTCTCTGAACTTTGACCTTGTGTGACCTTAATGAAAACCTGGCTTCCCCCAAGGATATTCCCCCATAGCCCCTTGTCCTCACCCCATATACATCTCAAGACCAGGAAGGTAAGCATCCTCTTGGCTGTCCATTGCTGCTTTAAATGGTTTCCCTCTCATCTTCCCACCCAAATCTCTGTCCTTGTGACACTCGGGCCACCTGGTTATGCCACTTTCTGCCCATCCTCGCTGCTGTGTCCCACCTCCCTCCTGGGTATGCCCTTTTATTTCCTGAAGATGCCAGCTCCAGTTCTCAGGGCTTTTCTCCATCCCTTAGTCAACATCAGTGATGTTAACATCAGAATCAAAAACCTGTCTAAAAAGCTGATTTCTCCATCCTTTTATAATATTTTCTCACCTGAACCCTTTTCCTCCATTCCTCCTCCCCAGCCACCGTCTCACATGGCCCCATGCTGAACCTCATTATCATCAGTACATGGACCAACTCAAATCCCCCACTCTGTCCACCTTCCTTCTTTCCAGCTCATTTACTCTACACTCACTGCAAACATTCTTCAAACTTATTTAAACATTCAATCTATTTCTTTTTCTTTTTTTCTTTTTTTTAGTTTCAGGTGTTTTTTTCAATCTATTTCAACCTACAACATTTTTAGGTTTTTTTCTTCTCTCACTGGCTCCATCACTCATATAATCGCTCAATCACTACCTTGCAAATATCCTCAACTCCCTCACCTCCCCCTGTCTGTGTCGTATTTCCTGGCAAAACTCCAAGACTGAGAGAACCTGAATATCCACCATACAATATCCACACAATATCCAAATAGCCAAGCTCACATACAAGCAAGTGAACACTGTGGCAGGGGTTGGGGGGTAGAAATCACACAACCAGGCTGACTAGCTATATTTTAAACTCATGATCACAAACTTCAAATGAGTTAGTCAATACTGCCCACCAAGTTGAATATGTTTTCCTACCAAGTTTGAATTCTTCCTTTCTGAACTGGCTATCTCATATCATCTCCTTGTTCACACTTTACACACAGTCTCACTTCCAACTTCACTGAAGAAATGGAAGCCAGCAGCAGGCAAGCCTCTCATCTTGGGGCACCCTCACGTAAGCCACCATGTTCTTGGTCTCCCCTCCTATTGCACTAGAGGAAGTGTTGCTGCATTTACTAAAGAAAAGTTGCTCCATTTTTGCTCTTTTTAAATTTTATTGTTAGTTTCAGGTGTACAGAACAATGCAATAGTTATCCTTTTCACCCTCACAAAGTAACAACCCCCCTCCCGCATCTACTGCCCTCCCATCCCAAATATCATGCTTATATATTACAATTCCATTGACTCCATTCCCACTCTCTACTCCATGTCCCATGACTATATATATATATAATTATAGTTGACATACATTATTATTCAACATCAGCTTCAGAAATACAGTGCGGTGGTCAGGGCTCTACACCAACTATGAAGTGGTCTCCCTAACAAGACATGAACCATTTTTGCTCTTAATTGGAAGGTTATAGAATATTTCTCCTCACTTACACCCTTCCACCACACTAACGGGCCTCTAGTATCGTAACAGTGAATCACCGCAAAAAGACCTCCAAAGCACAACTCCTGAGGCATCCTTAAGGAAGCCTGAAGTCAAGAGAGGAGGCTGAAACAGGGGAATTTGAAGTCTCTGGCACCTACAGCTATGGCAAACATTAAGAACAGCCCAACTGCTAGCCTGATTCAATACAACCCCACACTAAAGGCCTAGTTACCTCAGCTCTTATTACCTGATACATCACGTTTGGCTTTAAACAAAAAATTACAAGGGATGCTAAGAGGCAAGGAAAAAAATGGTCTGAAGACACAAGTAGTCATCAGAACCAGACTCAGATATGATACAGGTGCTGAAATTATCATAAAGGAAATTCAAAATCACTACGATTAAATATTTTATGGGTTCTAATGGGAAAAGTTGATGGGAATGAAAACAGAAAGGCAGAAACTCTTAAAAAAAAACAAAAAACAATTTCACCTTAAGAAGGGGAATGCTAGAAGTAAAAAAACACTATAACAAATTAAGAACACCTTTGATGGACTCATTGGTAGACTCAAAATGGCCAAAGAAAGAAGCAGTAAACTTTTGAGTGAAGGTCAGTAGAAACTTCCCAAACTGAAAAAAAAAGAGAAAGAAAAAGAATTTTTTTTAATGGTACAGAACATTCAAGAACTATGGTACAATATCAAAAAATGTAACATAACTGTAATTGGAATACCAGGAGGAAAAGAAAGAGAAAAGGGAGAAGAAATATTCAAAGGAATAATGACTGAAACCTTTCCAAAGTTAATGACATACACCAAACCACAGGTTCTGATTCAGGAAGATCAGAAAGCACCAAATAGGGTTAAAAAAACCACTAGCTTATATCATACTCAAACTGCAGAAAATGAAGACAAAGAAAATTTTGAAAGAAATCAGAGGGAGAAACCTTACCTATAGAAGAACTAGGAAAACAAGTACAGAAACCACAAGCAAGAGGGTGGTGTGAAATACTTAAAATGTTGAAAGGAAAAAAAAAAACCCACCAGCCTAGAATTCTATATCTAGTGAAATTATCCTTCAAAGGTGAAAGGAAAATAACTTTCTCAGACAAACAAAAACTGAGCAAGTTCACTTGCAAACTTGTCCTGCAAGAAATGCTAAAAGGAGTTCTTCAGGTACAGGAAAATTATATAGATCAGAAACTTGGGTCTACCAGACAAAAGAGCAAAAGAAATAAAAAGAAAATCTTTTATTTTCTTGCTCTTAATTGAGCTAAGAGAAAGAAATAAGACTCTTTTGAACAATGTTCATGGGATAGAAAAAAAATAATTTTAAAAAGCCTGGTATATCCATGTCTAACACAGAGTTCTGGAATAGCCCTTGACCATCAACTAGCTCAAACTCGGGCTGTGGGACAAATCTGTGCTGCTGCCTGTTTTTGTATGGTCTGTGAGCTAGGAATGGTTTTTATATTTTTAGATGGTTAAAAAAAGTTAAAAGAATAATAATATTTTAGTAACAAATGAAAGCTGTATAAAAATGAAATTTCTGTGTCCATAAATAACGTTTTATAAATGTTCACTTGTTTACTTATTGTCTGCTTTTACGCTGTTATGCTGCAACAGCAGAGTTGCATAGTTGCAAGAGAGACCACATAGCACACAAAGCTCAAAATATTTACAATTTGTTCCTTTACATAAAAATTGTTGTGTTCCCTCAACAAGCCCAATTACTTAATTTTTCAGAGGATGAAACTAAGGCCTCGAGAGATCAAGTTATGTTCTAATGTCATCTTACTAGTTAGTAATAGAGTCAACATTAGAATCTGGGTCTTAAGATACTCGATGCCTCTTCCCTCATATGAGAGGACTTACATTTTATAAGTATGGGTTCTAAGATTATCGTGTCTAATACTACTGACTAATACTTCCGACTCTAGGGACTGCAGAAGTAACGTTTTATTATTCTCTTATTTCACACGAAAGATTATATGACTGCTAGAGAAGAAGTAGGAGTGACAGAGAAGCTTTGCCAATTTTTATACACAAAAAGGAGATGACTAAGAGACACAGAGGATGACGTGTTCCCAGGGGACCCAAGAAGACAAGCACTCCTATTGGTTTTTTTTTAAAAAAGAATGTCAGCTTTATTCCCTGGAATTTTGTTGTCTTCTTTCTTCATTTTTTAAAGAACAGGTAAAATCAGTATCTTTTTTACACTAAAAGCAGGCATTTAAATATCGGGTGCATCTCTTCTATGACTCCATAATGCACACACTTTTCCTCTCCTGGTGATAGCAAGACTTAACAAAAGAAAGATCTGTTCATAAAGCTCATCAGGGAGAAGCAATATAGGTCAAAGAAATAACAATTGAATAGGTTTCTGAGGGTTTGTTTGTTACAGTCTTACTCATACTTTATAGCTGGAAGACAAACATAGGACAATTAGAATGGGCCACTTCCTACAATGAGGGACTACATTACAACAGATCATCCCTCGAGAACAACTAGAAAAGCTGGATAAACTTTTTTAAAAAGGAGAGCTCCCAAGGCAATGAGGACATATGGGGCCAGTGCCAAGAGAAAAGGGGGAAAAAAGGAGGTGAGTCGGACATTTCATGTGACTATTGCTTTAAGCATTTGGTCAAATTCAACATCTATTCATGAAAATACCCTTAGAAAATTTTGAAGGTAAGGGAACTTGTTTAACCTGATAAAGGATATTTTTAAAAGACAGCAATCATAATATTTAATAGTCACACTTTGAAAACTTTTTCACTTTTATTTTATGATTATGATTATGAATGTGATTATGAATGACACAAGAATGCCCCACTATGACCATTTCTATTCACCATTATATTAGAGATCTTAAGCCAATGCAACAGGCAAGGAAAAGAAATAAAAATCACAATGATTGCTAAGGAAAAAGTAAAAACTGTTCTGCTGGTAATTTGATTGTATACATGGAAAAACTATAGTAATTTACAGAGAACTATTAGAATTGACAAGTGAATTCAGCAAACTCACCAGTTACAGCATCAATATATAAAAACCGACTGTATATACCCACAACAAACAACCAGAAAATGTTTTTAAAAGATATAATTTATAATACCATAAAATAACTTCAAATACTAAGAATATATATAAAGATGTACAATATGTTTACAACATAGAGAGATACAAAGCAGTAACAGAAATGAGAGATCTAAATAAATGAAGGGCTATACTATATTAATGAAGTTAAATAGTCAACATTCTAAAAACTAATTTACTTCCAATTTGGGTTACAGATTTAATGCAGTCCCAATCAAAATCCCATCAAAAGATGATTTTAAAATTCACATAGGATTGCAAATGGCTAAGAATAACCAAGCTATTCTTAAATAAGAACATAGCTGGAGGACATATACTCCTGGATATCAAGACTTATTATTAAGCTATATTAATTAAGACAGTGTGGTATCAGTATAAGAATAGGCAAATTGAACAATGAAAGCAAAGAGAGACCCACATATAAATGATCACCTAATTTAAAATAAAAATAAAGGTGACATTTCAAAACAGTGGAAAAGAGGAGATTTTTCAATAAATAGTGCTGGGTTAATTGGGTATAAATATGGAAAACAAAATAAATATGGATCTCCTCCTCATGCCACAGATAAAAATCAACCTCAGGGGGATTTTTTTTTTTTACCTAAAAAGGCAAAACAAGAGGGCTTCTAAAAAGTGGGAGAATAGTTTTATGACCTTAGGGTAGGCAAAAATTTCTTGAACAAGCACAGAAAAAATAACCATAAAGGAAGAGAATGATAAATTGGATATTACGTTAAAAGCAAGATCTCCTATTCATCAAAAGAGAGTCAAATGGCATGCCACAAAATAGGAAAAGATATTTTAAATACATATGACTGGTAAAAATATTTGTATTAAAGAAAGAAAACTACAAATCAGTTAAGAAAAAGATGGACAATCTAGTTGAAAAAATAGCCAATAAACTTGAATAAGGACTACATAAGGTTAAATAAAAGTGACAAAAAAAATATTAAAAAGGCACAACATCCTCAGTCACTAGAGCAAATTGAAACCAGAACGAGACACCACTACACACCCGCCATAATGGCTAAAATTCAAAAGTTTGACAATCCCAAGTGTTGAGAAATACGTAGAGAAACTGAAACACTCATAAACGGATGTTAAGAGTATAGACTGATACAACCACCTGGAAAACCCTTTGTAAGAACCTCTAAAGTTGAACATAGGCACCCCATATCCCAGCAATCCAGTCTTAGGTGTATACCAAACAGAAATACATTCATATGTGTAACAAAAAACACATACAAAAAAGTTTATAGCAACATTATTCATAGTAGCCCTGAACTGGAAATGTCCCAAATGCCTGTCAACAGTAGATGAATGAACAGTTTGTGACATAATACCAAGTGGATTGCTATACAGCAACAAAAATGAATAAGCTTCTGCTGCACATCACAACATGGATGAATCTCTCAGTGTCCTCCATAAGAAGCCACAAAAATATACATGTAATTCTATATATATTTCAAAATGAGAACATATGGTGCTATCAGCTTAGTGGTTACCACTGGGGGAAGGAGGTGTTGGAGTTCCTGGTGGGACGCATGAGGTAGTGTCTGGGGAAATGGTGATATTCTATCTCTTGATCTGGGGGAGATAACATGAATGTATTTAGTGTTTGAAAAATCATTGAGCAATGATTCATATACTTTTATGTAAATATGATATACAATAGAATTGTATGTTTACAAAAGAATAGTGCAAATATTCTAGAAGAAGGATATAGCATCTCTGGTTCTCAAGGTGTCACTTGAGCCATATCAGGTAAAGCCAGGTAAAACCTGATGCAATCACAGGCATATGGTGGCAAGGATGGTGCAGGAACAATAGGTGTGTCTGTCACCACTGTATACACTCACCCAATGCTAGTGCAGTCAGCACAGAGCAGCAGCAATATCACGGAATGAGAGAGCTAGCATAGAAGTGAAACAAAATTAGAAAGATACCAATTGAAGGAATGCCTCACATTACCCAAAAGCTTTATTTTGGATAGTGAAAGTTTTCCAAGTCTTATAAAACATCTCAGAACTCTCAAAGAGTGGTTGAATTACTCTGCGTTGGTTCTTAATAACCTTCCACTGCACAGCAAATAAAACCCAAAGCCCTTCAGTCAGTTTAGAAGATTGAGGCAGTTCCTGTTTCTGGTTGCCCTGCTTATCTGTTTGCTATCCAGTTTGCGTCTTCTGCTAGGGAAGGATAGGCCTGTAAACTATCCTGGCAAGAATATGCCATATCACTGGACGCATTAATTGGATCGAGGTAGACATGTGAGTCTAATTGGGGCCAATCAAGGTCCTTCCCTGAGCCTGAGATAAGGACACTGGAAGAAAGAAGACCCCTGCCCTGTGAGGGGCTGTGTTGAAAGGAGGTAAGGGTAAAAATAGTAAGGACCATCTACTGTTCTCTAGTGTCCCAGAATGGAAAGTCAAGACAATGAGATATCTAGTAAGAGTGGTGACAATATCACTTAAGTCCCTGGATCTAGCCATGCCTGAATTCCTAAGTACGTGAGTCAGATACATTCCTTTATGTTTGAGTTGGTTTCAATCTTGCTTTAGTTCAGTTTTGAGTTTTTTGTTCACATCCAAGAGACCCCTGAATCACCATTATCCTCATCACCATCATCACATATATGTGGCATTCAAGTCACTCAATAGAATGGTCTAATTTGCATTTCTAGTCGTGTTCTATCGCTGTTCGTCTTCATATAACTAACAGCACCAGCAATCTCAACCACAGGAAACATTCCCCTACCAAGAATTTCTCATAAGCAAAGTTCAACTTAAACCAATCTACTTCCAAATATACTGTTGATGGCCAACTGGTCACTCCTGTTAAGGATAATAAGAAAACATAAAAAACTGGGAATTAGAAACAGATTTTTTGAAGTGGGGGAAAGGGTTGTAAGGCAGATGGCAGGCAGGGAAAGAGGTTCTTGCAGAGAAGCTTTTGAAAGCTAAAGAAAGCCAAAGAAATGAAAACCTGGAATTGACAGCATATGCTTTGGCATGAAGCTAAAGATCCTATGCATTGGGGTGAGATATCTGAGAACTTCCTAATCAGTCATGCCAAGCAAGTTACATAAAGTTTATCCCAAGATTTATCCACTGTACCCTTGAGCCACAGGAAGATCGGGCGTCAGTGGTCAACTTCTCAGTCAGAAAGTCTAAAAGGCAATGAACGTCTGGACAGAGAGCCTCACACAGTAGGGGAAATGCCCATTTGCATGGGAATTGTGCATTGACTATCATATAGCAAAACCACTTACAAGCATTTCACCGCAGGAAAGTGATTTCCTGGAAAACAGTAAGAAGCAACTAGAAATTAATTGTGTCCATTCACTATTACCAATGTTAGGTGAGGCAAATGCCACTTATAATCAACTTCGTTTTCTCATTTTACTTTTGGTAAACGTAAATATTGAAGTTTTGTTTGCAACATACATTTCACCTGTCTCTGTTTTTCCCTTAGTTTTAAGTTCATCAATAGACTTATCCTGCCTGAGAGGTTTTTGAGGACCTGACACTTGGTAGGGGGATATTAAAAATTCTTTGCACACTTTGTCACTTCTATCCTTTTACTTACAATAGAATGCCTCAAGAACACTCTTGCCACCTCTGTCCCCTGCTCCCACTTCCACAGGGCCCAAACCCATTGGCCCTCCAATGTCCAACTCATCCACTCAACCTCTTCAATGAAATCTCTCGGGGAAGTAACCCCTCCTTCGTTCCATTTATATGTGCCTGTATTACCACATTCTGTTTCTCCATGTTTTCCCCCCACAGAATGTTAAACTTCTTAAAAACAGCCATAGCTGATCATCATCATCTTGAAGAGGGTCTTTGGTAGTGGGACTTACTACCAACATGGACATGTAGGGCAGTGACCCAGAAAGAGCTGTGGAGACCTTACCAGCGGTTCTCAACCTTCCTAATGCCGTGACCCCTTAATACAGCTCCTCATGTTGTGGTGACCCCAACCATAAAATTATTTTCATTGCTACTCTATAACTGTAATTTTGCTACTGTTATGAATCGTAATGTAAATATCTTTTTGTTTTCTGATGGTCTTAGGCGACCCCTGTGAAAGGGTCATTTGACCCCCAAAGGGGTCGCAACCCACAGGTTGAGAACCGCTGCCTTAGACCAACTGGGTGACTTGGGTAGAAACCTTCCTCCCCACTCCCAGACTAAGAGTTGACTAAACCAGAGATTTCTGGAACAGTCTCTATTTCAGTAATGCCCTCAAAGCAATCACAATTTCACAGCCCTCTTCTGCACCTGGGGAGAAGGCAGATCAATAGTGTTCACCTACTTTGTCTAATGTCACATACCCCTGGCAATGGGCAGAAACCAGCAGCCAAACCCCGAAACTACCTGACATTCTGAAAATTAAAGTGCCTACCCCTTCCAAAGAAAAGAAAAAAGAAATCTAAAATGTAATCAATAAATGTTTTCTCTGTGCATGAATCCTTTCTACTTTGACCAGCTGCTGAATCAGTCTTTGTTCTAGAATGTATGGTCAACAGACAATATAATGGCATCTTCCTGCTTGGCTTGGAGTGTGAACACAGTAGCACTTACATAGCAGCTGAAGAGAAAAATATATATCAGATATTTTTAAAAGTTATTGTCTTTCTTCTAGAGCGGTCACAGATAGAAAAAACCCAGCCAGCTCAAACAAGTGTTTGGTTTGGACTGGGAAGCGTAGAGCTATACAACATTTTTCTAATTGGAGTTAATTGCTAATATTAAAAATGGATGGCACCAACAGGGCTCTCTGAGCAGCATACACCCTTTGCTTTAACACAGCCCTCACCTGTCCCTAATGTTCCCAACCCTGGGATCCAGTGCCACATGCCACTCATCATCCCACACAGGTGGCTGTTTTGCTTTTAGGGAAAAAAAGGAAGGCGTCATTTGGCGTCCATGTCTCTAACAAAAATGGGTGAGGGGGCCCCATGTTTCAAGAAAAATGGGTTCTTACTCTGACATCAAACAATTGGTTTAACAACAAATTATTATCAATACCTCTCACCTGCAAAGCTTGCTGATCTTCCTCTCTTCACCTATGAAATGTCTACATATTTCCCAAAGCCTGTCTCGTCCAGGTCTGATTATACAATGTTCTCTCTCTCTGAACTGGCCTGTATGTACTTACGGTCTTTGTCATCTATTTGCTGCCTAATCTGACTTATAAAATTCCACACATTCTTTTTCCTAAACCTTCACTTAACAACTTTTCTTGTTAATGCTCTATTTATTTCAATCATGTCCAAAACAACTGAAAAGATGGTCTCAGGGTAGGGTCTCTGTCTACCCCCCACCTTCCAATACATCAGAGCGACTCAGGACTTTGGGGTCAGATAAGAGCTGAGTTTAAATCTTGGTTTCTCTACTTGATAACTGTCTGACCTTAGGCAAGTGGCTGAATCTCTTTTTCACCTTTGGTTTCTTTATCTGTAAAATGGAAGTAATACCATCTAATTCTTGGTAAAAGGCTTTGATCTACAAAAAGCTTTACAATTACTGACTATTTTGTTATGATCAGTTCACCGCTATATGACAGATCGACACCTTTTTAGGCTGGGCAACTTTTTGTGTAGGAAACCAATTTTTCCTCAAGCATTTACTACATGTGTGGCTTTGTTCTGGGGCAGGATAATATTATGGTTAAAAAACAAACAAACAGATCACTGCCTATTAGGAGAGACAAACAACAATGTGTAATTACAAAATAGGATGAGGGCCTCACTATATCGTGGATCTGAGGTGGATCTAGCCAGTCAAAATCAAGCAAACAATAAGAACGGGGGTTGTAACCACTTGCACCTTGCATCCACAACTGCACCAGTCCATGCATCCATTCTTATGCCAGTCCATGTACCTGCACGTGGACCTGCCCATGCATCTGTATGTGGACCAGTCCATGTACCTACACCCAAACCAGTCCACGTTTCCACACCGGTTCTAGCCTGTCCTTCCTCCCATTTTCACCCACCCACAGCCGTCACTCGGAAAGTCAGTAACTCAGCAAACTCCTACCATGTGCCAAGCACTGTAAGAGATACCAAGGATACAGAGGAAACATAACACATGGCCTCGCTCCGGGTGTGGGTCACAGTCTGGCACAAGAGATATTAACGGAGCTGCAGTCCCTATGTTTCACTTCTCTTCCTGCTGGTGATTAATGGCCTTCGGGCTTAAGGAAACAGAGTCATCTGTAGCTCCCAAAAGGAAGACCTTTCTTACACCACCCTCTCCTCTTGGTGTCTGGCCTGTTTGCTTTCTATGCCTCCTCAAATCTCAAGTTACTACTATGGAGCAGGATTCCCCAGGGACTCAATGCCAGGCTGATGTAGCAAGTCCTCAGGAACAGAAAAATAGAAGGGGAGCCATTACCCCAAAATACTTATTTCCTAACAGACTCCTATTGGAGAAGGTCATTGAGAGGATGTGACCACCGGTTAACCTGTGAGCTGGACCTGAGCAATCAGAGGCTCCTCGCCCCTCCGCTGTCCTTGGAATGTATGTTCTGCCCACTGTTTCCACAGCAGGAGCCATTTTCAAGGATGCAGCCTTGAAAGAATAAGATGTTGTTGAGATCATCTGGACAGCATATATGAGTGAACCCCATTAAGGCCTCTAAATAAACTATTAAGATTGTGGTGGGCAAGTGTGGAAATCTACTCATCTTGCGGTCGGCCTAAGACAAGCCTCGTATGTAAGTTCTCTTGCTTATTAAACCTGCCACCTACAAATCTGGAGCGACCTGTCTCTCTCTTTGGCCTCTCCTTGTCCTGTGTGTACAGGGACTAGTTTCAGATTTTATCCAGAGATTCTAGAGGTTGCAAACCAACAACTCATTATCAATATTATTAGAAAATACGAAGTGTGATGTGACAGGGTCCGTCTCCAGCCCCTGGGTCTCCTCTGTGCAGTACGCATATTTCCTCCTTGCAGCCACAGGTACTCAAGGGGTATATTTTTATTCCCTTTTTACAGATGAGGAAATTGAGGTTCCGCTACACAATTAACAGGGTTTAAAATGACTGTTGTGCTGCTTTAAGAGCCACTGATCGCAGTTCTCAGTCTGGGCTCGGGGCTGCCAGGTCTCAGTGAGCACAATACAAGTGTCCCAGGTACTTCCAAAGGGGTGCCACCACTAGTTAGCATTCATGCAGGACACTCTCACCTCAGAAGGCTTTGTTTAATGGGCACTTCCCCCTGGGCAAGAAAAGAGCCTCTGGGGTAAGGCAGACACTAGTGAATAAGGGAACTCAAACATGCAAAGACTTAAAGATGGCTTTTCCCTTGATGGTTTTACCTACATAAGTATTTAGAAAAGCCAAGACAGCTAGTCTCCACCACAGCTCAGTTGAGTAGCCTCAGTTACATGAGTATCTACTTTGCTCATATTCAAATATTTACACAGTTTAAAGTTTTCATACAAAAAAATGGCTGTACCCTATGTTTATGACACCTAAGTAGAAGGAAAGGATTCATTTTCTAATCACAAAGTAGCCACATGAGGATGACCAAAAAGTGGGGCATTTCAGCCAGCTGGAATCTCCTATCAAATGCATGCCCTTAGCGCCCTCTTCTCTTAGTTTCCTCAGTCATAAAATGGGGACCTATCCCCCAGAATGGTCGTGGTGCTCTAAGGAGCATCGTTCTGCCTTTTGGGGAGGGGGTGGGAGTCCGGACTACTGCTTTCTTTACCTGCGGCTTTGATAATTAGGGTAAATTAATAGTGAATTTCCTCCCCCTCCTCCTATTGGAACCCGTATGTGGTAGAAAATGAATTGCCTCTTACAGGTCTCAGAGGCAGCAGGGAAGCATGTGATAAGCTGGGTGGTGTGTAACATCTCAAGCAAGTGCTTTGAGTTGTTGCTTAATGTAACTCATTAGGCTTAATGTCTACTTTAACTGCCTACTTGTGGGCATTTTTGCTTTCCTTGCAGTTTGAAGAACTGGGTTTCATGACTGATTATTACTCTTATTACAGACTTACTGGTTCCAAATTCTGGGTGATTACCTCTTTTCTCATGAGTGCTTCAGAAACATTTTCCCCCATGGAAAAAGCTGGCAATGATTCAATCCACTTAACATCTACTGGCAGGTATGTTGCTGAGTATGGAACAGATGGATGTGAAGACGTGCAACAGTGTTTCTGCCCCCAAGGATCTTACTACCTAGTACCCAGTGTTGTCCCCAGACCAGTAGAGTCAGCATCATGTGAGGACTGTTAGAAATGTAAATTTTCAGGCCCCACTCTAGACCAACGGAGGCACAAACTCTGCGGGTGACCCCTCAGTCATCTGAGCACCAAGTATTACCAATCCAAAGGGCAAATCTTGATTTTCAAAGGAAACAGAAAAACAGAGAAACTACTCTCTTTGAAAATAAAGACCACTAACAAAAATTAAAACCGGATCCATAAAACCCATCCAGTAAACAAGCAGTAATTTCCCAAACTTTTCACACATATCCAAGTTCTACTTACAAGATTTAAAATTTGGTAGTGTGGGTAAAAATATAATGAATAACGTGATCAGAATAAAGTTTGGAAGAATGTAAACTATGCAGAAATGTCAACAGTTCACTGGTGGGAGAATTACAAATGATCTTTTTTTCTTTGTAGTTTCCTGAGTTTTCCCCAATGGTTACATATTACTTTTGTAATAAAAAAATTAAAACTTTTTGACAGGTTCCATCCATATCACTCAACATGAAGATTTATTTTGTAATTCTATTTCTCTCCATACAGCAGGACAGTGTACATGTAGTAATTATTTATATCATGCCATATGTTACAATGAAGATGAAATTCGGTAAATATATTCCTTCCAGCTGGCACTGAAAATGAAGAGGTTAAATCCTTTCCTAGGTTCAAAGCATCATGCATTAAGACAAGCTAACTGTGAGGCTACAGGAAAAATTAATCCCAGTACTGAAATCTCCGAGAGCATCCCTTCTGAAAAATGTTGATGTGACACATAGCTCCTTACTCATATCTCCCTGATGTTTAACCCCTGGCACAAAACAGAACATTCAGCCATTTCTGGCAAAGTCTTCGCAGTTCAGGGGATAAAATGCATGGGAGAATATTGTCCTAAATATCCTTTTAGAGAGTAGCTAGACGTAGTGATCATAGCACAGTGTATACAAATATCAAAGCATTATGGACGCCTGAAACCAATATAAAATTGTGTGTCACTGATACGCTAATTAAAAACTTACTTTCTCAAGAAATGTTTTCTCGTTTAAAAAAATATCTAAGTTGGCTATCTTATTCCACAAACTATTCATAAATAAATAAATGTCTCATTTAAAGAGACATTTCTACCACAAAAGCACTGTTGCAATGTTTCACTTGATAAGAATAATTTGTTGCTTGAAGGAAACCAGCATTATTTTACTGAAACTCTCAGCGACATATCATCAGTGAATGTAAATTAAGGTTTCCTAAAGGAGACAGGAAGGTTAAGAAACAATGTAATGGATATAAAAAAGGAAACACCAGTGGTTACCTACATCATCAAAATACCTCACAACAGCTGACATTTCTAGAATTTATAGACACTTTCAGGAAAGGTCCAGTTATTGGGGGTGGATATATGTATATAGATATATATGGCATATCGCAACATTTACAGTACATAGGATTACCACATGTACACAATTTAACTTAACAGTAGTATCAGAAAACTCAGAAAGAATTGGTCATCTTGTTTTTTTCTGTTCAGCATGCAAGCTTTTGCTTACAAAAGTGTACCTCCAAAGAGTCTCAAATTTCCCTCTGTCCTCAACTTATTTTTTTTCACAGGGTAGTCCCGTCCATTGCAAAATTAAGTAATAATAAGAGGAGGAATAAATAACATAAAGAACATACAACTCACAGAAAGTTTCTCACCAACTCCCTAGTGTCCACTCCATATAATTACCCATCTGCCTATAAAACTTGATATATAAAAGCCTTGCTAACATATTAAGCTAAACCTAACAAGTTTCCTTTCTACCACTTTTTAACAAAACATGCACAAACTTGTAGCTCAGTCTCTAATTCCATTCAGACACTTATAAGCCCAGTTCTCATCCTCCATCTCTCATCCCCCTCTAGTGAGAAAAGGGTCCAATGTCAGGCTACCTAATACTGCTTATTTGGTCAGTTTTGCTTTGGGGCTGCTAAAAGGTATTGATTGGAAACTACCTGCAGATCCAGCTCCTAGGCATTGACAAATGCTGAGGGAACAATTCTAAGCCAACAATGAGACCCAAATTATCTTCAGTTTGTAACATGGGAATGCCACTCCTCAAAACAAGAAAGAAAGAACATTCCTTCCTATTCCAACAAAATTTTTAAAAATACAGCAGCTTTCATTCTAAACAAAATTCAATCTTCTGGGTCACTGTCCCCTGTCTCTCTGGGCCACTTTTTAAGCAGCCTGACAGTGACTGTAAACACGGTCCCTTCAGGCAACCAGTTTAGTTGTCATCCTCTCAGAGAGAATACCTCCGTTCCCTTTCCTGCCGCAGTTCCCCAAAACAGACCTCATCACCCACTCCTCCCCTCCACACCCTCACCACTCGCTTTCTTTTCCTCCAAACCACAAATGGGCGAGCTGATGTAGAGGAAAAGTTGACGAAGGTCTGCTTTGGAGGTAAAGCTGCCTTACCTGCGATCTCCAAATCACAGGAAGACTGGAGGTCCCCAAAAACACGTACCCTCTGCACGCTCGTCCCAGTCGGTGAGCGCTTCACACCCAGACGCCCGGGAACATGATTTCTATGCAGACCTGCACCCATCCCACACAAGTACACACGCCAGCTTGCATTGCCACTTATGTAAGCTTGTGCCTCTACAGTCCCAAACTGCACACACACACACACACACACACACACACACACACACACACACACACCCCCGACACCTGTCACGCATCTGAAACGGACCAGCATCCACACCCAGGAGATGAAATGACATCAACACACATGAATTGGGGGTGGGGGCACGCCGCTTCAAAACATCTTTCCCCCCCACTTGTTTCTTGCCCATTTTTGTCACAACTACAATTACCTTAGCAACCAAAGAATTGCCTTGACTCCCCCTCCGGCTTCGGAATTTGTCCTAAAGCCTAGCTTGCGCCAGGTTCATGGTAAAGCTAGAGAAGCCCAGGGAACGGGGGACCGGCAGCCTCTTGGGGGCGGAGGGGACGTCTGGGTCAGTCTCCGAGCTGCCCTCCTACGCCTCGCCTCGTCTGTTCGAGTTTCCGCGGTGGGGAGCGCGGGGGCTCAGCGAGCGGAGAGCGACGCCCGGGGCCGGCGAGGAGGCGCGGCGGGGAGCACGGTGCCAGGGCGCGGGGCGCTCGGCTGTCTCCAGCGCGCTCGGGGCCGGCCCCGCTCTCCGCGCTCCCCGGCGCTCGCCCCTCGCCCGCCTCTCCCCGCCCCAGGCCGGCTGGGTCTGCGGAGGTCAGTCCGCCCACTCTGCGCCGGGCCGCTCTCGCCGCTGTGGAAAAGCCGGCGCCCAGGCGGAGCTCTCTCCGCGGAGCAGGGCAGAGCGCAGGGACTGCCCCAACTCGCGAATCCGCCCGGCTCCGCGGCCCCGGAGCTGCTGCAGCGGCGCCCGCTGTCGGGTGTGGAGCGGAGCTGCAGCCCGCGCCGCGCGTACCTGGGCGCCCGCACCTGCGCGGGCCCCGAGCGGCGCGAGTTGGGGCGGGGCCGAAGCACCTGAGCGCGTCCCAAAGGCGCCGCCGACCGGCTCACCTGTTCCCGGCACCGCGGAAAGTGCAGGCGATGATCTGCCCGAGGAAGAGAAAATCCTGGAAATTTCTGGCACTTGAGCTGCCGCCGAAAAAACTGGCAGATTGGCTCAGCGATGCGGAGGCTCTTTCAATCAATTCCGAGAGCTGGCTGCGTCTGGAAACTTCAGTGGCGTCAGGGTTGTCTTAGGGATTCCTGGCCCGGAGTGGTTTACGCTGTAGCTTTTGAATCTTCTGCTGACGTGCGTAACTGGCGCCCTCTAAACTGAAACGGGCCACGGCGATCATCAGGGATTTTGTTACTAACCTCGTCATTTTTATTGATTCAACATTTACACCACGCTCTGTATTTGGGGTGTTTTGTGATTATTCTTATCTGAAACACCACAAAACAACTTTCAAGAAAAATGAACTCTGCGAATATTCTTGGGGAAAGAAGAAAAAAGTTGAAGACAGAAAATGAGGAAGGGTAACTTGAACTGACCACATGCTTTCATGTGGGAGCTTTGAAGTTCGATGTGTACTTACAGACTCAGGGAGCTGCACGTGGAAATAGAACAAGATTGTTGGTGCTAAATGGTGACCATAGGATTGGTGTGCAATGTCAATGCTATCAATATCAAGAACAAATTCAGTATTTATTCTTAAATTGCGTTGTCTCATGCGGGAGGAGGTAGAGTTGAAATAAAAGAACTAAACACTTCCAAGGACGGACGACCTGAACTATGTTCATCCATGTGGGTGCAGAGGTTGAAATTTAAGGTCTCCTTTCCGACCTACGTTTCATTTCCCACCATTCTATACTGATTAATGGATGTACTTGTTCTTTTATCCAAAAAGCAATGATTAGTACCTGCCTTGTGTTAGACCCTCTGCTAAGCACTAGAAGTGTATGACAAGTAAATCTTAAATGTTATGCACATGCACACAAACAAGCTAACCTTATTGTGGTAATTGTTTTGCAACATGTACATGTCTCAAATTATCACATAGCATAACTTAAACTTCATGTTGTATGTCAATAATATTGCAATGAAGCTGGGGGAAAATATATGAAATCAGGTATTTATATATATTTATTTATATTGATATATTTTATGTATTATGTGGGATTTCTAATATATGTTATATATAATTTCCTAAATATATGGGAAATATTTGATTTACTATTTGATTTCATATAACTTATTTGATTGCATGTATACATAGCATGTGTATATATGTCATACACATATACATGCCTATTCTGTGACAATATATTTTTACATATAATTTTTATAACTATAATTTTTATGTAATGTGTGTGTATATATATATATATATTATAATAATAAAAGTAACTTAATAAAGACAGGCCACACTTTTTGCTGGCATGGCCAACAAATTGGTTTACATACTGGTAAACTGAGCATATTAAAGATATTGGGAGGCAAGTTTCACACAGTTGGAGAAGAAAATTACAGATCTAAGAATGGGAAAGATTAGAATAAATCCAGTGATGTGGCTTTAAATTAGAAGTGATGGTATGAAATGATTTCTAATTTAAGTAGATAGAAAAATATATGTACGTGTGTATATACATTGATATATTTCCTAGCTTTGTCCACTGAGAAAGCCTAAAAGCAATAGATCAATACTGCCTCCCGTTAAATCCTGAAAGAAAATAAATTTCCTGGTTAGATATTTTTTAAAAGGGTCTTTCTCCAAGGGTGGCTCAAAGGCCACAGCATCTGCATCATGTAGGGTACTTATTAAAACTTAGCAATAAAGATTCTTGAGCCCCATCTCATACCTGTTGAATAGAAATTTCTAGTGATGGGATCCCTAGAATCTGCTTTTGAACAAAAATTTATGTTGGTTTGCAAACTGGTACCTGTACATGGAAGGCAAAGAGAGACCAAAGAAAGAGGCAGAAACACCCTCCAGATTGGTAGGTGGAGGGTTTAATAAGCAAGGGAACTGACATATGAGGCTTGTCTTGGGCAGCAGCAAGGCTAGTAGATCACAGCACCTGCCTTAAAGGTGTATATGGAGGCCTTACCTGGGTTCAGTCACAGATGGTTTCAACGATACCTTATTGTCTCAAGGCTGCATGCTTTGAACAATATGGGAACAGTAGGCAGAAGTACATTCCAAGCACAGGGGAGAGGTGAGGAGCCTCTGATTGCCTGGCTCCCACTTGGGGGGGTTGTCAATAGGCAGTCACATCCTCTCAGTGTCCCACTTGGGGGGGGTTGTCAATAGGCAGTCACATCCTCTCAGTGTCCCACTTGGGGGGGAGTTGTCAATAGGCAGTCACATCCTCTCAGTAACCTCCAAAAATTTGCAACCAACCCACTCAGGGGTGCTTCCTTCATACAATGCCCAGCATTTCAGTTAGTACTAATTGCATTATCTCCCTCTCATGAGGGGTCTATGACAGGCAAGCTGATTACAGTGTGAAGTGGATTTTTCTCTTTCCAGGATGAAGACAGTTTAGCACTTGATCTGTGGCTTTGAAAATCGTGTGTTTGGGAATGGTGATGTTTATATCATGGTGCTGGAATGGTAATATTTTGAAACTCAGAAGTAATGTTATGTTAGAGTGGGATGCACATTTACAAAGTCCCAGTGCTTAATAATCAGGATGCAGGATATGTATATGTGTAATTAATGCATGTGGGAGAAAATTTCCATCAACAATAACAAGTTTTTTTAAAACCTGCACCAGCCACAAAATAACCATGGGATTCTCTCCACACCAATTGTTTGGACAACGCTTCTTCATCAGACAACGTCTTAGGCACTATTTCAGGAACCACCCTTCAGGATCTTGTGGGCAGAATTGTCACAGAATAGGCAGCTGCCTGCGTGATATGACTTGAAGTGTTGGACAGGTCCCTTCAACCAAAAATATCTGTTCCTCACCCCTGCCCCCCCCCGTTAGATGCTGGGATTCCCACAGTTTTCCATAATCAGTTATAGGCGTATTTGGTCAGAACCATGATAAATAGTTAAGGATGTACTTCAACAAGAAGGACCCTTTACTGAGGCAAAATCTGTCTGTTACAAACTGTATCAAAAGTCCCGAATGTATAAGACCACAGGTAGCCCCCCAAAATATTAATAATAAGAACACTGAAATGGAACACATGGCACCCTCTGTAAAGCATGGCAAAGCTTTCTTCTTAAGGAGAACCATATTTTAATTAATTGAAGGCCTTTTGCAGGTATTTAAGAACCAGAGCTGAGCTCACAGGGTGTTCTCAGCTCTCTTCAGAGTTTTGTGCTTGCCAACTCCACACCGATATTCTAAAGAACATAGAAATGAAATGTATGCCAAACCAAATCCTGGGCAGATGATCCTGTTTCTCAAGACAAGAGACCTGTATCCTATGCTCAAAATGAACTTTCCTGCAAGGTCCTTTTGTCCGTTTTCACACCATCACCCAAAAAACAATAGCAGTTTTCTCTTTAATCTCTAGAGCATTTTTATCATCCCATAATTTCCCCTCATTCCCCTTTGTATCCAGTCACCTCCCTCCATCCTCAGCTCCTGGCCACCACTGATCTGCTTGCTGTCTCTATGGTTTTGCCTTTTCTAGAATGTCATATAAATGAAATCATACAGTACACAGTCATTTGTCAGGCTTCTTTTACTTGGCTTAATGCCTTGTGATTTATCCATGATGTTGCATGTATCAGCTGTCCATTTTTATTTTATTTTATTTATTTATTTTTTTAAGATTTTTATTGGGGAATTGGGGGAGAGGAACAGCATTGGGGAATTGGGGAAGGGGAACAGACAAGTTGCTGTCCTTATGTTCTTCTGTCTAGTTGTGGAGGATATCGCTTCACTGGTCCATGTTGGTATTATCAATGCGCTCTTCCCAGGTGAGGCAGTCGCTCACCAGCCATTGGACCGCCGCTCATGCTAGCTGCCAGCCACTCACTGTAGCTCATAGAAGCCCACTGCAGCAGGGGCTGCAGCCTATGCCATCGCTGGCAACTCATGGCAGCCCAGCTACAGGTTGAGCTGTTGTTCACCATCTTAACTGTAGAGGGTGCAGCATCACTGGCCCTCATGTGGGGTCTGAACTGGGGCCCTGCTGCTCAGAGCTGGCATCCCAAGTCAACTCTTTTTTTTTTCTTTTAAAGATTTTATTGGGGAATTGGGGGAGGGGAACAGACAAGTTGCTGTTGTTTTGTTCTTCAGTCTAGTTGTGGAGGATGTTGCTTCACTGGTCCATGTTGGTATTATCATTGCGCTCTTCCTGGGTGAAGCAGATCAGTCGCCGGCCTCTGGATGGCCGCTCATGGTGGCTCTTGGCAGTTCACACCGGCTGCCAGCCGCTCACGCTGGCTGCCAGCCACACACGGTAGCTTATGGCAGCCCACGGCAGCAGGGGCTACAGCCTACGCCATCGCTGGCGACTCACAGCAGCCAAGCTCCAGGTCGAGGTGTTGTTCACCATCTTAGCTGTAGAGGCCAGTGTCATTGGCCCCCATGTAGCATCCAAACCGGGGCCCTACTGCTTAGAGCTGGCATCCCAAGCCAGCTCTTAACCAACGCGCCACTCGGCCAGTCCTCAGCAGTCTATTTTTAGTGCCGAGTAGCGTGTCATTGTATGGCTATGCTAGAATTTATTTATCCATACCAGCCATCTTTTGATAAGCAGCACACTTCTGATGTGCTACTCTCCTAGGAGGCCATGACCTCTTTGAACTTTACTGATATACAGAAGATATAAACAGACTCTGTAACAAACACTGTTTGCTGTCTACCAAACAAATTTCCTACTCTGACCCCGCTTGACTCCCTCCTTTTTGCTGGTTTCTCCCCTTCCTGGCAGCCATGACTCAGGGAAGAGGACCTATTACCACTTTCACCAGAGCAGATCTTCATTAGACTAAGCTAATCATGGTAGTTCCATTTCTGTGGCCATGTTGCAGAGTTATCACCAATGAGGCTTGATGGGAAATCAGCTAGGATTTTCTGAAAAAGAGCTTCTTTTTTTAAATTAAATTTATTGGGGGTGACAATGGTTAGTAAAGTTACATAGGTTTCAAGTGTACATTTCTATAATACATCATCTATATATCACATTGTGTGCCACCACGCAGAGTCAGTTCTCCTTCCATCACTATATGGGTATATTTGACCCCCTTTATCCTCTTCTACCATCTCCCCCTGCCCCCTTACCCCCTGGTAACCACTAAACTGTTGTCTGTGTCTATGAGCTTTTATTTGGAAAAGAGCTTCTTAACTTTGAATCCCTGCTCTCCTGATCTCCTTAGTCCCTACAATCTCCTGATTGTGGGAAAGGAACTCGTTCACATAGGCACCTAGAGCAAGTAAGCTCTGGCCAAATTTTCAACGGGCTTTCAGTTTCCATTTTCTTGGTTTCCTATCACATTGACCTCTGTGGCAAACAAATAACAAGAGCATGGTACATTCTACAAAATACCTGACCAGGGCTGTTCAAAACTGTCAAGGTCATGATAAACAGAGAGAGACTGAGAAACTGACACAGATTGGAGGAGACTAAGGAGGCACGATAACTAAATGCAATGTGTTATAGTCTCCTGGGCTGGCTCTGAAACACAAAAGGGACATTAGTGGAAAAACTGATGATGTCCAAATGAAGACTGTAGATCAGTCAAGAGTATTGCACCTGTGTTAATTTCCTAGCTTTGACAAATGAGCAATGATTATGTAAGATGTTAACATCAGGGGAAGCTGAGTGAAGGGTGTATGGGAATACGCTGAACTCTCATTGCAACTTTTGTAAGTCTAAAATTATTCCCCAGATTTTTAAAAAAAGTTTTAAGATCATAGAATATTTTGAAAGTTATAAGGCTTCTATGATTTATTTCTTAAAGCGTGTAAGTCAACTGTTTAGGGTGG
This sequence comes from Hipposideros armiger, assembly GCF_001890085.2. NCBI lineage: Eukaryota > Metazoa > Chordata > Mammalia > Chiroptera > Hipposideridae > Hipposideros > Hipposideros armiger. The sequence continues at coordinate 4,972,193 of NW_017731399.1, forward strand.
TTTTGGGAGTTCATTAATTCATTCAATAAATATTTATTGAGTTCTTACTATATATCATACTGTATAACAGGCACTGTTTAGGTGCTATGAATATGCCATGGACAAAATAGACAGGAATACAAAATGCTATTTTACAAAACAAAATACTATTCTACAAAATGGAAGGTAGGAAGGGAGGGAGGGAGAAAGAGAAAGAATCAAATGAATATATTGTCAGATAATAATAAATGTCATAAAGAAAAATAAGGGGGAAGTGTTATTTTAGAGCAAGGGGCTATAGAAGGCCTTTCTGATAAGGTTATATTTGAGCAGAGACTTGAAGAGGGTGCGATATCTAGGGTAAATCTTTCAGAAAAGAAGCAACAGCTTTTGCAAAGGTTCTGGGATGAAAATGAGCTTGACATGTTCAAAGAACAGCAGAATACACAAAGAAGAAAGAGTAAAAGGAGATAAGTTCAGAGAAATATGGGGTTCAGGTCATGTAAGGTCTTGCGGGCCATGATAAATACTTTGGATGTTATTGTAAGTGCAATAGAAAGCTGTTGGGGAGGGGCTTTGCATAGGAAAATAACACAATCATATTTACTATTTAAATTTTAGCTGCTGTGTTTAGAATAGACTGGGGGAGGGCACAAGGGTTGTGGCTATTGTAGTAATCCATCATGGCAAGAGTTGACAGTGTTTTGTCTTGGATTAGAGTGATAGAGGTAAAGTCGTGAGAAATAGTTGAGTTCAGGATATAATTTAGCTGATAAAACTTTTTGATAGATTGGATGAGGATTGTGAGAGGAAGAGGAGTCAAGGATAATTCCAACCTTAAAAACTTGGGGAAATGATAATGCCATTTACTAAGGTAAAGAAAATGAGATGGAGCAGGTGTGCTGGAGACCAGCACTCAGACTGGGGTCATGCTGGTTGGCATGTCTGCTGGAAAGCTGTATGTTCATTTCAGTGCTTTGGGGGAGAGATCAGGGCTAGAGATATAAAATAGGTGGGATTTAAGGTCATGGAATTTAGAGAATTTCCCGTGGCAGGGACAGTGTCTACAGAAAGCAAAATCGGTCAGAATGCTTGGGAGAATCCTCCAAGCATACAATTTGTGTTAATTACCCATAGTCACACACACACACACACACACACACACACACACATCCTGATACAAGCCCATGGGCCCTCTCCTCCCACTGAAAACACTGTTCTTATCCCTCTTATGAGGCATCCAGCTGCAGCATCAGAAACTAATGTATTTTAACCTACACTTCCAGCAAGATATAAGTGTGTTCATTACATTTAATATACATAGGGGCAAGGGCCAGCCGAGTGGCTCAGTTGGTTAAGAGCTCGCTCAAGAGTTTGAGCTCTGAGCAACAGTAGTTCGATGCCCGGCCCGAGCTGAGCAGCCGTTGAGCTGCCAACAGGTAGCAGGATGGCTCAGCTAAAAAACAAACAAACAAACAAATAATATACACAGGGGCAGACAATTAGCATTTTAAATACCCTAAACAGAAATGCTGTTTTAAGGGTGGTTGCCTGAAGTTGATCTTTTCACAATTTGCAAGAAAGACATAAAAAAATGTTTTTGAGTTCCTTTTAATTAACTCAAAAGTGCTTTCTTTTTTCATTCTGACCTGCTTTTCTGATAAAGTCTTTATGTCTTACCTCTTTCTCTTCAATAGGCCTCAATTCCATCAGGTCCATGTGACAGACTTCAGCCCTTTTCACCAGCCCCCACCCTCAGTTGTTCAGTTGGGAGTTGCCTTCCACTTGACCCTTCCTACACCATTGACATTACAACTCTCCTCATTTATAAGGAATATGATTATTCTACAGCAAACTGTGAACAGCAAACAATCCTAAATGTTTTGGCCTGAATGATAATGTTGCTGAGCTGTCTTGGGTATGTGAACCCCTAGCACAGACACCTTCTCCTCAGCCCTGTGGGCAATGGATCTCAAGACCTGGGTCTGAATTAACAGGCATTATGAGTTTGCCTAAACTTAAGATAATTAGTACACCCTGCTGATGCAAGGGTAGGCTGCCTGTGTAATATTGCTAGCCTGCCTACATATCTTGAACGCCACTCATTTCACCAATGAAAAAAAATTTTTAAGTGCATTATGCTGATTAAGTCCTCTGGTGGTGATGGGAGATAAAGATAACTGAAGTTACTTTTAGTAAGCCCACCCCTCCAACACACACACACACACACACACACACACACACACACACACACACATAGTAGATGAGTCTCTATTAACTGCTTAACTACTCCTGGAATAGGCATTCCTGACTAGAGCATTTCAAACTAACTGCCTGCTTATGCTTATCTGTCCATTAAACTTAATTAACCATACACACCTTGATATACAGGCTAAAACACAGATTTCGCATCTCCAAAGTTCTGTTGAATCACAAACTCTGACAATGGGGACTAAACCCCAGCAATGGAACAAGCTCTCTGGGTAATTCAGGTGGTTCTGACATGCCCTAAAGTTTGAGGACTCCTGCTGTAGAGAGGGAAAGGATGAAGGAGTGCCCTTACCCCCACATTTTATTCCACTGGGAAAGTCTGAACAAGCCAAGGGCAAAACCAACCCTTCCCTGGTTTGTCTCCCCTTCACAGGCTGAGCCTATATGAGATGCCAAAGAGATGCCAAGGAGAAGTTAGGAACAACCCAGGAGGGTTTCTGAGCCACAGATGACAGAACCCATGCCATTTCTGGAGTTTCCCAAGCCTCTCCAGGCACCTGGCTGCAAAGGAAAGAGGCCCTGTCTCTTTACTATTTACCCCAGCACTGGGGCGGACCATGTATGATTCGGTGGGGAACCTCACTTTCTGAGAAAAAGAAAAATAATTCTCTAACCAAGAAGAGATGAATTTGAATACTTTAAATGCAAATAAATAAATAAATAAAATGCAACTGCCGAGAACCCACAGCTGTTCTGTGCCTCAGGTGTGTTTTAAACAAACCTTTATCATAGGAGTAACTCCCTTGCTGCTTACTATATATTATATTTGCTTTTCATTCAAATATATATATATCTTAGTTTGCTGTAAAATCATATTATCCCTAGAAAAGTAGAACAATTGACTAAAATGAAGACTAAAAATGAATCACCGAGGGAATTATTAGCATGCTTAGTTTTGAGGATAAGTTGTTTAACAGAATTGCATACCAAGAATGAAAATTATTTCATGCAGTGGGAAAAGATCGAGGTTAAAGAAAATATACACATAAATATTTATACTGAGGAGTATTTTTAAGTAGGAGACTTAAAAACTACTGTATCAACTCAAATGGGAACACAAAATTATTTTGGGATAAACCAGATTTCTGTATCTTTTTTCTCTCAATTAATGAAGTAAAGAATTTCAGCAGTAACATCCTAATTCCAATAATCTATATGTTTTCATTCTCTTTGGAGGCCTCTAAAATTAGGCAAAATTAAGAGAAGGAACCTCTTACTAATCCTTTCATGGGGTTTATAAACTGATTTAATGTAGCAAGTGGACACAAGCCTGTCTATGGTGAGTGCAGCCTCCTCCATTAATTTCACGGTGTTAGTAAATATCAGAAGCGTTTTCCAAATGAGATAAATTCAAGCTGAAAAATCTAAGAACCACCACTATAAAACGTACAATTAAAGCATTCTTCCAAGTCAGCCTTCTGTTACAGAGGCTTAAATTGACAAGAAAACACAGACACTAATGTTAGAAGTCCTCGATGACAACGCTTGCAGCGAGTTTCTGGGAGTTATTTTGCGATGAGGAAATCCCAAGAATCATGGGATGACAAAGGATGGCAGCTTGACTAGGACTCAGTTCTACCGGTTCCAGCCCTGCATTCTTCCTAACGGAACTTTTCAGAGTGTTGCTGCTGTTGGATTTGTGTTGCTTTTTTAGCTGAAGAACGCTCAGGACTAAAATAGTGATCGCAGAAGGAGCAGCTGGACCATGTGGGGGTCTGCAGCCCAGGCTATGCCCTCTGTTAACCTTGAGGGGCCACAGGTAGAAACCATTGTGGTTCTCATCTCCCCAAACTCCCTGTTTTCTTGGCCTTGAAGTCGTCTAATAATTCAGTGCTTCTGTCTGCATTTGTAAATAGTGATGGTAAAAATCTTTCCCTTGCCAAACTGCTGTATACATACTTTTTAAAGCAGCGTCAGAAGAGGGCATGTGACACTGACCCAGCACCCTCTCTGTAATGAGGTCTGTCACACGGACTATGTGATCCTGACACAGGCCAGGGGAGCTCTGACAGTATCAGGGCCTGTACATCCATCACCCCACATCGCCACACCATCGAAGCTGGCAAGGCGATCCAATGAGTTAGGACAAATGTCTAAGGTCATTGGCAACACTAAAGGTGGCTCTAATATCAGAAGCACTGGTAATTAACTCTAAACTATTTTAAAATCCATCCTGTCCCAGGGTGTTCAGCCAGCCTGACCCCTAAGTGTATGGTCTGAAGGGATAACCTATAGCATCCTATTTCTGGATCTGCTAGAACCCTGACCACAGGCTCTCTTGCTACCCATGTTCAGCAGCCATTCTCCTGCCAGGCTAGGGACAAACTGAATATTTTCAGCGTAACCCTCCGCCCACTCTAAGGCATGGGCTCCCCAATGGTACTACTCATCTAAAATTTAGCTGGGAGTCTTCTTGAAACGCCTGTCCCAAGGCTGCACACCCAGGGGTTCTGATTCAGTAACTTTGGTGTGTGTCCTGGGACTCTGCATTTTAACAAACAGCATGGCTAGATCACCGGTCCTCCACCCTTTGACTTGCACTGAGCCAGCAGGCACATGGCTCTTCTGCCTGTCTTACCCCAGCCTTTGCTGGCCTAATCGCCCAGTCCTTCCAGGTGACTGCTAGAACAGTCTCCTCAGAGACCCCATGCCTCAGTGGTGCTGTATCGCAGTGGGTGTGGGCTCAGCCTCTGCAGAATTCCTAAAGCACTGTTGTCTCCCAAGCCTGCAGTGCTATGCTTGAAATTAGGCTAATTTTCTTTCTAACCCTCAAAACACAAAGGATTCATTTCCCTCTCTTCTTGGGCAATAAAACTTATTTGCCTCGAGTAACCTAGACTTATAAAACACATAGGCCTATTTACTAAAATGTCTTTTGGGCAGCTTCTTCCTCAGCCCATAAACAAAAGGGAAGAAGCCATTATGCCTGTGGGGCCCTTCGGCTGCTGCTAATGGAAAACTTAATCAACAATGAAGAGATTTCTTGGCCCAAGTCACTGGAAGGTCCTGAGCCAGGTTGGGCCACAGGCCTGGCTTGATTCTGTTTCTTTCCATCTGCTTTCTTGTTTTGTTTTCAGTCTCTCTACTTGGCCTCCCATAGTGTAAGCAGAACCCAAGTCCACATCCACGTACCACAATGGAGGGTGGGCCTGCATAGCGTTCTGAGCAAAATAATCCTCAAATTCATCCTGATTAGACTGTTGCTTTCATATGCCTGCCCCTGTAACACTGACTATAGACATGCCAATGGACTGCATCCTACCCTGAAGCTGGGGGTAGCTTCAGAATCCCCCAATAACGTAGTCTCTATGGGGTAGGGCAGACACTGGGTCCCATTAGGATGGGGGAAGGGAGGAAAGGAACACTGGGTAGTGTTACAGCAATGGCCAAAACAGCTACTGCTGGCTCAACATTCACCCTGGGGATTCACAGGCATCTCTCTGACTAAAAGCAGAAGAAACCAGGTACAAAATAAGTCTTTGGTGGTTAATCTGCTACACATGAATGTAGGTGAGGGAGCCAGGAGGTGTTGTGGAAAGGGCAGGGCTTCTATCAAATGAGGAAAGGGTTTACCTGACGCACCAAGCTTCTCTCTTCTACTAACTCTCTCCTCCAAGTTGAATCTTGAAGTTTTCCCCCAGATAAAAGTCGCTTTTCATTTAATTGCTCTTATTCCTTAAGTAATTTTGCATCAATTTAAAAATCTGACAGACATCTCTTCTTACAGGCACGGTGCCTATTTTCTCTGTGATCGTAAAAATATGCTCAGGAGGAAGAACAAATAGAAGTAAAACACTTTTAACCATGAAAACAGTAGTGTGTATATCTAGATTTTGTGTGTGTGTGAAGAGATTGGTATCACATTGTTTTTTGAAAAACAACACATATACACCTGTTTTATAATTTTGGCAGGTGAGGGGGGGAGGGGGAGGGATTAAGAACCCAGAAACAAAAAGGATCTGATTCTTTTAAGAAAAAACAACTAATAAAATGAAAGAAACACTTGTAGCTAAGACCTGAGTGAGTTAAGCTCCGCCTCGCCCCCACCGCAGCCCAAGAATCTCTTTCTCCCTCCGGACATGTCTCAGTCAGAGTATAAGCAGATCACTAAGAAATGTGCTTATCACATGTTAAGATGTGACCCTCTCCTCAGATTATTTGCATTTTCAGAGAATAATCTTCATGAGAGAAAAGCCCATGCAAAGAAATAACCTGACTGAGACAGTACCTGTCTATAGGCCATCACAAACCATGTGGGTTATTCTTTCTTCCTTCCTATTTCTCCAGCCAAATGCAGCACAATTTTTGATGTTTCCCAAACTCTAGCCATTCTCACACTACCTTTCTATTTTTTCTATATCCTATCACCAGTTTTTTAAAACACTTTTTCTTATCATCAATTCACTTTTTTGCTTAAACAAATTTACTTTCAAAGGAAATGTCATGTCACTGCTTTAAATAGAAAACCATATGACTTGTCAGAGACCATGATAGTCATAAAAATAAATATGCAACTGTTAAAATCGAAGAATATTCATATGTTTACCTCCAATAATCATCTCACAGGCCAACAGTAGTGCATGTATTACACTCTCGAAACACTGCTCTAAGATGTAGGCTTTTTCTCCTCCCAGGAGATGAATTAGCATGTAAAATACTCTGACCAGAAATGTTTATTCTGAGTTGATCTTTTCTCAATTTGCAAGAAAGAGTTATTTTAAACAGGGTTGTTTTAGTTTGTTTTAGTTAACTCAAAATGCTTTCTTATCCCTACTTTTTGTCCATACTGGCCTCTTTTTCAGATAAGTCTTTATTTCCTACCCCTTTCTCCTCAGGAGACCTCAGCTCCATCACGTACATGCAACCCTCAGCTCTCCTCACCAGCCCCCTCCCTCAGTTGTTCAGTTTGGGGGTTTCCTTCCATTTTAACCCTCCCCATACTGTTGACATTACAACTCTCCTCATTTATTAGGAACATGATTATTTTCCAGCAAACCGTGAACACAACAGCACCAACAGTAGGTCCTAAATGTTATGGCTTGGATGATAATGCTACTGAGCTATCCTGGGTACGTGGTTCATTAGCACAGATTAATCAGGACCTCAGGCTCCTCTTCTCCTCAGCCCAAGAGGCAACCATCTCAAAGACCTGGATCTGAATTAACAGGTGTTATGAGTTTGCCTAAACATAGAACAACGAACATACCCTATTGATGCAAAGGTGGGCTGCCTGTGTAATAGTTCTAGCCTACCTACATATCTTCAACCACATCTGTTTTGCCAGTGAAAAAACAGGATTTTTATATGATCCAATGGGAATCCCAATTTTGACTGCAGATGAATGGTTTGCCCACGCTGGCAAGTGGGAATGGAGGAGCAATTTTAAAAGATGTAGGAAAAACAAAGGGGTATGATGTTTCTTGAATTGGAGTGTGGCAGAGCAAAGTAATACCTTTTAGCCTCACAGGAATTAAGCCATCGTGGTCAAAGGACAAGCAGTGATACTGGCAATTTCACAGAGAAATCTCTACTGGATGTTCCGTCACAATGCAAAGCAGCCACACTCTGCCTATTTATAAGCTCAATGCGCTGATTACTCTGCTTTTTACATCTTGTACTTTTCTAGAGCCATAAATATTTACATTTGTGAAGGCGTTTACAAAAATGCTTTCACATATCTATTCTCTTTGAGGCCTCAAATCAGGCCAGGGCGGTGATAGATCTTATGGGCAGACATGAGACTCAGAGAGGCAGGGAAGTCAGACAAGGTCATGCGCACAGAGTTGGGAAAAGAGCTCAGCTATCAGTGCTCCATATCCTGTCACTTTGCCATGCAGGCCTCAAGGAATACAGTTCCAAAGGAAATTCTTGGTTTCCCCAAATTGCATCCTTCCTCTTGGGCTCCCACTCTGAAAATGGCACCACTACCCAATCCTCCAAGCTGAAAATCTTGACATCTTCCTAGACATCCCCCACTTTCTCATTATCATATCCTTTTAACACCTCTCAAATATGTTCCTTCTCTTTTTACCCACTGCTGCTGTCCTCGTCATCTCTCAACAGGACCCTTGTAATAATGTTTTCAAGTGGTCTCTTGGCCAGGAGTTTGAGAACTCCTCCCAACCCAATTATCCACTACCCAGCAGCCTGAGGGAGCATTTGGCACACAGCTCTGAACATATCACCACCTTCCTACTCTCTCTCTCTCTCTCTCTCTCTCTCTCTCTCTCTCTCTCTCTCTCACACACACACACACACACACAGAGCTAACTGTATATTCCACCCCTACTAAATTGCATTCAGTATTCAGTTTTCTGAATGTGCCAGATAATTTTGTAAGTTTGTTTATTCTTTTTAGAAAAGCATTCCCTCCTACACTAACCAACACTGCTTTGAAGTCAAGACCCAGCTTGAGGGTTACATCCCCTACTAAGATTTGCCTGATCCTCTAATAGAACTGACACTCCCTCTCCTATGGTCACATTATACCCGGGACATACTGCTTTGGGGCCTGTGATGCCTTATCATGTGCACTTATTTATTTGCTACCCTCCTAGAGGGTAGAGAAATGTCTTTTATCTCTGTATATCCAGTGCTTACCATGGAATAAACACATTGTAAATAAATAAATGAATGAATTTTTACAGCAATTAGTGTGATGGCCTGTGGGCCATCACAAACCATGTATAATAGTTATTCCCCCTTCCTTTCTGCTTCTCCACCCAAATGTACTGGTGATTACTCACCAATAATTTTCAAACCAGATTTTCTCTTTGTTAGCTGAGGTTAAAGAAACTCAGGGGGCACTCAGGAATTATTCAGTAAATTTTCCCAGTAAATGGGTAACCTCTTTCACGGAATAAAAGAATAGCCCATGAATGACCAAATCCCTCAACTCTTTACACTTGACCTTCACCCAATAGCTACCAACTCTAAGAATTTTCTGGCCCTAGTGCTCAAGAGTAGCTTCTCCACCCAGTCATGTGCTTTCTCAATTTGTTCTTTCTTACTTAGGTCAGGGTTCTCTTTCCATAATAAATTATTGATTCTAGATGAAGGGGACAGCACATATATACTTTCTATAAGGAGCAACAAGGACATTGATTTAGCCAAACTTGAGGTTTTATTTTAGGAAGCCATGAGATATCAGCCTGGGTAAGTAAGGCCAGATGTGAACAATAATTTGTTATCACCGCAAGAGAGCTTAAAAATCAGCTTGTCCAAAGTTTCCAAGGGTGAGGTTTACATATCATCATGGTACAATATAGTTTGTTTTTATGTACACACAGAAACAATTTTATTTTAAACATGCACTTATACTGTCTATTTGAAAAAGTCATTATCATATCAGCACCATGATTTCCCATATATTATAGCCAAGACTTTTTTTTTAAAAAAAGGACTTAAGTAAACAAATGAGTCAGTTTAGAGGAAAAATATTAAGAAAGTAATAATATAAGTGAAAAGTCAACATGAAGGTGATATCCAAACGACTGAAGCTGGAGAAATGCCGAGCTAGTCAAACAGCTCTTTATGTCTCGGACAAAGGAGTTAAGAATCAAGATCCAGAGAAGCCAAATAACGTGCCCCAGGTCAGACATGTGGAAGGCCTAGAACACCAATATGACGTTCAGCTCGGCAATAATTCAGACACTGACTGTGCTCTTCAATTTCAACTTAATGGATTTTTTTTAAAGTTTTTGTTGTTGTTAAGTGAAAATATGAAAGAGTAAATTTAACCCCAGGAGCCACTTGAGGGCAGAGGGGAAAAGGAGAAAAGAAAGAGGAGAAACCCAACCTACGTCACCATGGCTTGTCCCCAAAGTAGCCACTTCCTACTGCGTCTGCCTCAAAGGCAACGGAGACTCCAGCACTGGAAACTCTTGCTAGGAGACATTCTAAAATGATCAGTCATTCCGCGCTGTCCTCACTGTTCCGCTTCATCACACTCGGAGTTTTGCCGGCTGGGATTTCTGCTGTCTTGGCAAATATGATGGTGGTGTCAAACCTAATGTTTCCTACATTTTTGCAGAAATGCTGAGAAGACTGCCGTGGAGGCCTACGGTCAATTACCTTGAAAAAGAGAAGTTTGCAGACATTAGAAACAAGAACTGTGTGGGGTTAGGCTCTGGTTTTTAATGAGGAGGATTCACATTAGAATGTCGGCTATTTCCTATAGCTTGCTAAAAATAACCTGGGCGCCTGCTTCCTTCACTTGCACTTCATTTCCAGTGCCTGCTCCTGGTGAACACTCAGGAGGGCTGGAAAATGCTCCTTGGGACCCAGCAGCGGTGCTGTTTGTTCAGATGAATGTAATTTAGCTTTGACCTGCTCTCTCATGCACCGGTGGGCATGCTCTCTTCAGGCTCCTGTTAGATTTACACTTGAGGAAGCTTGAAGGTGATAAGGGGGGCACACACTCCAAGCCCTGTTGGTTTTGCCCCTTAAATCTCTCTTCCCTTCACTGCCCCCAACTTAGTCCAAGCTAACATCGTTTCTTGCCTGTGCTACTAAAGACCCTCAGGCCTGCTCTTTCTACCTTGAAGGCAGACCCTCTCCCCACACCCTCAGAATCACTGTAACCAAAACAATCTTTTCCAACACAAATCTGAACATATCCGACACCATTACCGTGACGGCACCACCAATTAGAACAGTTCAGTGGCTGGCTTCCCATTGCTTGTATTGTGACGTGTCAGAATCCCGGACACGCTCTACAGGCAGAGTCCTCTCTGATCTGCGCTCTAGAGCCCCTCCAGCCTCACCCTTTCTTCCCTTCATTCTCCCTACTCCAACCACTGTCCTTGCTCCAGTACTTTCTGCCCACCAGTTCCTCCCCGCAACCCCCCAACACACACACACACACACACACACACACCAGCTTATTCACTGTCCTGCATGGCGCACACAGGACACTCAATGTTTGTTGAAGGATATAAACATTAACCTCCAGGACTACTCGAGCCTCCCTTCTTGCAGAGGTCCTTCCCAGGAGAAAAGAAAGTGTTTCCGCATATAACTAGAGCACTTCCCCTACCTCACCTAGCCCATAGACTCCCTGGTTTCCTAACCTTTACTGTCCTCACCTCGATCCTTCTGATGGGGAATATGCTCTATGCAATAGTTAGGGGGTTTTCCCTGAATTTCTCTGAAGTGCTGGGAATACATTAGTATTAAGCTTTTCAGCATAAAATGGTTTGACTTCTGCCTGGATCTTCTGAGGAAGGGTCTCTAAATAAACCACACTGCCTCTCTCAATTTCTCTTTTCAAATGGAAGATCTCATGTATCATATTCCTCAGTAAGTTAAAAATACGTATTTTTTAAACATCTCAATCCAGACAAAGTCTTAGGTGCTCACTTGTGTTGTGGAGGAGAGTTAGGGAAAGAGGGGCAGAGGGAGAATTAATGGTGTTGAGGAAGGCGACTGAAAGCTTTCTGCATGAAGCGCTAAGGCGGGTGAGGGCTGGTGGAGGTGGGGATGGTGAGACAAGCGGCGGAACCTTCAAAGCAAAGGCGGGCTAAGAAAAGCTGATGTAAACGGTGAGGTTTCCTTCTTCGCCCACTCTGCCCACACCCATACCTCCCTGACCTGCAGCAGGCCAGCCCTGTGGTTTGGAGTGAGGTGGGCCTGGGCGCCAAGATGAGAACAGCGCCCCCATGGGGTCCCTGCTGGCACCCTGCTTACCACCTTTCCTGGAGGAGCAGCATTCAGCATCTGATGTTTGGACAATCCTGCCCAGCCAGTGACTACGAAGCTATTATTGGCACATTCTTGAATTTGATCGGGTGTTTTTAAACCATTACTGCGAGGATATGCGGAAGTCCAAGAGAAGTCTGTAAACACTGAGAAATGTATCCGCTTGCTCTGTGACAACTGGGCCAGCTTCCACATGCCAAATGTTTGGGGCAGGGTCAGATCAAGGCTGCAGATGGTTGCTGGCTGGCAGCTACTATTTTGGGGGCACAGGTCATGGGAAAGGCTTACAGTTCAAAGATGGCTTCTACGCCTGTCCCGTAACTTTTCTTTCAGCCTCACATGTCACAGTCATCAACAGTTCCATCAAATTTGAGGCAGTCACTGGATATCTTTGTTAAAAGACCCTGATATAGTGCTGCCGTACAAACCCACAAGATACATGTGCTCACCTTACAGAAGACGGGGCAGACAGCCTTAAACCTCTCAGAGAAAGGGGAAGAAACAAGAAAGCATTTAAATATTTTGTCCTGTTCTGTTTAAGTGTCTATATATATATATATATATATATATATATATATATATATATATATATATATATATATATATATATTTAAGATTTTTATTGGGGAATCGGGGAAGGGGAACAGAAAAGTTGCTGTCCATTTGTTCTTCAGTCTAGTTGTGGAGGACGTCACTTCACTGGCCCATGTTGGTATTATCATTTTGCTCTTCCTGGATGAGGCAGTCACTTGCCGGCCATTAGACGACCGCTCACGGCAACTCACGAAAGCTCATGCCCACTGCCGGCTAGCTCCATTGCAGCCTGCTTCGCCGGCGACTCACGGCAGCCCAGCTCCAGGTTGAGCTGTTGTTCACCATCTTAGCTGTAGAGGGCGCAGCGTCACTGGCCCCCATGTGAGATCCGAACCAGGGGCCCTGCTGCTCAGAGCTGGCATCCCAAGCCAACTCCTAACCAACGCACCACTCGCTAGCCCAAGTATATATTTTTTAATTTCTGATTTGGACTGACTTTTAGGAATTCTCTGTCCCTTTCAAACACTACAGCTGCAAAAAAACACAGAAGAGTACACATGAATGTACTTTGTTCAAAAATATAAGCTCGGATTTCCAAAGGGCAAAGAGCTGGGTTTTGAGATGGTTCATCTGGGAAAATTTCCCAGCTAAGTGAAGCACAGGGAAAGCTTAGGGTCACACTGGCCAATAAGAAGTCCGTGTTGCTGTACTATTTCTCATTTATTTTCTATCCATAGATGGGAATAGAAACTGATCAAGGGCAGAGTGACCTAAGGGTTTTGGGGAGGAACAGAAAGCAATTAAAAATGAGGGTCTAGTGCTAGGGCTCTGGTTTTCAAACTTTAGTGCATAACAAAACCACCTGGGATTGTTTTAAAAATGTTAATTGTCAGACTTTCATGGCATGTGGCCCAGGCATCTGCATTTTCAATGGGCATCTCATGTGGTTCCAAAGCGGCCTGACAAAAAAAAAAAACTGCTATGATACTTAAGGTCACAATAGGGAAAAAAAAAAAGATAATGATATCCAGAATCCATTATCATTGTTAAAAGCTTAGGGATACAAGACAAATACTCTGTAAAGTATAAATCCAAGAAAAATTTAGAATATTAGAAAGTTGAGTTCCTTTCAAGCATCAAACAAGACCAAGGTTAGCTTAGCTTGAAAGTAGCTGAAGCTTAGTAAATTAGATACCAAATTTTGGTTGTTGAGTGAGAGAAAACCCAACTCAAACTGGCTTAAGAAAAAAACCCTAAAAAAACCTAAGAATCTATTGGTCCATATAAATGGAAGATATACAGAGGGTGTCAAAAAAAATGTATACACTTTTTAAGAAAGAAAAAGCCCTGTATTAAAATTTTAATACTCAATATATACCGATTACAAAAGATGAATACAAGTCAAGTGTATACATTTTTTTGGCAACCCCAGTAGTGATAAAGCTGGTATCCAAGAAACTTAGGGGCTCAAACATCATTAAAACTGAGTCTCTCTGCTTTTGCCTCTTGAATGCTTGATTCCAAGTCTGTAGAAAAGAGAACTTCTCTTTCTAGGTTGTTTCAGAAAAAAAAAAATCCAGGAATCACCTCTGATTGGTCTAGCTTGGGTCACATGACTACTTCTGAAACAATCTCTCTAGTCAGGGATTAAAATACAATATTGTTGAGAGCTGGGTCATTTTCCTACCCCTAGATCTGGGGAGAGGAGTAATAGAGGGACAACCAAACCCAATGGATTGAAAGTACAGTGGGAAGGGGAGATAATATCCTAAGAAAAAACTCAGAATGTCCTTCCCAGAAAAAAAGAAAACAAATGCAGGGTAGCAAAAGCCACAGTAGTACACTACAATGGCTGAGAAATATTCTCATCTGTGTAATTATACAAAAATGTTATTATCAGTTAATAATCAGTTATTTTAATATTAAGTATAGAGTCCTATATTTGAATATGGGTATTATATTACCATAATGGCCTGTTTTGTTATTAATATTCCCCAGTGGATTATAACCCCTATGAAGGCAGACACTGTGTTTATCTTGTTTATCCATGTGTAGACAAGCAGTCTTCAAAGTAGGATGTGCAAAAAAGCATGGTGCATGAAGATAGTAGTAGCATTTCTATTGATGCTTCTTACCTACTTTTTCTTTAGGATAAAAGGAAGCTTTATTAACATTTAGTATAGGGGTTTAAGGATTGGCAATAACAGCCTCACTATGTTCAGCAGTCAGACCACCATGGTAATGGTAATAAGGGGTCTCAAGAGAAGAGTGTGAGCTCCACTCGCTAATTTGCTCCTCCAGCTCCTGGCCTCCCGCCCTCTGCTCTGTCTCTCCCCCCCACTCAGCACCATTCAGACTCACTACCTAATGCCTAATACCAATGACCTGTCTGACTAATGCCAAGACTGCTTTCTCAGGAACTGCCATCATCCAAATGGGACACCAAGCTTCTTTCTGACCTGAGCAAACTGGATGTCAGACACTAGTAATACAATCTGCTAAGGTTAATCCCCAATGATCTTTATCTAGAGCCTCACTAATAAAGAACTCAACCTTTCAAAATGTGGACTGGAGAACAGGCTGACCTCAATAGTCAGCCAACTAGGATTTATCAAACACCTACTATGTCCAGAGCACCATGCCTGGAAGAAGAGATTCATAAGGGAAGGGCCTTGCCCTCAAGGAGCTCAACCGTTTAGGAAAAGTAGTCCTGTAACTATAAAGATGGCTGACATGTAGAGAGAAGATGGTCATAACATTCGCTTTCTTCAAAAGGCATCATTCCCCCTCTGCAGTTTTAAAAGGAGCACTGCCGTTAACAGGGCCAGCTCCTCCTGCATCCGAGGTTCACAGAGTTCTTTCCACTTAGTATTGGACTTAGTCCTGCCATGCCTAGACCAATGTCATTACTTCTTCTATAGGTAGAACCAAAGAAAGCTGGAAATGTACCTGGTTTATCCAGTGAGTGAAGAAATCAGCCTGTCATCAGATACTAAGGAGGTACAGATTTGATCCCCAGATTAGGAATTAGACACATGGCCTCCCCAGAGCTCATTCCAATAAGGTAAATGGACTGGCTACATTATTTGTCAACCTACAATGGTTGCAGGCAATATCACCAATGTCCAATTATATGTTTCATTAAGATTCAATTAATCTCTTTCTCATTTGGTCTGGGAGAGGGATTGATCTGCCTTTAAATAAATACCACACAACCTTTTCCTATCAAAAGCCAAATAAGCTTATATCTTTGATTTATTTCCTTTGTCATAATATGATCCAGCCACAGCATCAATTCTTTCTATTTCTCTAACTATATTGACTTTCCCAGAAGTTACAGTTCAAACAGTTTTCCTCTCTGTCCCTAAGAAGAGAATTTTTCTCTGTCTGAATCTTATATTTCCAAACAGTTTAACACCTCTATGAGGAACACACCTCAAAAGACAAGCACTATTTGTGAGCAATCAGACTTTTAAAAACTATACTGATGAAGTAAGCTGTCCCAAGAGATTTGCAAAGTTTTCTTCAAGGTATCCAAGACTCTACATCTAACAGGAACAAAAGGTTTTGTTTTTTCTTTAAACATAGTAAGAGTTTATGCTACTCCAGTGACTACGAAAACAGAGAGTTGCCAAAAGAACCTTTGGTAATTTTCTGTCTAAAATATAAGAGAGGCAATTCCACAGTCTGCTTCTCTCCGAATAAAAAGAACAATATCTAAGAAGATAAAATAGGTTATTTATGTACCATAGTTGAATAATTTAGATTTTGTTGATGGAAATAAACAGAAAGCTCAACCTAAATGGCTTAAACAATAAAGGGATTTAATCTACTATACAGTAAGAAGTCCTGAAGCAGGTTGGTTTTCAGTTGTTCAGCAATGTCTCCAAGAACCAGGTTCTTCTCAAAATGCTGACTCTCATCTTAAGCTTAACACATTATGATAGAATGATGTCTGCAGCAGCCTCAAGCATCACTGCTTCACATAGCAACATCCAAAGGCTAGAAGACAGACTGTTCCATCTCTATTTGCCTTTGAAGAGTAAGCTTTCTTTTCCAGAAGCCCTGCACAAAAGGTCTTCCTCACATTTCATTGGCTAGAATTGTTTTACACTCCTATTTCTAAACCATTCACTGGGATGGAAATTGTTATTACCAAGATTTAATCCCCTAAGACACCCATATGACCAATAACTGTAAAACATTACATCTCCATTAGCCAAGCGGGCTGGTTATAATGTGGGCAATCAGCAGCTTCTGTGACCAGGACCAAGCAAAGAACAAGGACATGGGGTGGGAATGAGGACTGACCCAAGCAGCTCGGAGGGAGTCATACAAATATTACCTTATGGCGGCCTGGGCTCTCAACCACTGAAGCCATTCCTTTGGCATCTGAACTGAGTATGTTATCTCTAAGAGATCTTTGTTAAAATGCACATATACTAGTTAAAAAGAAAGACCAGTAAGGTAAACCATGTCTGTTAGCATGTGGGCAAGGATTTATTGATCAGATGAACTATAAGTCAGGCTAGGAACAACATTAATAATTGTGTTAGACACCAGCACATGCTTCTGATAAAATGCTTCACATGATTTATAGATTAGAAACATGAAAACTAAGGCCAAGAGAAACCAAGTAACTGCCAACATTCACACAAATGGTTTGGGGCAGAGTCGGGACTAGAAATCAAGGCAGTCTGACTCTAAAGTTCATACTCCTGATATAGGTAGTTTATCCCTGAATTGATGGGGAGAAGCCATGAATTAAGAAACATGGAGCATGGGACTAGCTCAAATCTCCTTCATCAGTTCTACTCACTCTGAGACATATGTATTGTGAATCTAATAGGCACAATTATCTATGTTGTCCATGATAGGGGGAAGGAGAGGAATCAAATATGAATAAACATAGTCCTTGCCCTTATTAAACTTGTAATCATATAAAGAGAACATAGATAAGCACACCAAGAAAAATCTTAATTCTAGTTTCAAGATACCTAACGTCCTCTAAGGTATGACAGTCATTCCCTGCTCTGAAATAGTAAAATTATAGAAGAATATTTTTAGATTAATATATGGTCACATACAAAGCTAAGCTACCATTTGCAATGATATGGATGGACCTAGAGAACATTATGCTAAGTGAAATAACTCAGACAGAGAAAGACAGATACCATATGATTTCATTTATATGTGGAATCTAAAGAACAGAATAAATGAGCAAACTAAACAGAAATAGTCTCAGAGACATAGAGAAAAAACTGAGGGTTGCTAGATGGGAGGGGGTGGGGATGAGGGAGAAAGTGAGGGGATTAGAAATCACAAATTGGTAGCCCCATATTGCCATGGGGATATGAAAGACAGTTTGGGGAATATAATCAATAATGTTGTACAGATTTTGTAGGGTGTCAGGTGGGCACTTGTCTTATTCGGGAGATGATGTCATGGACAGTGTAGATGCCTGACCACTGCACTGTTCACCTGAAGCTAAAGCTGAATAATACTGAATGTCAACTATAATTATATATATATATATATATATATATATATATATATTATTTTTTTTCTCCCCACAGGATGTGGAGTACTGCATAGGGAAGAGAGTCAATGGAATTGTAACAGCTATATACGATGTCAGGGGGGTAGTAGATGGGGGAGGGGAGTTATCAGTTCGTGAGGGGTGTAAATGTCTAACTATTATAATACATTGTTTTCTACACCTGAAATTAATTTTAAAAATGAAATAAAAAAATAAAAAAAAAACAAGATGGGGATGTCTCATAGACCTGAAGCTGTATGAAATCTCTGAAGCCAAAAGTGAGCAGATCAAATAGAACAGGGAAAAGACAGATTAGGATATGTGCAGTAGCTTGGAGCCAACTATGACTGATAAAAAAGCAATTCCAGAGACACTAGAGATGCTCAGAGGGAAGGCATGTGAGGACACAGTTAGAAGGCAGCCATCTGCAAGCCACGGAAGAGGCCTTGAGAAAACAACAAACCTTCCTCCACCTTAATCTGGGACTTCTAGCTTTCAGAACTGTGAAAAATAAATTTCTGTTGTTTAAGCCCCCAGTTACTTTGTTAGGCAGCCCTAGCAAACCAACACACCCACCTCATAGATTCTGCAATCTTTATCATTCTGCTGTGTTTACTCTATCATACATTTGTTTACATATCCATCTTATTTTATGATAGATTTCAAAATGAGTTGCAGAGCCTTGCCCCCCGTGAAGACTAAACCATTCACCAGAGGCAGGGAATGCACATTTGCCGGAAGGCTACCAGCACACATGAGTGAACCCCCTCAGTGGCCAGGATATGAGGGAGGCAACTAGGATTTTTCACTATTTTACAATGTGAATTTACAAACCAGGGAACTGGTGGGGGTGGGGGTGGGGGTNGTGGGGGTGGGGGGGAACAAAAAGCAATTCCAAGTGTGCTTGACACCCAAAAGTGGTAGAAGCCAGGGACCCAGGGTGAACTGACAGAGGAATTAGAGTAGCTGTAGGTCCCCAGAGGACTGGGGAACATTGAAATCCAGATGACCAGTCATTGAAGCACCCCACTGAACAGTACATTTGGCCCATTCTCACTCTCCTAGTTGTAGAGCCACATACAAGCTTCAAAACTGCTCTTTTTTTCCTGGGATGAATGTGTAAGCAGAGCTAGCAGGCAACCTAGCAGGGAATATCAACTGCAAAGTTGTACTTAGGATAAAGAGCCAACAACATTTAGAGGCTGCCAGCACCTCAAAAGAAAGGTAATAAACTCCACGCAGAAAACATATGCCTGAAGAAATAGAGTTAACAGAAAAATTAGAAAAGAAACAATATAAGTTTAACTAATGTCCTCTAAGATATGAACGAGGGGATTGCATCCTTGAAACAGAAACAGACAGTTGTAAAACAAGAAGAAGAAAGGAAATGATTAGGCATCTCGGACATCAATGTAACTGTTGATTTATTTAAAACCTCGTAAATGGGATGATTAGCAGACGGACACAACTGTAATTGTGATCATTGAGTTAAAGCATAAAAGATCAGATTTGGGGCTGGCTTTCTTAATGAGGCTAAATGGCTATAGAAGTTCCAGGTTTCATATCCACATTCCACATCCAGGAGAGGAAACTTTGTATCCCAGAACTCCTAGGAAAAGTCTCAAGTCATCAGTTTATTGGATCACCTCTGAGTCAATCCCTGTGGCTAAAGGAATTGTACACATAGACTGCTTTAGGCCAAAGTTGCTTGAACCAAGCACTTCAAAAAGGGGAAATGGGGTTAACTGGATTGGCCCATCCCTAAAATTAAGGGGTTGGGTCAGTCCCACATGAACAATTGTAGTTGTTACTTATTGTAGTGGAGGGAAAATCAATGTTGGAGAGAATCACAGGTTCTTAACAGGTTTTTCTTGCAATGAGAAAATGGGGGAAATTTGCAAAAGGAATCAATTTTTAAAATACTCAATAAAACTAGTGAAACCCTGCTGATACTCCAAGGAGGATAAAGTAGCTCAGATGAATTTTCTTAGTAAATTCCATAAAGGAAGGGGTTAAGTACAAATTAGCTCTTGAAAAGTTGGATTCTGGATGGGTTTTACAATTTTAAATTATTTTTTCCTCATTTGTAATTCTTATTTTTTCTAGAGTCAACTTGTATGATTTTTAAATTATTTTAAAAGCCACTTTTAAAAAGGTGAGGAGGAAGTGCTTTACTGAGAAGTACTTGGAAACCAACCCAGAGGACATCATCAGCATATGGGTTTTCTCATATCAACATTACTTAAAGGAAATTGGATTTGAAAAAAAATAATATTGGAGTCATTCTTAGCTTTATAAAAGAATTCATCATGGTATGAATTCTCCTACTGCATGTAAAATATGCTGTAATTAATAAAAGTGTGCCTACATATTTTTAGAAACATTTCTATTGTATATAGCCCATGCCAATTCCATGGAACACTCTGTCATAAATACTAAAGGCTTCAGACTTGGCTGATCTGTATTTCTACCAGATTGCACTCACCACCAGTGACCAGTGATCACTTAAAAGAGAAATTTTAATAACCCTCAAAAACACAAAGCCTTTATATTATATTCTAAGCCCCTGCTTGTCTCTTCAAGAAAAAAAAATTTTTTTTAATGAGCATTACTCATTTGAAAGGAGTACTCCCTTGCTATAAACATTTTTTTTTTTACAAAGATCCTAACAATAGGTGGATGAGACCAAATGCAAACTTTTAACAATGATGCTAGTAAATTCTGTAATCATCATATTATAGAGTAGGAAATTGCAGCTTTGAGAGATTAAGAAATTTGCTAAGGTCTCTCAACTCTTAAGTAGAGGCCAAGATTCAAGCCTAATTCTTCCCTATTCCAGAACCCATCCTCTCTCCACTTCACTAATGCTGCCTTGCTGGCAGATAATCAGAGTATTCATCCATTTGTTCATCTAATAAATTATTATTGAGCATTTAATATGTGCCTGGCACCATGGTAGGCAGTGTAGAGAGACACATCTTTTGGCCCTCACTCACAGATTATGGTTTCTGAGTGGGATGACAGAGGCAATAAACAAATCGACACACTAATAAATATATAATTATAAATGACAATAAGTGTCAAATGAGGGAAAAGAACAGGGTGTGGAGTGCAGAGATGTACCCAGTTTACCTAATCCAGTCTAACCCTTCACAGGTATGAGGTATCAAGAAGATAATCTCTTTCTAATAGCTGCCACTGCTTAGAGGTAGATGACTTTGTAAGCCTCCTACCAGGTGCTGACTTATAATAAAAGCCAGCTCAGGCCAATTTCTGCTCCATACACTGAGATAGAAAATTGTCCATGAACTGAAGCTGAACTTTGTGGTCTGACGTGATTAGCAGCTCTTTTGGAGAGGTAGTTACCATTCCTGATAAATCATATAAGCTATTTTCTGATAAATTTCAATGAATTTAAGAGATCTTCTAGAAAACTCACTGTGCTGGAACTTTTGTTTGCCCCTAAGCTCCACTCCACACCTTCCCCCATCCTCTTGAGCCTTGGAAGCTGGCCTGTGTGGATTGCATTCCTGGGCTTCCTGACCTTCCAGCTTGGGTTGAGTTTGGCCAGTAAGAAGCACCAGCAGAAGAAAGGAGGGCAAAAACAGGAGGAAAGTGAGGTTGGATATACTGCCCTGGTTCTCTCCCTGCAGAGATCCCATGGGTTGGCTCTACCCTTCCACTGAAGGCCTCTACTCCTGCCAGAAAGCATCTTCTATGTAGCTGATTCTTCTGGCCTAGTATCAGCTCCCTTCCCTTGCCCTTTCAGGCCTAGGAGTAGCAATGGCTCCCACTGTTCCTAGCTCTGAAGACCACACTACCCCTTATCAGTATCCCCAAACCCTGCACCCACCATAATGGACAGTCTCTATTCAACTGTCTTCACATTATCGTTTTGTGTGAGTCATCTGCTTTCTAAGAAAACCTTGACTAGCACAGCTACCAGCTGACTACCATCCTCAGGAGTTGTTTAGCAACCTATGACCAGTCTCCCAGGGTGTCTAATGACCTTTTTCTAAACATTCTTTTATTAAAAAAGAAACAAGTACAGTCTACTCATGATTATTTAAATAACTTTGTTTCCTACAAAATGTGTATCAAGTAAGAAATATTTAAGTGAGTGTGTTCATAGCCTCTTCCCTGGTAGCGAGTTTGAAAAATACCTTTGATATGTGTTTGTCATTAATTTGCCTGAGAAGTTACTTAAACAATATGAACACAAAAAGAGTCATAGATCCTAGTCCACAAACACGATGAAGTCCCACCTTTCCATCCCTTTATGTATTGGGATAGCATCTTTCATGAAAAGTTCATTCAAAGCAAATGTGATAATATTATAGCAGCAGATTCAGCTGCCAAGTCAAAGCAGGGTCACAAAAAGTCTCCAGTCAGCATCTGAGCACAAGGCAAGTCTGGAATCAAAATCCTGGAGAGAAGGTATTGGCCCAGCTGGATCCTTACACTCCACTTATATAAAGGTAGAAGTGCCCACATGATATTTCTAGCAAGTCCACACATCTGAACACCACTCATTTCATCAGTGACCCAATTCTATCTAACAGCCAATATGTTAAACAAAGCCCATAGTGTAGATAAGAAATAAAGAATGCTGATGTCCCTCTATGAACAACTGTCTCTGGAGTGTAGATTCTTTAGAACTTTCGAACGCTAACTAACCATCCCTTTGGTGTGTAATTTCTGATTAGAGTACTTCAAATATGAACTAACTGCCTCTAAAGTGTACATAAAAACCAACTAACACAGATTTTACAGTGTCTACATGGAAGTGTTTTAAAGTAAATTACAAACAATATAACAAATACCCTTGGGCATAACACTGCCATCCCATGAGACTGGCTCTGGTCGCTTATTCATCATACATACAGCACATAATTATCATCTTGTTACACTATCCCTATAAGACAAAACTGCATACAAAACATTAACACCATGGAAAGCCAAAAAATGCCATTGTAGTATAGAAACCATATTATATTTGTAAATCTCTAATAATCCATTGTTTTATAAAACTATATTTAACTTACAAGAAACCATTCATAGTCTATTGAATAACCGTATTGCCATCTCAGTGACATGCTTTCCTTCTAAATTTACCATTTCCTTTTGCTCCTAATAACAGTTTTAATAGTTTGCAAATCAAAGTCCATACCCTCTCAGTGTGAAATGCACAGGTTATACTGTGACATTTGCTTTTCACTGACACCATCCATCTTCAGAACTTCCTTCTAAGGAGAAGAAACCACTCCTGGGCTGGCCGAGTGGCTCAGTTGGTTAAGAGCACGAGCTCTGAGCAACAGGGTTGCCAGTTCAATTCCCACATGGGCCAGTGAGCTGCACCCAAGCTGAGCCGCAGATGAGCTGCCAACAGGTGGCAGGATGGCTCAGCTGGTGAGAGCAGGTGCTCCTAACAACAAGGTTGACAGTTCGACTCCCGCATGGGATGGAGGGCTGCCCCCACCCCTCAACTAAGATTGAACATGGCGCCTTGAGCTGAGCAGCTGCGAGCTGCCAATGGGAGGCCAGATGGCGACTGGACTTGGAGCTGAGCTAGCCACACCCTCCACAACTAAGACTGAAGGACAACAACTTGGCTGCTCTCCTTCCCCAATTCCCCAATAAAAAAATCAATAAAATGAAAGAGAAAGAAAGAAGGAAGGAAGGAAGGAAGGAAGGAAGGAAGGAAGGAAGGAAGGAAGGAAGGAAGGAAAGAAAGAAAGAAAGAAAGNGAAAGAAAGAAAGAAAGAAAGAAAGAAAGAAAGAAAGAAAGAAAGAAAGAAAGAAAGAAAGAAAGAAAGAAAGAAAGAAAAGAAACCACTCCTGCATCCTTACTCAAGTAGAGGAAAGTGGGTGAGATCCACCCTGTCAGTCTTAGTTCATTCATTATTAAGCAGCTAATGTGAGCAGAACTCTCAAGTTGACCCAGAAAGATTGAAAAAGAAAATTTAAGAGGATTGTAGGAATGCTTCAACCATCTGGCTGAAGACTATTGGCAATTATTCAGTTTTTAAAGCAGGGAAGAATCTATTTTTATTAGGCTTATTGGTGGGTAATTGCTTGAAAATGTTAGAACACAGGCATTCAACCAGCGCCCAGTAGCTTTTCTTTTCTAACATGGGCCCAACTCATTACAATTGTTTCCAAAGGACTGTCCATAGTATTTTACTGTGAAGGAATTTCATTGTATTGTTGGAAATAGAAGGGCAATTAGATGCTGTGATGATGAAAAACACAGACTTTTCATTGAAACGATCTGTAGTATAAGATTCATGTGAATGTAATCATGTAAAAAGATATTTCAAAAAATGAGCATTATATTAAAATCCCTGCTTTGTAATAAATGCAAAAATAAAATTTTATGACACACATTCTACCTGCAAGTTAGGACTCCATGAACTGATTAGAACTAAATCAGCTAGAAAGTGCTTACAGAGGAGGAAGAGATACCTAAGGTGATTTGTCCAAGTAGATAGAAAGAAAAGGAAGAGAGATACAACAAGCAGATGCTGGGTAGAACCTGGAGAAGACAACTAAGTGGCTATCAGGATGCTCACAGAGTTAGACATGAACTTGATAAGAATCCCTAGGAAGGGTCTCAGAGAGGTCTTAAGGCTGGCTGAATAGACGTTTGCTTGGTTTTTTGTTTGTTTGTTTTTAATGACAGCAAATTAACTGATACTCCTCCCATCAAGAGTGGGGTCTCTGCCTCCTCCTCTTGGGTGTGAGTGGGACTGTGACTGCTTCAACCAATACAGTCACAATGTGGCTTCTGAGGATCAGTTGGAAATGGCAGTATAGCTCCCATCTGGTTTTGTTGGGATGTTTGCTCTGGGGGAAGCCAGCTGCCATGTAAGTAGTCGGACTACCACTCTAAGACTGCCCTGCTCTAGAGGCCATGTGTAGACTCTCTTGTCAGCCAACAGGCAGCCTCAGCTGCCAGCCCTGTGATGAGTCACCTTGTACATCCAGCCCAGATGAACCTTTGGATGATTGCAGCCTCAATAGACATCTGACTGTAATTATGTGAGAAACACCAAGTGAGAACTACCCAGCCGAGCCCTTCTGAATTTCTGTCCCTGGGACAATTTCTCTTATAACAATGATTCATTGACCTACAGGAGATCTGGAAGCAAGTTTTACAAACTAGAACACCGTGAACTGGATAAGCAAACTTAAAAAAATAAATGAACTTGTCTGGTTCTGGCAAACTGTCCTAACAATCGCGGAGCCTTCTTTTCTTTCCAGATCTAGAAAAGTGCCCCTCTCTTCCAGACATTAAATAAAACCAAAGTAAATTCCCCCCTTAACTCTGGCATCCGTTTTCTCAGATTTTATTTTATCAGAAGTCCCCCTGAGTATTAAAATAGTTTATCAAAACATATAAATTTGAGATGTAAGGACAAAATTTTTATTTAAAAAGCATTTTATTTTTAAGCTCAAGCTTAATCGAATCCTTCTCAGTTGCTCCTGAACTAAAACTTTTTTCACTAATAACGATTTTATTGTTAAAGGTTTCACTCGCTCTGAACCGAGTTCTGTTGTGACTCATGTGGTGTGTGCAGAGCAGCTGAAGGCTTTCTAGAAGGGTAAGTTACTACAAGGAAAACATCCCAAATAATTTTGAAAAATAAGATGTAATAGTTATAAAACATCCATGGCACAGTCTGCAGGCAGCTCTAGAACTAACTGCACTGAGGATTAACAGTGGGTACTGGAAAATAACCTTTTATACAGTCTTTTGCGTGCACACACCACAACCACCACCAACCCAAATTGGCTTAATAGGGAGACAGGAGCCATAGAATCATAAGAGGTTAGAAGGAAACCTGAAGTCCAGGTCAACTCCAGTTCAGCCTCTAGATAAGATCTCTCTCTCTCTCCCTCTCTCTCTCTCTCTCTCTCTCTCTCTCTCTCTCTCTCTCTCTC
>NW_017731399.1:4998168-5013049 GCF_001890085.2 Hipposideros armiger
CACACACACACACACACACACACACACACACACACATAGAAAATTATCTTAGAGCCATAAAATCAGAATAATATTACTTACTGTAGTTTTTCACAGCAGACTTTTATACTGATTTTGCCTTCCACGTAGCATTAAAAGGACCCAACATAAATCAGGCTGACCAAGTCTTTGGTCTGCTCAAGGCAGAAACTTGGCAAAACTACAACATAGAAAAACTATTTTCATCGCCCTCCTGCTTTTCCTTTCTACACTTCATACCCCCTGACAATGCACCACCCACACACCCACCCCACTTAACTATCCCCTCTCTGACCAAGTAGGTGTCACCTATTGGGTTCAGGGTCCTTTTTGTAAAGGACAATGTCCATATTGGGACTTTTTCCAACTCTTTCCCCCCACCCCTCCCCCTCCAGCTGTTCATTCTCTGAGTGTCTAAACTCCCTCTGCTGAATCCCTATTGCCTTTAGGGAAAAAAAATCCAAACTCCATATCTTAGTATTTAAGAATAGCCACAGTTTAAAATCCAAATTATCTTTACAGCTGTATCTTACTCCCTCCTTCTCCAGACTAAGGCAGACATTCATTGTCTTCTCCTGTTGCTTTCATTCACCATGTACTTTCCCACAACCGTATCTTAGCCTGAGTCCTGCCCCCAAGCCAGAATGCCCTTCTCCCACTCTAAACATACCTAAGTCTCCCTTTCTTTTAAGGCTCAATTCTGTATCTCTCACTTCGCCTTTAGCCCATGCTGTAAAGCTATGCATTTGTTTGTAATTTTCTTTCTCAGTGGGGGCAGTGACAGCACCATGCATCTTTGGTATCTCTGATGCACTGTGCTCCACACCCAACTTGTATTAGACAACGATAACGCTGCTGTCGAGAGACAATCTACTTCAAAAACTCCTGACTTGGTGCTCCGCCCAGGGAGGGCATACATTTCAGTGTTCCTCTCAACAATGCAGTAACTCTTAAGAATAAATGTAAGGATATATTTTTTAGTTCCTTAGCAGTCAAATGGAAAAGGTATATTGAGGCAGATCAACTGACCCTTCAGGCCCTTATGGTCCCATCACAGCCTTCCTGTCCTTGTAAGTATGACAGAATCCTATACACTTTATCAAATTGCCTTGACCATGACCACCTCCTTTCTTTTCTGTCTTGATTGGTGTCCTGCCTGTGCAAGTCACCCCTCTATTTATGGACGTAAAAATATCTTATTGCAAAGCATGGCATCTGGCTAGTCTGAGTGGCTGTTGAGGGGCCAGCTGATGCATCTAGAAGGGAGAGAGAGTTTGCTTTCTGTGGGGTGAACCTTGATCAATGAGAATAGGAAACGGGAAGGGAGCAAGGCAGATAAATTCTCCATCCTCTTTTTTGCCCATTAGCTACTCCAGGGTGTGGTTTCTCCTTACAAATGTCCTGGGAGAAGTCCTGCATGCTGAGTGACACATGTGCTGAATGGCCTCCTGTGTCCCTTGTCTCTTTGTAGCTCATTGTGATACGGTGACTAGTGTGGTAGTACATTGCATCACATTGCTTACTATCTTCCTTGCACTGCTCCTCTTTTTTCTTTGCTTTCCCTGCTTTGGGCTTGTACCTCCAGGAAAAAAAAAAAGTTTAACATCTTAATCCTTGCTTCAGGCTCTGTTTTCTGGAGTGCCAAGGTGAAGACAGTCCCTTTTATTAATCATCACATGTTATTATTGAGACTTGGAGTTCCACTTCACAGGATGGAGTATAAATAATAGCTTTCCAGTAATACATTTAAGTTCAATACCTGAGCTCCCATCTCTCCATTTTATAGAAAGTGTGTCTTTCCTTCTGGAATCTTCATCCTCGTAGCAACTCCAAATCTTACAAATGTACAGAGAGCCAGAGCTGGACATTCTTAAATCACTAATGGAATCAGGATATCCCCTTGAGGTTAGAAGACTTCACAAGTATGAGAGATTATTGTTGTCTGCTAAGATCCATTCTCTTCTCCTTACATAGTAATATAGTTTTAATCAGGTATATAACTGCCTAGCTAAAGACTACATTTCCCAGCATCTTTTGCATCTGGGTATTCATATGACTACATTGGCCAATGGGATACAGTAGAAGTGATGTGTATGCCATTTCTGGGTCTTGCTTTAAGAGAATTGGTACATATAGCTCTGGCCCTTTTCTTCTTCCTTCTGGCTCAGAGATGAAGAAAACTGGAATAGCTTCCTTGTCCTGAGATGGAAGCCACAAGTTGAGATTGATGGAGCTGCTCAAATAGCCCTAAACAACTTATCACTGGAATGTTACATATGAGGAAGATAAATTTCGTCTTGCTCAAGTCACTGTATTTTGAGGTCTCTTCTATTATAGCAGCTTAATTGGTTCCTTCGCTGTTTAATATAACACATACCAGACCCTGGTTGCTCTGGAACCTTGCTGTCACCAAATTGAGAGGTGCCTCTGCTGGGCCTTGTCACTGTGTTTGCTGCTAATGCTTGAGTCTGTTGTCACTGCCTGCTGAAACCCTAGCATTGTGAAGATGCATTCTGCTATGTGACTCACAAAGTTCTTATTTCCAGTTACTAAACCACAGTCAGGCCAGTTCAGTCTACCTGAACACATTTGGGAAGAAAAAGTCCTCTGTAGGAGCCTCTGCTCATTGCTACTGGTTTACCCAATATTTATTCTTCCCTTTTTCCTTACTAATGGAAAACTGATTTTTTTTTAATGGAGCAGAATTTGTTATCTCCCTGCCCCAAAATAGTTTTTGCCCAAGGTAAAAAAAAAAAAAAGAAAGAAAGAAAGAAAGAAAGAAAGAAAGAAAAAAAAGCTATAGTTCTCCAATGTTTTGCATCTGGGGGTGACCATATGACACAGTTTTGTAAGCAGTCTCACGATGGCATAAAGGAAGATTTTAATTTACCATTATAGGCACCTCCCTTTCCACCTTGTCAATTCCTTTTTCTTGTTGGTGAATGGAGAGAAAATATGAGGCCACAGGTGGAATAACCATTTTGCAACCATAAGGAGTCAAGTCTGGTGCTTGGGGTGGCAGAGCAGGAAGATAGAAAGACCCTGAAACACTGACAACATCATGAAGCCACTGCACCAGCCTTAGACTGCCTGGCCAGCAGTCTAAGAAACGAGAAATGCCAATGTGGTTAAGCTTCTATAGGTAGGACTGTATTACACGCAGGCAAAAGCAATCGCTAATGGCTATGCCCCATCAGAAGCCCTGGGTTTCTTTCAAGAATTTGTCAAGCTGTACCCAGCAGCCCTCAAGTTATACCTCAATTGTTTTCCTTCAAAACAAGCAAACACAATTCAAGTTCTACCTTACAAAAAAAAATGCAGTACAGGAAATTACTGGTTTATTGCTTATAATTCCTGCAAGACTCTAAGCTCTGTGAAGGCAGGAGCCATGTTGGTTTTGTTCATTGCCTTGTCCTCCATTCCTAGCACACTGGCTGGCATATGTATCCATATACATCTAGGATAGGACAATTACTAAATGAAAGAATTCACACTATTATCTGCTTACTTAGATTACTTAGTGGAATGCAACTCATTCATACATTCATTCATTCATTCATGCAACCACTATTACTTGATCACCCACTATGTGATGTGCAAAGTGATAATAATTGAGGATCCTTATGCCATGCATAAGGCAGTTACTGCCCTCAATGAGCTTAGCAACTCTTATACAGAATGATGAGTTTCTGATAGTGGTAAGTATGTTAGGCAATGGAGCTACTTTACCTGGAGTACTCAGGGAAGGCCATATTCAGGCATAATTCACTGTCATCATGTCAACATGACTTAAACCTTAATCACGTCAATCTAAACAAAGTCCTGAGAACTAATTGTTTTCTAATGAGTAGCAAGGGATGAGATGGTCGATTTCTTTTCTTTGAATTTAGG
The DNA here is from genome assembly GCF_001890085.2 of Hipposideros armiger. Taxonomy (NCBI): domain Eukaryota; kingdom Metazoa; phylum Chordata; class Mammalia; order Chiroptera; family Hipposideridae; genus Hipposideros; species Hipposideros armiger. Next base: position 5,002,078 of record NW_017731399.1, read on the forward strand.
ATCACGTGCATTTCTGAAGAAAATAAAGGGCAGAGAAAGAGAGAATAAGAGGAAGGGAAAGAGAAAGAAAGAGAGAGGAAATGAAAGAAGTAAGGAAATACCATATGACCCAGTAATTCCTCTCGTGGGTATATACCCAAACAATCTGAAAACATTTATCCATAAAGATATATGTGCTCCATTGTTCATTGCAGCTTTTTTTTATGGTGGTCAAGACATGGAAACAACCAAAGTGTCCTTCAATAAGTGATTGGATAAAGAAGATGTGGTATATATACACAATGGAATACTACTCTACCATAAGCAAAGGTGAAATAATACCATTTGAATCCACATGGATAGATCTTGAGATTATTATGCTAAGTGAAATAAATCAAACAGAAAAAGTTGAGAACCATACGACTTCATTGATATGTGGGATATACAACTGAAAGTAAAAAGGAACAAAACAAACAAATGAAACAAAAACTCACAGACACAAACAATAGTTTAGTGGTTCCCAGAGGGTAAGGGGGGAGGAAGGTGGTAGATGAGGGTAAAGGGATCATATATATGGTGATGGAAGGAGAACTGACTCTGGGTGGTGAGCACACAATGTGATATATAGATGATGCATTACAGAATTGTATACCTGAAACCTATGTAATTTTACTAATCATTGTTGCCCCAATAAATTTTAATTAAAAAAAAAGAAAATGTTATAGCGAGATCAAAAAAAAAGAAGGGAAGAAGAAAGGGAAGGAGGGTAGAAGGAAGGAAGGAAGGAAGGAAGGAAGGAAGGAAGGAAGGAAGGAAGGAAGGAATTTTATCCTACTATTAAACATAATTCCTCTTCTGTGGCCAAAGAGAAATGCTGTGTGGGTGAAAAACAAGGCCAAAGGTGAGGGTCTTCTCTGAAAGTAGCTGTCCCTGGAAAGAATTGCTAATATCCCACAAATACAGCCTTTGAACTCTCCTGTGTTCAAAAGAATGTCCTGTATTATTAATCTTGCAGCCCTTGTGTTTCAAACTCTCCAACAGCCTCTATCACTGTTACTCCTCAAAATCCCCTCTGGTTCTATGATATGATTACTAACCCTCAAGTAAGCCCTCACAAAATCCTAGGAGAACCACCGGGACTTTTCCCATGTGCTCTGCCCTCTTTCCATCACTTGAGCTCCCAAAATAGAACAATCGCATCCTTTAGAATTTGTTCTTGTAAAAACTGAAGTGAAGAAGACTTTTAATTTCTACAATCCGGAGATGGTTGTAATAGTGCCTATGTCAGGCATTCTAGAAATTAATGTTACATGTCTTTATATCCTAAATTAATTTGGCAACTGTATGAAGAAAGAAAAATTTAACTTGGTCATGTTAGTGGAGTAGAAATGTTTGGGGTTTTTTTAGTGTCGGTTAAACAACAATTTGTCTACAATTTATTTTTTGTTTGTTTTTTTAAACTTTTTTTCAGTTACAGTTGACATTCACCGTTATTTGATATTAGTTGCAGGTGTACAGCTTAGTGGTTAGACATTTATATCATTTATGCAGTGATCTCCCGAATATAATCGTCTCTTTCAATAGGTCAGTTAGAAGAAAGGCCAGGGTTAAGAGGAGTAAAGGAGGGATGGGTGAAAGCTATCTGAGCCCAGCTTAAGGTTGTATTGAGGAAGAGAGATTGTATTGGAAAGAAAGTTTCTAGACTAGCAGCATAGGATGGGAATTGCATGACCAGGACTAGAATAAGATGAGTGAGGCATCTAGGGTGCAAAATGTAAGGAGGCCCTCATCTCAGGGGCTGACCCTGTGCTTGTGCCACTCTGAGGGTCAGGCCTCCTTACTCTCTGTGCCCAGGCACCCACTCACTGCATCTCGTGCCTACTTCTGGCCCTGGGGAGTTGAGTTCTGCTAGGCCTATAAGAAAGTGAGTGGATCCAGACCTAAATACCCTTAGTCCTGACATAGGGGCATGAAAAGAGAAGAAAGGAAGGAAGAAAGCAAAGGTGGAAAACAGGATTGGCTAAAGATTGACAGATTTACTATTTAAAAAAAAATAGACCTCATTCTCTGGCTGAGAATACCCAAGTGTGTCTTGGCTTTGAAGAGATAGGGCTGCTTTCCTGAGGCAAGAACAGGGCTGCTTATGAAAACCCTCCTGTCGTTTTGACACCCCCCCCCACCCCTACCCCCCCTCAATAGGTGCTGGTTTATAAGACTGAAAGTTTCTTTCAATGGTGGGACACCACACAGTGGCACTGGAATGGATGGAAGGTAGAACTCTTTTACAGCAGACCACACAGGGACTTGCACCTGAGGACAGGGGACAGGGTAGCAGTGAGCTGGAGCTGGAGGGGCAGCTTATGCATGGTGAGTGGGGTAAGTTTAGCTGGGTTCCTTGGGTTCCCTGGGCATTGGTCAATTTGAATAATTTTGCTGGCTCCAGGGCAGAGGGGCTGTCCCTAGTTGTCTGGTACCTGGCCTTGGAGCCATTAGGGCTGGGTGCACAGTGCCCTGGAGTCTGAGAGCCCCTAAGGGAAGTGGTTGGCAGCATGGACTGTATCAACTGCTCAAAAAGGGAAACTGAGTTTCCTTTAGCCAGAGCCTCAAGACTGAGCGAAGACAGCATTTTTTTAAAAGTAAAATAAAAATATTACAGTGCTTCATAAATATTTGCTGAACTATTGCATCAATTTAGAAAACCTGACATTCCTTTATCTGAGCTTACTCAGGTCACAGTTAGAAAGCTTAAAATGTAAATGCCCCTGAAAGAGGGAACAGTGCCTTAAACTTTGCCACTCCAGCAGGTGAAAGGCTCAGGTAAGAGCCTGTACAAGAAGAAGCTTTGAATACGAGCATGTCATTAACACACAAAACAAGTGTTTCTTTGCTATTTTGCCCAAGACCAACCCTGGCCTAAAAAAAGGGCAATTTTGGGGAAACATTTGGTTGATGAAGTGATAACACTGTAGTGGACTCTGGAAAGCAGGGCAACACAGCCCAAGAAGAAAAAACCGTCCTTATTAAAATGATACCGATTCTCTATCTCTTTCACTGCCTCTATTAAACCTGCTAGAATCTCCCACAAGGCATTAACTGTAGCCTTTGTGTTCACTTTCTGTCCTCCTGGGCAGAAATCACTCGCATTGCCATTGGACAAGAATCATTTGTAATGCTGCTGGGTTCCTACACACTGACCTCTACCCTTACCAGAGCTGTAAAATCACTGAATCAACCATAAATAACAAATCAAAAAAGAAGAAACAGACCCCAAAAATCAGATCATCCTGATTCAGGATGGACCTGTCAGTCAGCACCCAGCACTGCCCTGAGAGGACATCCAGTAATCCCTTGGCCTAGCTCCAAGTATTTTTGTTTTTTGTTTTTGTTTTTGTTTTTTTATTGGGGAACAGCCATGGTCATTGGTTACACATTGCTTTCATGCTACAGTGGCATAATGACTCTTTTAAGGAGGTCACAGCTCACAGTGGCCCATGTGGGGATCGAAACAGAAACCTTGGTGTCGTCAGCACGACTCTAACCAACTGAGCTAAACGGTCACCCTTAGATCCAAGTTTTAAATAATTTTTCATAGCAAATCACATCTTTTAAAAGTGCTATCCGGAAAGCAGTAACTCAGAGTTTTATGCACCAATGTTCATAGCATCATATTCACAATAGCCAAAAGAAGAAAAAACCCAGGTGTCTATCAGTAGATTAATGGATTAACAAAATGTGGTCTATCCATATAATGGGAAGGATTTCTGACACATGCTACAACATGGATGAAACTTGGGGAAATCATGATAACTGAAATAAGCCAGGCACAAAAGGGCTGCATGGTTTCTGCATGATTTTGCACATATGAAGTACCCAGAATAGTCAAATTCATAGAGACAGAAAATGGAATAGTGGCTACCACAGGCTAGGGGGTGAGAAAGAACGGGGAGTAAATGTTTAATGGGTACAGAGTTTGTTTGAGATGATGAAAACGTGCTGGAGATAGATGGTGGTGATGGTTGTGTAACAATGTGAATGTACTTAATGCCACCAAATTGTACATATAAAAGAGCTTAAATGTAAAATTTTATGTTATGCATATTTTACTAGAATAAAAAGAAAGGAGGGACAGAGGGAGAGGGGCAGGAAGGAGAGAAAAAAGTGCTGTCCAATTCTTGGACTCACTTTTATTTTGGGGGTCTTGTAATTTTGTCTGCTACTATGTGTCAGTCTCTGTGCCAAGTGCCTGTCATTTAATCTTCACAACGCTAAGGATTTATCCCACTTTTTCTATAGCTGAGAATACAGAGAACCAGAGAGGTTAAATCAGTTCCCTTAAGTCACACAGCAGAGCCAGTCTGTTTCCCTCCAAAGACTGCTCCTCATTACGCCTCTTCTTCTTTCTAGTCAAATCTCCTTTAACTTCTGAACAAAACAAATTTCTGACTGACCTGTTACATCTCCCAGCTCTTTCATTTTGTGCTTTCAAAGAGGGGGAATGAAAATACCTTTCTCCCATAAACCCACAGAGAGGTCTTACAGCGCGTTTTTGCCCCCCTTTTCATAAGCCTCAGGCTCAGGGTACTGCAGGGTTGAGAACCAGAGCAGGGGTTTGTGTAGGACAGAAAAGAGGACGGACCGTGAAGTAGAGGACATCCAGAAAACAGACAAATATGCCGAACATGTCTGATTCCATGGCACAAACCAGGCATAAAAGCGAAGGCTGGGTAGGACTCTGAGAAACAGAATTCTAAGTCAACATCCCCGCTGCTGAATTTTCTTAAAACTCATTTTTATTGTGTTTTAGAATATACTTGCTACATTTACACATAATCTCTCTTCTATTTTCCTAGATTCTACCCTACTGCAGCATTAGATTAAAAACTCTCGTTAAGACCAAGAAAGCCATGGGGTTCCTACATAAAAGGAACAGTTAGAAACCCCAGGGTCCACAGCAGCCTGGAAGCACCCCTTAAGCCAGGCTAGGCCCCAGGGTGAAAAAATAAAGCATTTTCCTGAGCTGGAGAGAAAAGCGATCACTCCCTCTCTGTCCTGATCAGAGAGCCCAGCTGCGCCACATGGATCACACAAACCTGATCCTGGGAAATTTTGTGCACCACAGGCGAGAGGGTGGGCTTGTCAGTGGGAGAAGGAAGCCCTGAGTCACCGAATCGATTCCTCTTTTACCCAATCTTGTGGGTGGAAGTGTGGAAAACTGCTCATTTTTCTGCTCCTCTTTGCGAGGGCAGCATGAGTTATGGCTGAGGAGTGAGGGCGTATTGTGTTCAGTCCTAATCAGATCCAAACAAACCTCAGCCTAAACCAGAGCCCCACTGGGCGGCTGCCCACCAGCCGCTCCCTGGGAAGATGTCACAGGAGGGCGCCTGCCTTGCTGCTCGCCTCACCTCCCTTCTCATCTGTGCCACCCCCACCCCCACCCCCATGGAGGTTGAGCTCAAATAGCTGTCGGTTGGTGACAGGACACGGTGAAAGATGTTTAAGGAAGACTCGTCCAACAGGAAGGTGAGGAAGGAGCAGCGGAGGAAAAGAATGCTGGCGGCCAGGTCCCCTGACACAGTAACTCAGGTGTAAGATGAGGAAGACCTGGGTCAGCGTGGCGGGCGTGGGAGCGGCAACAAAGACAGGGGAAGAAGGAAATCACCTGCCGTCAACGGCCATTGGGATGTGCTTGCGGAGAGACAGCGTTTGGGGGGCACATCAAGGTTCTGAGTGAGTTGGTGACGCTGGGTCACAGGTGTGCCCACATGGAGTAGATACAGATATAGAGGAGTCCACAGAGGTGATATTTGGGGAGTAAGATATTTGGCAATTAAATCTCAAAAAAGAAAAAGAAAAATCAGAGCAAGGGGTAAAGACCAAACCTTGGGAATACACAGTGTATGGTCTGAAGGAGGGGCAACCAAGACCAGACGCAGGAGGAAAGCGCATGGAAGTCATTCGAGGGGGAGCAGAACACAGGTTTTCGTGACTTTGAGAAGCAGCTTGGCTTCTACCAATCACATGTCTATAGTATGTGTTGGCCTCCATTTTTGTGAGTGGAGCATTCTGGGGACAATGTCCTATTTGAGGGTTTTCCCTCCATTCTCTTTCCCTCGGGGCTGTTTTGAGAGCATAGGGTCTGATTCCACCCCTCAAACTTCCCTGAACTCACCCCTGAGGAGACACGGTCTACGGGAAGGCAGTCTCCGTGGAGGAGGCTTTCCCGATGCTGTTCCATTCTGATCCAGAAGTCAGCTGGTGCCCCTGGGCTGGAGAAAGCCTCAACAGCGTTGGTAAGCAGCTGATCGGACTTCAGTGCTCCCCATGGCACTACTGTCACTTCCCCCTCCTCCCAGGAGGACTTGTGTATGAGTCCTGCCATCCCCACAAAAGGCGCAAGCATAAAACTAAGTCTGCCTTACCGTCTGACCCAGGGCGGGAGGCCCAAGGCCACTTTTCAAGGGCAGCCCCTAGCTAGGGGAGCTGGGTGGACAGTGCTGGCACCCAGGGCACATACTAGAGGAGGCAGGACCCTGGTTGGCATCTCTGCCTACAAGTGACTTCCCTCCAGATGTTCTGTGCCAGGGCCTCCAGGGGGCTACGACATTGGACAGTGACAGCAGCCAAGTCCCACAGCCTTTGTAGTTGTTTCTTCTGAGGATTCTTGGCAGCCTTGGTGTGCTTCTTAGACACCAAGCCACCATCACACGTGGAGGCGCCTCACTCCTTGCCCACTGAGGCAGGCACCAGCCCACCAACGTCTTCAACTACTTCCCTGTTTACCCCAATAGCGCCCAGGGGCCAAACAATACCCCTACACACACTTCACTCCCTGCCCTGGAAACAGCCTTGGATACCTCCTGGGGAGGCAATGGCGTCAATTCTCCTTAGAACACTGAAGACTCTTCCATTCTATTTTCCTCCCACACTGGAGGTGAATCAGACTCATGTCATTGTTATCCTGACTTTACTCAGCTTTCTTTAGTCTAGTTGCAAAGGGACCAATCATTGAATGAAAAAAAATAAATAAAAAGCTAAAGATCAGTAGAGATGGTTTTTCCTTTTGCATACAGGATTTGTCCTTGTGTGCTTGCAAAAGGAATCAACTGGGTAACTCCCCGAAGACCTTGGCCTGGAGTTTAGCAGTTTATTCTTTTAGTAAACGATACCAAGTCAAGTTGCGATGTGCTCAGCAGGTGGTTTGGGAGGTTTTAGCCAAAGTTTTGCCTTATTTCATTACCAGGCACTCTACAGCTGGAACTGCTTTTCTGTCTTTCAAAATGGATATTTCCATTTAGCGCTTTGATGGCTAAGTCATTTTCCTTTGTTGGGAAAGCTTGTCAAGTACAGCTTTAGTCTCAGCAGTGACTATAGCAACAATGTCTAGAGAGTGGTTCTGTTTTCCCAGCGACTGTCATTTCAACCTAACTCCATTTGCAAAGTGAAGGGTAGTTCCCCTTCCTTCACCTGGGGTAGGACCCATGGAATGGTAGTCCAGTCCTGGTTGTGACACAGGGCTGGGGTCTGAGAGTATTTCCAATTCCACTTTCCTCTGGCAGACAAGTGGGCGCTTGGTATAACTCAGAGGAGACACCTGCTTGCTTGCCTCTGGTGCATCTTTATCACTAACACTCAAAACATTCTAGCCGATTTTCAAGGCAAATCTGGCACAGAAACCAAAGATGCAGTACTTGGAAAATCAAAGCAGGTTTGCGTCCCTGTCCCAGCCCGAGTTCCCCAGAAGCAGAGCCTGAGGCAAAGGCTTATGTGCTACTCCCTGTTACAGAGTGCAATCCCAAGGAAGTAGGAGTGAGGGGAAAGAGGGCTGAAGCAGGAAAGGAGGGACCCTCGGTATCAGGGTGCAGACTGCTCAGTCTCAAAGGCTCGCCTTCCGAGGGGCACTGTAACCTGTAGGTGACGGCAGCCTGGCTCTGATAGAAAGGACGCATCTGCAGGTTCCAGCTCTCATTGATCACAGCTTCACCCCACAGGGCGTGAGCCCCCACACTTTTGGGTTGGGCCTTGGCACTCTTGCAGATCTCTCAGCAGTTGTTGGCTCCCCCCACACACGAGTGTCCTGGGGCATGAGTCAGGGCTGCAGCACAGCGACTCGCCAGGGGACGATGGTATTGTGTCCTCTGGAAGGCCACTGGCGTCCTTGAGGAAATGTTTGCTGGAGCAATCAAGTGGCCAAATGTCCCGAGGACTACTGAGATCAAGAGGATCGGAAATGGTTCACGAACTGTATCTAACACAACATACCACAAACTGGCTTTCTAGAACTTTCTTCCATACCTGTTCTGTGGGAAGACCACCTCATTACAAGGTCCTGTCAAACCTTCAGGATTGCATACAAATTTGATTTGAAGCAATATGGTCAACTGGACGATTTTTTTTCTTGAAAAGGAATGTAATCGGTTTAACAAGGGGGAATCCCACAATGAGTGTAGACACGAAATGGGTCTGCTTTCCCAGTGCCTGCTGTCTACCAGGCTCTCTGTAGAATACCCTTTCCCACTCGGCAAGTGAATTTCCTTAATGGCATTTCAGTTGAAACCAATAGTGCTTCAGTTGCTTTCAGTTAATCAAAATCATCTCATTTTAGTTCTTAAAATTCAGTCCTGTTTATTTGAAACTTTCCATTTCAACTTCAATTCAAAGCTCCCCAACCCCAAGCACAGGCTGGACTAGAGTGTGATGGAGACATAGTCGACTTTCACCACCACACACATCCTTCTTTCTTATGCTGTTCCCTCTGATGGTGGGCGGGGGAGGGGGTGGGGGGGAAGAGAGCAAGAAAATGGCGTTGTCTCCATAAAGGCTAGTGGACAGATGACCGTTTCCATGGTTTGTTACAGTTTTCTACGGTCTGGCTATGGATGGGTGATGATCTCAACAGGCTTCATTCACGTGAGGCAAAGTTTCCCAGGGTGCCTGGGGTCCCTCAGGTGGAGTGATTTCATCTTCAGGATGACCCCCGAAGGGACAGTCTAAGCTATACTGATGGGAGGCTCTTTGCTCCTTGCCATGATGGTCCTCAGTCAGCCCTGTCCCCACCTCATCAATCCGAGAAGGCCATAATCCTGGAATCTGCTGGCACAAATAGAATCTCTTTTCTTGACCTCTAGGAATGGGAAATGTAAAGGGATGGTCCTTGGTCCTGCCTTGCCTGGTCATCTCCCCTCATCACCTCTCCCCAGGCTCTTTCTCCAGTCTTGGCCAGAGGATGAGATGTCAGCCTGCCCTTGAAGACGTTCCCAAGTTGTACAAAGGTCTCGCTCCAGCTCCTGCTCCTTTTACTTACCTTGGAGCTGACTCTCCATTGCCATTAGGGGCAGAAGAAAAATGAGGCATCGTAGCTGCTCGTCATAATATTTTCCTACTTACAAGACCATTTCTCTCACTCAAAGCCACTTTATTGGGAGATGGTATGGGAGTTTAGGTTGGGTGGGAGGGATACTAAAATGTTGGGGCTGGTGGTACTGTGGGACCCGCTGAAAGCATTGCTCTCAGCAAACCATTTTGGAATGTCGCTTCTCCAGTAGCTGGCCATTCTCTCTCTGCACTTACAATGTAGGGAAACTCGAGGTTTTGTTTTCAGCAGTCAAGCTATTTGTCTGTTCCAACCAACACAAACAAAACAAAACAAAACAAAAAACTCCCACTTGGCACCTATCTGCATCCTGTCACATGAATACCCCTAGTTGCTGACATTTTTTTTTTAAGTATTAGCAATTATAGTGCCTTTGGGTGTGATTTTGCAGCCTCCATAAACTTTTGTCTGTTTTTCTAAATATTTTCATGTTTTGTTACGGGAGGTTTACTGCTTTTCCTTCATTGTTCAGTTCATTTTCAGTCAGTTATCACTGGCCTTAACTGTTGGAGTGTCAGCCATCATAATCAAGTTCCAGGCAGCAAGACAGAAGGCAGGAAGGACAAGGGCCCACTCCACCCCTTTTAAGAAGATGTTCTAGAATGATCACTTGCCCCTCTGCTGAGGTCAGAATTGATTCCCAAGGCCCATCCAGCTATAAGGGAGGCTGAGAGAGGCAGCCCTCTGGCCGAGTGCACTGCCAACTGCCTCAAATAACATGATGATAACATAGACAAGTAACTGTAAGTTTCCACCACGTCCCCAAAGCATGAAGATTCCAGACCATTTTCCTTTATAGTTTACTAAGGAATTTTCTCAAATTATTTCCTGTATTAAAAAAAGTAATGAATGTTTGTTGAAAGGAAAAAAATAGGTAAACCAAAGGCAACCATAAAGAACCCATATATAAGTCCACCCATCAGAAAAAAATCACCAAGGTATACATCTTTCAGATTTTTTCTGTGTGTGTCTGTGTCTTTTCTATAAGAATGGGTTACACGTTCATAACCCTGAGGTCTGAGTCTCAATAAAGAGCTAATTTTGGAGGAATATCTGAGGATTTTCATACTTATTTGAGATACACTGTAGCTTAAGCAATTAGCCTACTGTTGGACGTGGAGATCATTTCTATTAATTTTCTTTTGGTAAGCGTTTAGAATGCTTCCAATTTTCCAACATCTTATACAGTGCAGAGTTGGAATAATTGTCTGAAAATTAATTCCAAATTTAAAATATCAAAAAAATAAGTGAAAAAACCAACTCATTGCATTTTAAAAACGCAGGGGAAGGGGCTGGCCGAGTGGCTCATTGTTTAAGAGTTGGCCTGAGAGCACAAGCTCTGAGTAGCAGGGCTGCCAGTTCGGATCCCATATGGGCCAGTGATGCTGCACCCTCTACAGCTAAGATGGTGAACAACAGCTCGACCTGGAGCTGGGCTGCGATGAGTTGCCAGCGACAGCGGAGGCTGCAGTGGGCTGTAGTGAGCTGCCATGAGCTACCATGAGTGGCTGGCAGCCAGCGTGAGCTGCCTTGAGCCGCTGTGAGCTGCCGTGGCCAGCCACCGATCTGCCTCAGCCGGGAAGAGCGCAATGGTAATACCAACATGAACCAGTGAAGTGATGT
>NW_017731399.1:5013311-5033390 GCF_001890085.2 Hipposideros armiger
CCCAAGTTGGCACCATCATTGCGCTCTTCCTGGGTGAGGCAGATCAGTCGCCGGCTTCTGGACGGCCGCTCACTGCGGCTGCTGGCCGCTCACGTTGGCTGCTGGCCACTCACGCTGGCTGCTGGCTACATGCGGTAGCCCATGGCAACCCACTGCCACAGGGGCTGCAGCCCACGCCGTCGCCGGCGACTCACGGCAGCCCAGCTCCAAGTTGAGCTGTTGCCCAGCATCTTAGCTGTAGAGGTCAGTGTCACTGGCCCTCACATGTGGGATCCGAACCGGGGCCCTCTGGCATCCCAAGCGAGTTCTTAACCATCGCGCCACTTGGCCGGCCCGAGAAGCATTCATTTTTAATCAAAATTATCATATTGACCAATTTATGTTCAACCATATTGCTATTGCTCAAACCACTCTCAGCCAAATCACCTGGAGCTGAGTTCAATAATTAAACTCTCTTGGAAGGCATTCAGGGCAACCCACTTAACCTGCGAAGGTGAAGTTGGTAGAATGCACTTAGTGTCCTTTTAATCAGAAAAGGGAAGGTAGATTTTAAGACCTGTCTTTTTATTTCCCCTTCCCTTGGGTTTTGCTGAAACAAGATTCCGAAAACTTCAGAGCACCTCTTTGGAATATATACTCAGAGATTTTTCTGACATTCCTCAGATATAAAGAGGGGACGCTCAGCAGACCCACCCAGCCCTGATTTATCAGAGACGAGGAGGATTTCAGCATTCACTCCTTTTGATTCCTGTACCAGAACGGGGTAAAAAAGAACCGCTGCTTTCCTTCTGCATTTCTCAGGATTTCTTTGAAGCGAAATTAAATGTAACCACTCGTGCTTGTGTACATGGATTCATTTCTCCAAGGGGCTCTTTCCTTGCAAGGCATGAAAATAATGTCTTATGGCAATAACAGCCTGGCTCCTTTGTCCTTTTGGACCTTTACCTCATTAACTCCAGCAATAGGGCCCTCTCCAAAAGTTCCCAGAGTCAGTGTTGCAGGTAACAGGGTGGACCTGGGTCACATTCATCAGGTAGGCACTCCTGAGCCAAGCACAGCCCATCTGCCCAGGATCCCTGAGACAGTGGGTTCTGCTCAGAGCTGGGAAGATCTAAGGAGGCACCCTTCTAAACACCAAGATTTTTGTTTCTGTTTTAGTCACTTGAGATGGCGATCTTTTTCAAAATACGTTTTATACTTTCCAGCTTTTTAAACAGAATATATAGAATAAAATTAAGCCTTTTCTTGTTGAGGACCACCTTATGGAACACCATTTTAAACCCTTCTTGGAAGCCATTTTTTGTGCCAGGCACTATGCCAAGGGAATGCAAACAGAAATAAGACAAAAACCCCATGGCAAAGAAGTCACAATCTAATGGGAGACACAGAGAACTGAACAATTCATTCTAAAACTTCCTGATAATTAAATGGGTTGTGAACAGGGTGGTTTGAGAACACGGAGTAACATCTAACTCTTCCTGACTGTCAGAAAGGAAAATGATTAGAGAGAGATCAATGTCAAGGACTGAGCAAGAAGTGCTTTGGTTCCAGAATGGTGAGGATGATGGGAGAACAGTCCAGGCAGAAACAAGAACATGTGCAAAAACCCCAAGTTTGAGGACATGCCTGGGAAAGAACTTCCGATAGTTTGGGACAGCCAGAAGGTGGCGTGCATTGGTGAATGGCAGGACTGTGGGACCAAGTCTCAGAGGGGCTCGTGGGTCATGCTTAAGGGTCTAAATATGACTCTTGAATTCCTTCCATAGAGAGATAATAGATAGGCTTGTGATGCTCTTTGGGGGTTTAAAAAACCTAATGTCATTTACATGTGATGTATGATAAAGAAATATTTCTGAGTAAAAGTACTTTTAGATTAGTATATTACAAATCATATGACAAGCTTCACTTTTTATTACAATCTTGAACATTTTAAAAGACAAACTTTTTTGTTCCATTAATAAGCAACACATGCTCCTTAATTTACCTTATTAATTCTGTGAGAAAAGGCATGGTTTCTTGACCAATACATTTAACATTAACATCTTGTATTGTGGGTGTTTTTGAGATTGAACACACCAAATATAGAATGATTTTGACTACATTTTACAGTAGCAAAAATAGATTAAAACTGCCTTCATGACCTAATGTTGGAATGCTTGCCTTTGCTATGAAAAAAAAAAACCACAAAAAAACACCAACTGGTTTATTTTTGAAAGTTCATGTTTGTTTCTAAATGATGAAATTAGAAAGGGTTTCAGGCAGCTCTTTCCCAGCTCTTCCTAGCAAAGAACACATTATGGGTGTTAACGGTCTTTACACCCAGTGAACTGGACACTCAATTGCATATGACAGTCCCCAGCATCACAGGTACTTTGATATACTGCATAAGAAGTTTTATTATATAACTGCAACTTGTAGAGCTAATGAAATCATAGAAGATATCCAGAGAATGTTCTTATGTTTTTCATTAGTTGTTGCATTTCAACATGGGTACCTCAGTGTGTCTCATCTTTAGTCATTAATCCATTCTGGGTATAAATTTTAGACTAACTCACCAAAAGGGAAAACAAAACAATATAACAGCTAAAACCCCCACTGTGCAAACCAGTTGCCTCCTGATATCCCAACTGAGTAAGTGTATCAAGAGAGCTTGCCTTCTTGCTAGCTTATTACCACCCACAGGGGAGCAAATGCTTCAGCTTTAGCACGTGGGGGTTTTTAAGTAATTCTAAAATTCATATTTCCAATTCAGAAAAATAGAAACTAAAACAGGAAAATAGAAAAAAAAAACACAAAAAAGACTTAAGGGGCATACAACCCCTGGGACATCTGGGATGTTCTCTGCCTGGGAAATACTGCTACTGAAGGATTTTAAGCATGATTCAGTTTGCATTTGAAAATGAACTCTGGCAACAACAGTGGGATCAATGAAGGAGAGCTTCCTTTCCAATATTCATGCCTTTTCTTCCTTTGCCTTATTGCATGAGCCAGGACTTCAGTACCATGTTGAATAGGAGCAAGAAGAGTGAACAGCCTGGTCTTGTTCCTGATCTTAAGAACATTGTTCTTTCACCATTAAGTATGATGTTAACTGTATTTTTTTTTGGTAGATGTTTTTTATTAGGTTAAGAATGTTACCTCCTATTTCTAGTTTACCAGAAATTTTTTTATCATAATTGAATGTTGAATTTTGTCAAAAGTCTTTCTGCACCAGTTGGTATGATCATGTGGTTTTTCTTCTTTACATGTAATATGGTGGATTATATTTGAATATTGAGCCAGTTTTCTTGCATTCCCAGGATAAGATCCATTGGTCATTGTGAGATGGATGGATGGATGGATGGATGGATGGATGGATGGATGGATGGATGGAATGTGCTAGATTCGATTTGCTAATATCTCATTGGGAAATTTTGTATATGTTTATGAGAGATATTGGTCTGTGGGTTTTTTTTGTTTTTTTTAATTGTAATCTCTTTCCTAGTTTTGGTACCAGAGTAATTCAGTAATCATACAATGAATTGGGAAGTGATGCTTCCTATATCTGTTTTCTGGAAGAGATTGTGTAGAATTGATGCTACTTCTTCTTTAAATGTTTGGTAGAATTTGCTAGTGAAATCATTTGAACCTTAAAACTTCTTTTACAGAAGGTTGTTAACTATGAATTCCATTTCTTTAGTGCCTATAAGGCTATTCAGGTTATCTATTTCATCTTGGGTGAGTTTTGGTAATTTGTGGTTTTCAAGGAACTAATCCATTTCACCTAAGTTGGTTGAGTATACATGTGTAGAGTTGTTTGCACTATTTCCTTCTTATCATTTGTAGGATCTCTAGTGAAATCCTCTTTCTCATTCCTGGGTAATTTATTGTAGGGTGACCAACCATTCCAGATTGCTCAGGACTGGAGTATTTCCTGGGATGCAGGATTTTCAGGACTAACACTGGAACATTTCAGGCAAACCTGGATAAATTGTTTACTCTCTTCTTCCCCTCATCCCCACCCCTCTTTAGCAGTCTTGCTAGAATTTAATCAATATGATTGGTCTTTACCAAGAACCAGGTTTTGGTTTTATTAATTTTTCTCTATTTTTTTATGTTTTCAATTCCATTAATTTCTACTTTTATCTTTATTTCCTTTCCTTGCCTTGGGTTTATTTCACTTTTATTTTTCTAGTTCGCTAAGGTAGAAGTTGAGATTCTTCATCTGAAACATTTATTTTTTAATATAAACATTTAATGTTACAAATTTCTCTCTAAGCACTGTTTTCATGACATTCCACACATTTTAATATGCTATAGTTTAATTTTCATTCAGTTCAAAATATTTTCTAATTCTCTTTGAGACTTATTCTTTGATGCATGGATTATTTAGAAGTATGTTGTTTGATTTTTCAAGTGTCTGAGGATTTTCCTATTATCTTTTTGTTATTGATTTCTAGTTTAATTCCATTATGATTAGAGGACATACCTGTATGATTTTAATTCTCTTGAATTTGTTAAGGTTTCTTTTATGATCCAGAATATGGCCTATCTTGGTGAATGTTCCAAGTGCACTGAAAAAATATCTGAGCTCCAGTGCCTGCCTACCACTGACTTAGTTGGTAAATCACTTCATCTCGTGGTCCTAAGTTTCCATGTCTATAAGATGACAAGAGTGAATTAGATAATCTCTAAAAGTCCCCCTCTGCCCTACTTCCATGAATAAACAGGAATGAGACAGCTTTCTGCCTATTCGCCTGCCATCAATCACAAAACAATTTTATCTGCTTCCGAATGAATGGGCATGGAAGATACAACCTGCCTCTAGCTACCCAGAAGCCATGTGGTTTGAGGAATTACATGCACAAAAAAGTTTCTTCCTATAAAGCAGTTCCCACAACTCTATAATATTAAGATGGGAAGATGGGAACCTGTTCGTTTTTTCTGATACTGCAACTTCTGTCTCTCGCCGATGAGCCTTAGTGGTACAATTTCTATTCTAATCTGGGATCACAGAAGTGATCCCATAATCTCCTTGGTGAAGTGCCAACACTCTAGGATTCTGCTGGATGAAAAGAATAGTATAATTGTTCTGCCCAGTTAGACTGCTGCTGGCTTTTCCAGAAGCCTGCAAACCAGTCAGATGTGGTGTGTCCAATAATTCCCTGGGGCTGGCAGACCGACAAACACCTTGCAAACAGAATCCAGCACTCCAGCAACCTACACCCAGCTCTGTCTCTTCCTGGTCCATCTCGAATAGTCATTCTGTTTACCAACATTTTACCAGCATCACACCCATGATACCTGAGATTACATAAGAACAGAAGGGGATTTCAGAAATGTATCCCAGAACATGTCCACGAGTAGAGGACTGAAGAAATCAGAGGGAGGAGAATGAAAAGGAGGGCATCAGCTTCAGGGGGAAATTTACGAATCCTCATCCCCAAACCATGAACCTCAAAGGCAGGGTTTTATGTCTCTTGTATCTCCCCACATGCCATTAAAAAATAGCCATTGTTAAAAGCAGGCATTAAGAATTTTGGAAAAGAAGGGACATTTACTTATTAAATAACATCTGAAATCAAGAGACAGATCTCTCCCTGAAAAGCTTCAGTGGAGACAACTCACAACCAGGACCCTCTGACACAATGGAATGCTTAACCTCTGGCACACAACATGGCAGGGGCCACCAGGGGGCAGCAGCATGGCAGGAAGATTGAGGCAGGCCCCTCATGAGGCCAATGACAATGCTGCCAACGGGAAACCATTGTGCTCTGCCCAGAAGAGCACGGTTATGAGCTGGAGCCTTACATAATAATCTAGATGGGAAATTTTTTTGAAGTTCAGATTTAAGTTTTTATCGTGAAAATTTTTGCACATACCCACATAGAAAGGTATAGTGAACCCATATTTTTACATCCTCCAGATTCATTGTTTATCAGTATTCTGCCATACTTCCTTGCCTACACCTATATTCTTTCTTATTTTAGAGACAATTTGAATTTTAAATTCTAGATTATGTGTTCTTTAAAGGTGAGATTCTGTGGGTGGTCCAGCCCTGATACAGTCCCACATTGCCATCAAGGACCCAGGCTCCTCTGTCTTTCTGCTCTGAAACCCTTGGGTTGTAGGATAATCCTCAGGATGCCAAAATGGCTGCTGCATCTCTAAGAATCACATCAACATTCCAGGTGAGAAGAAGATCCAGGTTAAAAGGCACAGCTAAAGGGTCATTTGTTGCATTAGAGATGAAGATAGGGTACCAAGAGGAGCAGTAAAATTTGAGGACCAAAAATAAGCTTTACGAACCACCCAAGAAATAGTGGAGAATACTAGGAAGTCCAGCTAAGAAAAAAACGCAACTAACGTTTATTGATCACTTGTTATAGCTTCCAATGAGAGCAAACCATTATACAAATTATCTCATTCCATCTTCAAAGCAACCCAACTGAGTAGGTGAATAATTTTACAGATGATAAAATGAGACCTCAAGAGCTCAACAGTTTTCTCAAGGCTACAGAGCAGATCATTCATCCAAAGCCATCCCCTTTTCACAGTTCTCATTTCCTTATTACTGATCCTCTCAGAGATGCAGTCCCTCATTGAAAAATCTATAATCCTCACATCGAGTAGCGCTATTATATATATGAGTACATGATTCCAACACCAGGAGCACAGAAGTGCACATTCTTCTTGTGTCCACTGCAGAATGCTGCCCACCAAGCTATAACCTGGCTATGCCTCCCCCACCAGGGGTCTTTCTGGGTGAGGGTCTGTGCAGCCTTTGGGCAGAGGTCCCCCATTCCCAGGCTCAAATGCATGTGCTTAAAGAAATGGAGTAAAACCTCCATGAAGCCATTGTCTTGCCGCTCTTTCCAATAAAAGAAAATGCACGTAGATCCACTGGGCTCAAAGTGACCTATGTCAAGGGCTTCAGAATCATCTTCAAAGAGAGAAAATATTGCTTTGTGCACAGCTCTTGGGATAGTTTCAATCATGAACTGAACGTCACATAAAAGCAAAGATAAGAGATTTGATGGAGTCCAAAATTCTTTTTGGGCTTTTTATTATGAAATTTTTCAAAAGCACACAAAAAAGAGAGACTAATATGACAAATCCCATGTACCCATCCCCCAGATTCAACAGGCATTCACTTTTCGCTCTACTTGCTTCATCTATCCCTTTTTATCCATCTTCCCTTTTTGTGAATATTTTTTCAAGCAAATTCCTCTCATCGGGTCGTTTTGTTCCTAAATCTTTCCATATGTATCCCTAATAAATACAGGAATTGTCTTCTATAAACGCAAAAGCATTTTTACAACCAGTGGTATCAATACCCACTCTACATGCAAGTTTTCAGTGGTCTCAAAAGTGTCATATTAGAATTGTTTTTTTTCCGAAACAGGATCTAAACAAAATCAAGTCACTGCATTTGACTGTTATGTTGCTTAAGACTCTTCTAACCTAGAGTAGTGTTAACATCTTAACAACGCAAATGAGCTCCCCAACCTCATGGGCTCCTTGGACATGCTCTCTCTCACCTCCAGGCCTTTGCACATGCTGTTCTCTGCCTGAAAGATGTCCCCAGGCCCATACATCACCTCAACATCTCCCACACGTTCTTCAGCTTTCAGATGGATGTTCTTTCTTCTGGGAAGTGCCCGCTTTCAGAGCTTCTCTTTTTAAACTCAGACTCTGATGCCATAGTTCTGGGACAAGGTATGAGAGTGCACTGCTAACAAGCCCCATGGCTATGTCAGTGCTGCTGGCCTGAGGACCGCACTTCAAGCAGCGAGGGCCTAGAGTATTCCGCACTTCCTGTATCCCAGCCCTTATCACACTGTATTGTAATGGCCTCTTTGAATATCTGTCTTTCCTCTAGAGCAGGGGTTGGCAAACTGCTGGGGCCTTTGGAACATAGCCATATCCTTTCATTTATGTATATGACTTTTGAGCTAGAACAGCAGAGGCGAGTAGTTGCGAGAGAGACTATACGTCCCACAAAGCCAAAATATTTCCCCTCTGGCCCTTCATGGTGAAAGTCTGCTGACCTTACTCTAGACTGTAATGCATGGCTGATAGGTTTTTCACTAGAGTGTCTCAGAATGCAGTCCAGGGCTTTGTACATAGTAGGTGCTCAATGAGTGGCTATGAATGATGATTGTAGCTGACAATAATTGAGAGCTTACCATATGCCAGGCACTGTACTGAATGCTTTACAGCATCTCATTTAATTCCCATACTAACCTTATGTAGGAAGTAGTGTGTTCATGTTTCAGATGAAGAAACAGAAGCTTTGAGGTTCCTGTCCTGCCCGACTTTAAAGCACTAACAAACCCATGTAACCTGACTCCACTATAAAGAAAAGATGGGGAAAAGTGGCTACGGAAAACCAAGCAAACACTGTTTATCCTGGGCCCATTTGGGGCATCCTGAGTCATCGTCTCTATGAAATGGCCACCAATAGGACTAGGCTAAAAACTCAAAACATTCTTAGTGCTTAATCCAGATATGCTACGTCAGTAGAACATATACACAAATACACAAAAGCAACTTCCTTGTAGTAAATACTATGCAATTATAATGGGCCCCAGTAACTTCTAACAGCCCAACGCAGGATCTGCATTTAAAAGAATAGTATTATAAGACTATAAACAACACGAGGCTCCTTTCCCTTAGTAGTTCTCTCCTTCCCCCAGCCTACCCCAAAACCTCTCCCAGTACAGCACCTTACACAGCCCTGAGCCCCTCTAGGCACTTAATAAGAGACAGCCTACGTGGTAGGATTCAACAGATGAAAGCAGTTCACCTTGAGAAACCTTTACCTACATGCTCCATTATCTAGCACCAGGATTCCCATCAGATAGAGAGATGACAGTGAGTTTAACCCTTATTTTTTTGGTTAAAAGTCAATGGATGTTGGAGTAGCTTTGCTACTGTTTCACGGATATAGTAATAATTCTAGAAATATAATGCCCATGTTTTGTGTTCCAATGTAATGAGAAAGAGAAATTAAAAGAGAGACAGAAAGCATAAGAGAGTAAGAGATAAACACAGAGAACGGGGGGAAAGAAGAAAACACGTACAAGACAGATAATAGCCTGCCAGAGAAACTGAGCCCAGAAGCAGTTGGGAGAATTGGGGAGGAAAAAACCTCTTTGATTGTAACCCCAGTTTGCATAACTGTAATTGTTAAGAGCTTTTGGATCTTATGGGAAAAAAAGACTAGAATATACATTTAAGACACTCATGAGTCATATCCTCATTGAAGAGATTTCAGTGAAAAAAAATTACTCATTATTCTTAATCTGCAGAATAACCCTGACATCTAGTCTCAAAAAATCACTTTTCAATAAAGCATTTCTCTACCCTTGTGGAAAAATCTGTTTTGTGGCTCTAAATGTTCATCTCAATCAGAAATCCTGATTTGACCATGAAGGAGTTGCGGTCCGGAGGTGATCCTGTGTGTGGGCTTCCTTATGATTAAATTTCACTGTGACCAGTCTGTCCTGTAGCAGCTCAGTGAGGAGGCAAGTATGGTGACCTAAACCTGTATCCCTTGGACTTTCACTTCCAGACAAGATAGAATAACAGGGACTGGAATAACCCTCCAGCCTAGAACAATGAAAAATGTGAGCAAAAATATTAAAAACTATGATAGCGAAGGCACTGTGCATCAGAAACTGAAGGACTTTGAAAAGGCTAACAATCCCTGATTTCAAGACTTATAAAACTACAATAATCAAGACAAGATGGTATTAGTGTAACGATTAAAAAAGAAATGAATGGGACAGAATGGAGTCCAGAAATAGGCCCACATATATATGGACAATTGGTTTTGACAAAGCTGCAAAGAAAATGCAGTGGAGAATGCATAGCCTTTTCAACAAATGGTACTACAATAGAACAATTAGATACTCATAAGCCAAAATACAGAACTTCTATCCAATCCCCCACCACATAAAAAAATTAACTCAAAATGGATCACAGATCCAAATGCAGAAACTAAAACTATGAAATTTCTAGGAGAAAATCTTGGTGACCTGGAATTAGACAAAGATTTCTTAGACATGATACCAAAAGCACAGTCTATAAAAGCAAAATGGTAAATTGCTCCTCATCAAAGCTAAAAATTTCTGCTGTCTGAAAGACATTGTTAAGAGAGCAAAAAGGCTACTGAAAGACTGAGGAAAAATATTTGCGAAGGCACATATTTTATAAATGGCTTATATCCAGGTTATATGAAGAACCCTCAAAACTCAAAAATAAGAAAATAACTCATTTTTAATGGTAAAGGATTTGAATAGACACCTCACCAAAGAAAGTATACAGATGGCAAATAAGCCCATGAAAAGATGCTCACCATCATCAGTCATTAGAAAAACACAAATTAAAAACACAAGGGACTATCACTACATACTTATTAGAATGACTAAAGCTGAAATGTGTGACCATACCCAACGTTGTCAACGATGCAGAGAACTGGGACTCTCATGCACTGCTGGTGGGAATGTACAATGGTATAATCACTTTGGTAAACAGTTTGGCAGTTTCTTAAAAAGTTAAAATATACCTACTATATGATCCATCCATTCCAGCCCTTGGTATTTACCCAGAAGAGCTAAACGCATCTGTCCATCCAGAGACTTATACTGACTTATTTATACATGTATGTTCATAGCAGCTTTACTAGTAAAAGCCCCAAACTGGAAACAATCCAAATGTCCATCAACAGGTAAATGAATACACAAATTGTGGCATATCCATACAATGGAATAAAAAAGTAATGAACTATTAATACATGCCACGTGGATGAATCTCAAAAAGATTATGCCACGTGAAAGGAATACACACAGTATGGCTCCATTTATATAAAATTCAAGAAAATGCCAATGAATCCATAGTGATAGAAAGCAGATCAGTAGTAGTTCGCTAGAGGCAGAGGGTGGAAAGCAGGTAGGAGGAAGGGTTTACAAAAAGGCAGGAAGAAACTTTCGGGGTTAGTGGACATGTTCATTATCCTGATTGTGGCGATAATTTCAAAGGTGTATTTGTACATTAAAAATTATTTAATTGTACACTTTAAATATGTGCAGTTTAACTGTATGCCAATTATACTTCAATAAAGCTGTCCTTTTGGTTTTTTTCTTTTACAAAATCCCTTCTTTCAAATCAATAGTTGTAGGATACAAGTACGTGCAGGTCATTAAGCAAAGCTGAATGAAAAAGACAAACTTGTCCCTGGGAACATTTTGAACAAGATGCGATTTCTTTATGAAGCCTTCCTTCCTCCCTACACGGGCCTCTCTAGGAAGGGCCTCTCCCTGGCATTCTATGGCATTTCCTGCTTCCCTGGTACTCAGCGTCCGCCATCCCATCCCCAGGAAGGAACACCCCAGCAGTGACTCCTTCTCTTGTCTTTTCTCTCTCTTTTCCTCCTCATGGAAACTATTCTCAACTTACTTGTCAGTTTGAGAAAGATGATCTACTAATTCACACAAAATAGGCTGGGAGGCAGAAAAACAAATGAAGACTAAAAGCAGCTCATCATCCTTTCTCCTTTAGCCCTGCCCCCTCACCCCCTGGCAATATTTCAATTTTAAAAGAGGCAATCGCTTTCATCCAAAATAAACAAATGTTACCAGTGAAACTTAAGGCAGTATAAGGAAATACTTTGGGGTATGGGGACTTGCCGTCATCCACTTCATACTTTAAACCCATCTCTGTAGAAATAATATTCTCTTATGCCCTCTTCTCATTGGTTTAAACAAATTTATTTGGAATCTGAAAAAAAAAGGATTATTTCACAGCTTTGGCCACTTTTTTTTCCTCGTAAATATACATAACTTTGCATTTGTAGGTTCCAGATGGGACTGGAATCTATGAGGTCAAAATACCAGAAGAAATGCTTCTTTAATTTTTTATAAATCAAAAAGCCCCAGAAAGCTCATCCCCTGAGAGTTGGTCTCAGGAGAATGCTGACCTAATTTTCAGATAGTGAATTAAGTCCTGGATATGAGCCTTATAAAGTACCTTAAGTGTTTATAAGATATCCAAATTCTCAGAGAACATGGGCCTAGAGAGAGGACTATGAATCAGAGATGCCAGTTTTAGTTCTAGGACTCAAACAAATCGTTTTAGAATATTTATTGTGGGTTGTTATGTGTCAAGCCTTTTCTTAAGCAATAGGGACCCAGTTGTGAATCAGACAGTTACCATCCCTGGCCTTACTGAGTTTCAAGTCTAGAAGAGAAGACATACCTCCAATAAGCAGTTCCAGGAATGATAAGTGTTCGAGACTGCTGTGAACACGCAAGCCTGGAGAAGCTAACCAACGTGCATCAGAGGCGGCTTCCTGGAGGAGGTAATGTTTGAGACTTAAACCAGGATGAGGCAAAGGTAGAAGGAAAGAGAGTTTCAGGCCTAGGGTCCAGTATGTGTCATGTTCTTAAAGAAGGAGAAATCATATAATAGTTGACATTCTTAGAGATGAGCAATATGAATGAAGTGGACCAAGGGAGAAAGTAACTCAAAATGAGACTGGGGTGGGGTGGGGGGGGTGAGCAGGAGCTAAATCTTACAAGAACAGGTAAAAAATGTTGGTCTTTAATCTAAGAGCCATAGCAAGCCATCAAAACGATTTGAGCAACCAAGTATCGGGATCAAAAATGCATATCACATTCAGAATCCAACAGTTTACTTGAGATTACAACATTACCATGTGTACAGAGTGGTTCAGGGCTGTGTTCCTGAGCATCACTGCCTAGGCTCACATTTTCTATCTCTCTCCTCTATTAGCTCTGAAAGTAATTTAAGCTCAGTTTGACATCTATAAAAGAGAGTCATAATGTTATCTTCCTCATAGGGCAGTTACAAATATAAATCTGTTAGTACATGTAAGCATTTGAGATTGTGCTGGTCATAAAGGCTCAAAAATTTTGTTCACTTATATTTGTATGGCTCTGAGGAATCTCAAATATAACATGTCTATAGCAAGTGGAAACTACTATTTATAGAGCCAAAACTCCAAATAACTACATTATCAGCATAAGGTCGAGCCATCCTGCCAACACACAGTCAGGAGCCCATAACAAAAATTAACTGTTTGAAACTTGATAGTAAGTGGAAGGGCAAAAAAATCACAAGGACTATGATCAGAGATAAACAGGGACATTTTACAAAGATAAAATATTAGTTCAGCAGGAAGACATAATAGTCCTAAATTATTATGTACCTTATAATAGAGTTTTAAATGCAGGAAGCAAATTTGACAGAACTAAAAGGAGACATAGACAATTTTGCAAACATAGTTGGAAATTTTATCACTTCTACTTCAATGATAGATAGACCAAGTGGATTTTTAAAAATCTGTAAGAATACAGAAAATATGAACACTATAAACCAACTCAACCTAATTGACCTTCATAGAACACAACAACCAAAAATGGCAGCATGTACTCTGAAGTGCACATGGAACATCCTCCCAAAAGACCACCTGCTGGGACATAAAATAATCTCAAAAATATTCAAAATATTAAAATCAGACAGAGTGTATGTTCTGACCACAATGGAGTTCAATTAGAAATCAATAACAATAAGATATCTATAAAATCTTCACATTTAAAAACATTATACAACATAACTTCTTAATGACCAATGAGTCAAAGAAGAAATAAAAGAAACTAGAAAATGTTTTAAATTGAATGATATTGAAAATACAACAAATTTGTAAGGTGCAGCACTGCTTAGAGGGAAATTTACAATTATAAATGCTGATTTTTAAACAAAAAGGAAGGTTTAACATGGTGAGCTAAGATTAAGAGCTAGATAAAGGAGAGCAAATTAAAGGGCCGGCCGAGTGGCTCAGTTGGTTAAGAGCTCGCTCAAGAGTTTGAGCTCTGAGCAACAGCGGTTCGATGCCAGCCTGAGCTGAGCAGCCGCTAAGCTACCAATAGGTAGCAGGATGGCTCAGCTAAAAAAAGAAGAAAAAAAAAATAGGAGAGCAAATTAAGCACAAAACAAGTAACAGTAAGGGAATGATCAAGGTAAGAATAGTAGTTTAAAAATGGAAAATAGAAAAAAAGCAATGAAAAACTTAAAAGTCAAAGTTGGTTCTTTAAAAAATTAATAAAATTGATAAACACCAACAAGACTGGAAGTTGAAAAAAGAAAGAGAAAAAACTGAAAACCCCAGCGTTAAAATGTAACTACAAAAGTTACACACATTAAAAGGAAAAGAAAATGCTAGAAACAACTTTATGCCAATAATACAAGTTACCAAAGATAAAAGAGAAAGAAAATCTGTTTACAGAAACCTAAATTTGTAATTAAAATCCTTTCCACAAAGAAAACTCCAGGCCACCGTATGAGACCAGCATTGCTATCTCAAAACTGAACAAGATATTTGAAGAAAGGGAAATTACAGAGCAATACCACTCATGAACATAGACTCAAAAACCCTTAAATTATAAAATAAATCTATCAATTACCATTTTAATAAATGGTAATCTGTCAAGAACAAGCGGGTTTTAACCCAAAATAGTTTGATGGAATACTCTAAAACAAATCAATATCATTTATTAAATTAACAGAAAAAAAGAGAAAAACATATCATCATCTCACAGATATAGAAAAAAAGAAACAGTTGACAAAATTTAACATGCATTTGATAACCAATAACTACTCTCAGCAAACCAGAAAAGAATGGAAATTTCCTCAGTTTTATAAAGAGCACCTGCAAATAATCTACAGCAGTGATAGTTGTAGAACAATATAATTGTACTTAATGCCAATAAACTGTACACTTAAAAATGGGTAAAATGAATTTAAATTGCTGCTGCAGAAGAGGGGGACATGGTACTATGAGAGCTGATAAGAGGGGAATTGACCTGTTGATGGAGCTCAGAGAAGGCTTCCCTGAGGAAGTGAGAATTGACCTAGAGCTGAGGAAGCATGCCAGTTACCTTGGATGTGGAGGGGCAGGGGTAGGAGTGGGGCACAGGTTATGCAAAGGCCCTGTGGAGGGAGGGAACATGGCATGTTTAAGGAACCGAAAGAAGGCATTAGCTGGAGTGCCGCAAGCAAGGTCCAAGTTTAGGGGTCAGGCCATGAGTTTGGTCTGAGATGCCTTTGAAATGCTGGGCAGTACTGACAAGTAGGCAGTTGGTTGTACATGTCAGGAGATCAGAGAGGAGATCTGGAATGGCGATTTAAACTTGAGATGGTTCTGCAAATAAGTGGTAACTGAAGCCACAGGTACAGGTAAAAAAAAATGGGTAAAATATTAAAGTTTACATCAGAATTCCTGTCTCTTCTCTGCTTTTAGGGAACCCAACCTAAGACAAACTATAATACCACATTAGTGGACTTTAAGACAAAAGTTTTGCTTGAGATAAAGAGGCTCACTTCATAATTTTTAAAAAGGATTCAGTTTGCAAGGAAGCTCTAAAATATTAAATTTGTATGCATCCAGTAATGCAGCCTCAAAATAATTAAGAAAAAAAATCGAGAGAACTATAAGAAGAAATATACCAATCCACTATCTCAATAATTGATAAAACAAGCAGAACAAAAAAAATCAAATATATAGAAGATCTGAACAACACATTTAAATTGGTCAGTCATTTAACTTCTCTTCTCGCAGCATACCAGGAATTCTGAGCCCGGCTTTGTCTCTAAACAGGCTTGAATTCTACAAAATACATTTCCAGATTTCTTTGTCAGTTGGCTTCAGTTTATATTCTCCAATAGGAGGCACTGGTCAGAGATTATAAAGCAGAAGGAAAAGAGAAGCCCTTTTTCTTTTTCTTTTCTGTTTCTGATGGCAACTCCAGCAACAGCAGTAGCAATCCATGGGACTTCAGGCTGCTGGGCTCCTACATCATGTGTTACTGTGCAGACTCCTAATTTGTACAAAGCAACGGTCATGGTTCTAATGGCAGTAGTGGGCACTCTAGCACCCTCAGATGTCCAGGGTTCCTGGACTTTTGGATAAAGTCAGTTTAACTTCTTCTCCTGGGGGAAGAGGGAAGCTAATTACTTTCTACAGTTACTAAGGCCCCTTCTCCATTTTAAATTTTTTGCTCTTCTAGCCCTTCTGACAAATTTGTAACCAATTTCCTGTATTAAATTCTCTCTGCTGAAATACCTAGAATGATTTCCAGTTCCCTGAAAGGACATTGACTGATACAATAAAGTATAATGCTGCACTTAGCATCCAGAATACATTTTCTTCTCAAACACGTAATGGAACATTTCCAGAATTGACAGTAATTTAAATCATACACAAAATATTCTATAATCACAAAATAATAAACCTAGAAATAAATTGTAAAGTATAACAAGAAGAAAAGCATGTTTGAAATTAAGAAAAGAAAATAAATGAATCAAAGAAGAAATAACAGCTAACATACCAGCTTACATTTACTGTGTCCCAGGCACTATTTAATCTACACAAAAATCCACCTGAGGTAGACATTATTTTCTCCCACTTCTACAAGCAAAGGAATAAATGCCCCCAAGAAGTTGTAGTGATTTACCCAAGCTCGCACAGCTGTCAGGGCTGGATTCAACCGAAAGCCCTAGATTCTACACTCGTAATCAAAATGCCAAACTGTTTCTCATCATAAAGGAAATTAGAACTACTTAAAGCTGAATGGTTATAAAAATAAGACTACACAGGGAAACTTAAGGAATAAGGTAAAATAGAACTCCATGGATATTTATAGCCGTACATGTTTATGTATATGAAAAGATAAAAGGCAGGAATTATTGACCTATAGTTAGAAAATGAAATAAATGTTTAGAAAAAGGTTAGCAAAAGAATCTCAGAGGCAATGGAAAGGAGAAAATAATAAAGATAAATACAGAAACTGATGAAATATCAAATAGAATCAAAACCCAAAGAGGATATCTTGAAGACTCATAAAATTGAAAAAAAATCTCTGGGAAGATTTCTAAGAAAGGCAAAATAAACAATATTAGGAATAAAAAGGGGAACAAATTATAAATGATGCAGTCATTAAAAAGATAATGAGGGGTGACTGGTTAGCTCAGTTGGTTAGAGCGTGGTGCAGCTAACACCAAGATTGCCAGTTCGATCCCCACATGGGCCACTGTGAGATGCACCCTCTGTAAGAGAGTCAACTATGCCATTGTAGCATGAAAGCAATGTGTAACCCATGACCATGGCTGTTCCCCAATTAAAAAAAAATAAAATAAAATAAACATAAAAAAATAAAAAAATAATGAGATACTATAAACAACTTTGTGCTGACACATGTAGAAATTGAGATGAGATGAATAAATACTTGGAAAAATATAACTTACCAAAACTGACTCAAGAAGAAATAGAAAATCTGAATGTCCTAAAACCATTAAGGAAATTTAATGAATTTTTAAATCCCACAAGGTAAACTAGAGCCCCAGGTAGCTTCCTAGCTAGTTCTACCAAACAAATTTAAATACTAATAAAAATAACAATTTTACAAAAGCTGTATAAAAGCATAGGAAAAGAGAGAACACTCTCCTATTTGTATTGTAAGGCTAATGTAATCTTGAAACCAAAATCTGACAAGGAAAATACAAAATAACTCTCATCTTTGTTTTTTTCATCCAAGGAGTATTTCTTTCACTTACTGTATTTTTTAGTTTTAAGCTTTCCTTTTTTCCCCCCTTATATCTTGTTTCTTTGCTGAACCTTTCTATCTTTCCATTCATTAATGTTCACTCTTACTTCTTGAAGCAATTTGTAACAGCTACTTTAAAGTCCTTGTCAAATCATTTCAACATCTATTAAATTTGTATGCATCGAACAATACAGCTTCAAAATCACTTAGGAAGAAATTGGTATATTTCTCATAATCACCAACATTCCAGCGTTGGTATCTGTTGATTGTCTTTTCTCATACAAATTGAGATTTTTCTGGTTGTTAATATGCCAAAAATAATTTTGTATTATATCCTGGACATTTTCAATAGTATGTTATGAGACTCCAAGTGTTGTTTAAATCGCATAGAGAATGTTTATATTTTTGTTTTGCTGGGGTATAGACCTGTTTGGGTCCTGGTATCAAGATCTGATCAGCCTTCTGTGCAATGTAATGCCAGTGTGAACTCCATTTTCAAAGCCTTTCCTGTGCTATTCGTATCTGTCTGTCATGTGTGCCACCCAGTGGCCAGCCTGGGACTTAGGTAGTGGCCTATCCAGTAGTTCATTTCTGAAGGCTACATGTCTGCACAACTTGAGGGTGAACACAGGAGCTTTGTAGGCTCTCTTTCCCAAGCTCCCCGCTCTGTGATGTTTCTGGTACTTTCTGATTTCCTAGGGCTCCTCTTTCTGGTCCTCTGGCCAGAAAACTGGGGCTTCTTAATGCTTCTCTGCTGTATATTTCCCACAACTAAATCTGTAACAGAGGCCAAGCGGTGGAAAGACAGAGAGAGAAAAAAACAAAATAGAGGTTTACCTTACACTTTTGGAACCACAGCCCCTTTGATCAAAGGGAGAAGTTTTCCTTCCTCAGTTTTAGGTACCTACAGGTCCCGCTGCTGTTGCCACCACCCTTGCAGAATTGCCTTGGGGCTAGGGTGCAAGGCAAGGGAGAAAACAAAGAGAAAGAAGAGATTTCTCTGTATGTTAGGATCCCCTTTCCCAGTCTTCAGGCCAGTCTAGAGGGCTTCTCCTGCAGCCCTCTGTCCGTACCTTGGCACCCACTTCCTGGCTTCAGGCAGCCTTGAGTCCAGACTGGGGGATAACAGAGGAAAAGGGGGAGTGGAGTAAATTCATCACTGATTGGATGATTCTTCGAATTCTAGTCTTCTTCTCCAATTCTGCTATTTGCTTTTTAGAGATCACCAATATCAGTTCTATGTGTGAAAACACAAAATTCAACCGAGTAAATTTGAAGATCTAATTGGCTTCATTAAGCAATTCCTGAATTGGGTAGCATCCCATCTAGCAAATAGAAGGTTGTTCCAAGGGTTTGTATTGGGTTGTATTTTGCCTATGTTTTTCAGAAGTCATTTATTTATATAAAGAACAAAGATCAATCAATAATATATTGCCTGTTTTGTTCAATAAACTTTTGCCATCTTTCAGTGAACTTCATAATTCCTCATTCATAGAAGGACCTGTCTTTATTTGTGAAGAACTGAACAAGGTGGTGATTTACAGCCTCATCTGAATTGAACGTTATACCACGCAAGGAGTTTTGAAGAGAGCGAAACAAGTAGAAGTCTGACGGCACAAAGTCAGGCGAGTATGGTGGGTGTGGCAAAACATCCCATTCAAGCTCTAATAATTTTTGACAGGTGATCAAACTTGTGTGGCCTCACGTAGTCTTGATGGAACACAACTCCTTCACAATTAACAAGCTCTGGACATTTCTGGACGATGGATTCATTCAAACTGTCCAATTTCCAACAGTACACATTCGAATTGTTTGGCTCCTCGGTAGGAGCCAAAACACGACACCTTTAAAATCCCACCACACTGAGAGCATAACCTTCCTCTGATGAATGTCTGCTTTCTGTGTCATTTGAGGCAAATCATCATGTGGGGACTAAGTCCGTTTGCACACCACATTGTTGTAAACAATCCACTTCTCATTACCAGTTATCAGTCACTTCAAAAAAGGATCGTTCTCCTCATGTTTAATGAGCATGTTGCAGATGTTATATGCGCTGTCAAATGAACTTCTTTGAGTTCATGCGGAACCCAAATATCGAGCTTGCTTACATATCCCAGCTTCTTCAGGTGGTCGTGAATGCTTGAATGATGGATGTTCAATGTTTCTGCAATCTCTCGTGTCATGTAAAGTGGGTTTGACTCGATCAAAGCCTTTATTTTGTTGTCATTAACCTCAGTGGGCCTCCCTGACCAAGGAGCATCGTTGAGATCAAAATCACCAGCACGGAATTTCATGAACATCCTTGGCACTGACATTCTTGTAGAGCATTGTCACCATAAACTTTAATCGACTTTTCACAAGCTTGAAGCATGTTCTTCCCTTTATGAAAGTAAAACAGTAAAATATGGCAAAAATGCACAGTTTGGTCTTCCATCTTCAACTTGTTGTAAAATCTCCAAAACTCAACCAAATC
>NW_017731399.1:5037291-5043499 GCF_001890085.2 Hipposideros armiger
GCTTAGAATTCAGGCTTAAATGCTATCTTAATAGGGAAACAGGAGGAGGAATGTAGGCCTCTTAGGGGAGAGTAAATGATTTTAGGAAAGACGAATGAGAAGAATAGATGGGAGGTGTGATATTTTGTGACAAAGTGTGTCTGGGTGTGATGCCGACTTCTAGTCTTCTCTCCTGTGATAAGAGCCAATCTTCCCTGGTTGGTGAAAACTCCTGGGGAGGGGTTTATGACAAGTGAGTGCCTTTTGAAGGACTGGTTGTTAAGCAGATAAGCAGAGTTCAGAGAAAGCCTCTCCTTGCATTTGCTGTTTTTCAAGTGCCTACAGCTGAGAATAATCAATATACCAAAGTGGCATATTTTGGGGCTGTGTAATCTACCCTTCACAAGCAAGGGGCTGGAAGAGAAGGGTCGGGGAAGGCATCTCTGAAAATGTGTTGTTTGAGCTCAAACCTATAAAATGAGAAGGAGCTAATAATGTAAAGCATGCTGAGGCCAGAGGGGGCAGGGCAAAGGGAGTGTTTTATGGACAAAGACCTTTAGGTGGGCAAAAACTTGGAATATTCTAAGAGCCCCAAGAAAATCAACATGGCTGGAGGATGGCGTATATAAGAGAGATTTCAGGCGAGGTTGGAGACCTAAACAGAGACTAGACCATCATACAAGACTTACTAGTAGAAAGGAATTTGGATTTTATTCTGTATGAAGTGTGAAGCCACCAAAGAATTTTATGCTGAGAAGGACTGGTTTTTATTTTAAGGTCATTCTTCAGAACTTCTGATCCAAACAAAGCTATGTAAATCGGTATCTTTTCCCTTCTCCTAGAAATTATACAGAATCCATAGAGAAAAGTAAAGCCCACAAACTCAATTTCAGCTCTTCTGAGAGACAAATATAATTCACAGCCTTCAAAATGAAGAATAGAATTATATAGAATTGCAAGAGGGTTCAGTGGTATTATATCTATTATACAAAAGTGCAATAAAATACTCTTCCTGAAAGTGATGCGCTCACCTAAAGTGCAAAACTATAGCTCTTATTTACAACACAAGTATGGGAATGGAGATAAGCAGGGCTAGCTGACAGGTGACCTCCTGAATCTGGCTTGCATTTGAGAAGCAATAGGGACAGACTACTCAAGGTATCACCAGCTGAGCCATATTTGCAGCAAGCAGTCTTTGAGGCAGCAGATACTAGAGACCCTTTAAATTATGAAGCCTGAAAAGGCACTTGCTGCCCTACCCCAAAGGAATCTCCTGCAAATAGCTTCTGCAAAAATACATCTCATTCAAAGGTGAGTAATCATAAAGGAACTGACATAATATCAATACAGATAGCATAAGGAAAAAAATAAAGGTAGAAAAGAGCAGTAAAACTTGCCAACACATAAAATTGCTATCATAAAAATCCTACAATGAAATAAAAGGAAAATGTGAACTTATACTTTGCTAAGAATTAAAATAATTTAATGAAGTAATTGCTTCTACAAAGGAAAATCCACAAAGCACAAACAAATCAAGGAAGAGATGGCAACCTTCAAAAGGAAATAACACTTGGGGCCGGCCGAGTGGCGCGANTTTTTTTTTTAGAATGAAGCTTTCTAAAGACATGTTTCAAAAGACAGCAAAAACATAGATGCGAATGACTCTAGTACTTCCCAAAATGAACTAGTGCCATCTGTCGCAAACATGAGTCATGACTTTTCCGACAACCCAATACAAAATGGAAGGTTTCTATAGGATGAAGGGTGAGGCAAGGGAGCTAGTAACAAAAGAAAAGAAAGGATTCTTTGGGGGCCAGGACATCTTTGGGGGAAGAGAACAGGAAGGGTTTTTATCATGCAGATTGCCTCTTCTTTCTATGGGGGTGGGGGTAGTGGAAAGGGCCCACATGACAGATTATATACTTTATTGGTGTTTGACCAGAAAATTCCAGACTGGTTGATTAAGATTATGTTTTTGGGAAAGGTTGAAACTGCCATTAGATCAGGTATTAAATCTAGGTTGGTATACTGGGCCTTTAGCATGAGTGGCGCCATTTGGGGCTTGTGGTTTTTCTCATTAATACCAGTATTCTGTCCAGGTTTTATAGCTGCTTTCAGTGGGAGGGACAAGGCTCAGTGTCTACTCCATGTTACCAGGAGCTCTAGCACCTTCCATCTTGCTTTTCACCATTCTCAATGGCCCAAAATGGTTGCCAGCATTCCAGCTTTTGTCTTCATTCCAAGCAACAAGAAGGAGGAAGAGACAAGAAATGCATCCCCTCTCTTTAAGGACGTTTCCTAGAATCTCACATAACCTTCCCCTTTCTATCTTGCTTTCAGAACTTTGCCATGAGGCTTCAACAAATGGCACAGGGTCTTTTTATTCTAGGTCGTCATTTACCTTGTTAAGAATTGGTGGCTGTGTTAATAAAGAAGAAGAGATTAATATATGATGAATAAGCAGCAGCCTCTGTCACAAGTATCCAGTTTTAGCTCTTTTCAATTACTTGCTCTAATCCTCATCTTTTAAAAACATCTAAAGTGTGTGTAGACCTGAAGCCAGTCTAAATGTATTATCAAGAGGAGGGATTACTGTAGAACCACCCAGGTTGCTCTGCATTTTCCATGACTCTCCCTCCAGGGCCCTGTTGGGGGCTAGAGGGCAGCTGATGTTTGTGAGTCAGAGAAGAGGACGATTGTTGTCACCCTTCCCACCTACATCCCCCACAGACTTCACTCTATTTGCAGATCGCCTTGGACTTCACCCGAGTTTGATTAGAAGAGGTTGGCATGTGCTGGTCCTTTAACCGCTCTTTTTTCCTTTTATTTCCCTGCAACCTCCAGCTCCGATTTCCTACCTTTTTGGGAACCTCAGACTGGGGTAATTGGCCAGCCTCTCGGCGTTCTGCTGCCTCTGAAGAGACTTGGGGAGAACAAGGCAATTACTCTGATTCTTTTCAATAAGAATCAGTATGATTTCATATAAGATCAAAAAAATAAATTGATAAAAAGAAACAGAGTATAAAAGAAGAATAATTTAAAACCGGGGGGAAAAAATAAGAGACTGTTATGAGAAAAGATTATACTACTACTGTAAGCAGACATTCTCTGTAAAAGATCTGTATTTCTGTATTTCTGCCTCTGGCACTTGTGTGTGTGTGTGTGTGTGTGTGTGTTGTTTAACATGTTTTATTAATTTAGAACTGTAACCTCTTTAAGTTCGGCCCTGGGCTAGTTCTGGCCTCGTTCAAATAAATCTTGTGTAGTGTGTTATTGCCAATATGTGTTTAACTAGCTGCCTGTGACAAATCTATTTTCAGTTTCTTTCTCTTACCATAATCTGGAGCTTAGTTTTATAACTTCTGAGTTATTCATCATATTTCATTTTTACCAAGCTTCCTTCTCTGCCTTAGCTGGAGTCTTTTGGAGGGCAGGAAGCTTGCAAGTCATTGCTTGAAGATGGGCTGGCTGCATCTCAGAGAGTCAAGCGTCCCCAGGGTCACCTGTGTCTGGGGAGAAGCTCCTCATCACCTGTGAAGCTTGGGTTGGTCCAATGCCCAACCTAGACTTCCTGGAATGAAATTTTGAAAATCTCTACATCACTAGTTCTCAGCCTTAGCTGAATATTAAAATCACCTGAGGCTGATGTAAGTGTTAAGTCAGAAACCTTGGGGACAGTATCTAGGTACTAGTGATTTTTTTTCCAGCTTTAGTGAGGTATGACTGACAAATGAAAAACTATATCTATCTACGGTGTATACAACATGAAGTTTTGATAGATGGGTATATTTTGTGTGACATGATTGCCACATTCTAATGAGAACATTTGAGATCTAATCTCAAGTATATAATACATCATTATTAACTATAGTCACTATGCTGTGTATTAGTTATCCAGAACTTATTCATCTTATAACTGAAAGTTTGTACCAATGGGACCAACATCTCCCCCTTTCTCCCACCTCCCAGCTCCTGGTAACGCCATTCTACTCTCTGAGTTCGACTTACTTTTTAGATTCCACATAGAAGTAAAATCATGCAGTATTTGTCTTTCTCTGTTTGGCTTATTTCACTTAGCATAATGTCCTCCAGATTCATCTATGTTGTTGTGCATGGCAGGATTTCCTTCCGTATTAGGGCTAAATAATATTCTACTGATAGATAGATATTTAGATAGATAGATAGAGAGAGATAATCACATTTTCTTTCTTCATCTGTCAACAAACACTTAGCTTATTTCCATATTATCTTGGCTCCTGTGAAGAATGCTGCAATGAACATTAGCATTCAGATATCTTTTCAAGATAGTGATTTTATTTCCTTTGCCTGCGTACCCAGAAGAGGGATTGGCAAGTGTCCAGCGCTGCCTGCTCCCTGGACGGGAGAGGAGGGCAGGCCTCGCGAGAAGCTGGAGAAGCCACTCTGCTAGCAGAGCAAGCCACGGCTCTACCCAAAGCGCCCTTTCCATATCAACGTGCAAAATAACGCCTCAATCTTGTCTCTTCTCCCAGAGGAGGGCATTGCTCCCTCCACAGATGCTTATTTTCTAAATACTGGGTGTCATGAAGAACACTGGGCAAAGAGACCAAAAACTACATTCCAGCTTCAGTCATTTCTTACCATTATATTGGACAACTTACTCAACCTCACAGAGTTTCTGTTTCCTGGTCAGCCTAGAGTGAGTTTCTAGAACCAGCCTGTTTCTATAGCAGCCTCCACCGTGATCCAGAAACAAACCAGACTTGTTGCTTCTGACTTGTCTCCACCTGGAAGCCAGAGCACCCACGCCACGTGCCTTTCTCCTGCTCCAAGGCTGCCGGGGAATTACTTACCCTTTCTGGCTAGTTCATCTTCCCACAGCCCTGAAACCACTGCCTCTGTCCATTGCCTCATGATTCTGCATGCTGATTGCTGAGGCCCTTGCACTTTAAGATAATCTAGTTAATAGCTGAGACTGCAGGTCACATCATCATTCTTGTTGTTTGTCTTGTGCCTTTACATATATAAAAAATGTCAGGTTTCCCCTGGTCTTGAAGACCTTTGAGGGTTAAACTATATCCATGGTTTTGCTTCCTTCCCACCCACTCCCACCCTGGAAACCTCCCTTGGATGTTTGTGTGTGGTTTTGGTTTTTGCTTGTTTTGGGTTTATTTGTTATTATCACATTTCCTGTCTTTCCCCATGCTCACAATAACTGCTAGACCCAAGCAGTTACAAGACTTTGCATCTCCTTGAACCCAAGATTCTGGCCACTTTAGTGTGGATCTCATTCACCTTCTGCAAGATCTACTGCAAGATTAGCCCCTGGAGGGCTAGTCTC
The DNA here is from genome assembly GCF_001890085.2 of Hipposideros armiger. Taxonomy (NCBI): domain Eukaryota; kingdom Metazoa; phylum Chordata; class Mammalia; order Chiroptera; family Hipposideridae; genus Hipposideros; species Hipposideros armiger. The sequence goes on from NW_017731399.1 coordinate 5,042,591, forward strand.
CATCGACCCACCCAGGGAGGCAGCATTCTAGTTTGAACCAATTTCCTTCTATTGAGTCAAAGTCTGCCTTTCTATAACTTCAGCCCCCGAGTCCCAGTTTTCCCCACAGTAACAACACTGCCTCTTATAAAATGGCATTTCCTAACATTTTCTGATATGAAGAACTAATTGGAGTGCTTGTTAAAAAGCAAAACAAATAAACAACAAAAACAAATTCCCCAATCCTACTCCATATCCAATGTATCAAAATCAGGGAAGAGCCTGAGATTCCATAGTTTTAAGAAACTCCTCAGGTGATTCTTATGCTGAAAAACACTTTTCTACAAGATTAAACTTCCTGTATTTCAAAGCCATTAATATCTATCTCCAAACTTTCTTTTTTCCAAAACAAAATATCCCTTGCTCCTAATACCAACCCTTCCAAGAACTGGTCTCCACACCTCCTACCAACCTGTTTGTTCTCCAGTGTAAAACAACAGATCCTGCTGATTTCCCTATTGAAATATAACACCCATGGGTGAAAACAATATTTATCTATTAATGTATTCATTCTCTTAACACATGCCTGTTGAGCACATATCAATGACAGGCATGGTAGGTGTTGGCGATAAAGAACAAAATATTCACAGTTTTTTGCTGTACTCCTAAAGCTGGGAGAGGCAGGGAGGGAGGAAGGAAAAGGGAGAGAGGGGGAGAGAGGGGGGAGAGAGAAGAAAAAAGAAGGAAAAACTGGAGGAGAGAAAAAGGGAAGAAGGGAAAGAGAAAATTACAAAATGTATGAAGTACTAATGAAAGAAGCAAGTGTAGGGGAGGAACAATTTTCCCTCTATCTTTCTGAGTTCTTAGTGGAGACCCCAGTAATAAAAGACAGATTAACAGAAGAAAAACAAATGAAGTTTATTATCATAT
>NW_017731399.1:5049461-5051683 GCF_001890085.2 Hipposideros armiger
TTCCAGAAACAAACTACCCATATTGCAAGACGTTGCTCATTTACCAAGTTAAAATGTATTAGAAATGTGTGCTCGTCTTGCAGAACACTAGAAAACCAAGTTCCTCGCAATCCAAGGTTTTACTGTATATCTATTTCATATCTGAAGGGGAGTTAATAGGGAGCTGTGGAATGCAGGCCCCACTAAAGTCAAGAAAAAACAAGTGTGCTATCACCACCATTATTTCATATTATCCTGGAGGTACTAGCCAATACAGTCAGAAAAGAGTAAGAAATTAAAAGTATAAAAAATTTAAAAGGAGAGGCTAAAATTATCATTATTTGAAGAAGTTACTCTGCATCTGTAAAACTGAAGAAAATCAACTGAAAACTCATTGCTGACAGTAAGAGTTCAGTAACCCAGGGGGATACAAAATAAATATGCAAAATCAATAGTTTTTACACATACGTGTATACATATAAACAGCAACCAGTTAGTAGATATATTGGGGAAAAAAATTTTTTTTATTTAAGTAGCAACAGAAGAAGAAAAAGTACCAAGCAATAAATAAGCTTAACAAAAAGTGTACAAGCATATATGACAAAAATGTTTAAATGCTACTAAACGACCCAGAGGAGATGTGACCTAGTAGAAATGAGGATCAGGTGGGGAGCTTTCGCACTGACCCACCCAGGTGAAGTGCTCTGAGCAGTGCCAGGAACAGGGAGCCTTTCTCTCCCGTGAACTGGAACTTCCTCAGTCATACCTTGTTTAGTAAATGCTCTGGGGACTGCTCAGGGTGCTTCAGAAGTCAAGTGGAGAAGCTGACTGGCCTTATCTAGACCAGGATGTGACTGAAGCCCCCACAGCAGGGGGCTGGGTTGGTGACCCATCATCTCTGCAAGGGTGAAAGGAGAATAATCAGGACTGAGCACTAAGCAGAAAACCCATCAGGAAGGAAGGTGAAAGGGGCTAGGATGAGCAGCGGCCCGAGGAAGGGGCCCTCATCAGGACAAGCAGGTCGGAGGGCAGGCCAGNACACAGAATGGGCTGGCCCCACACCTGTGTGTGACTATTAACAATTAGGAGGACTATCTCGACTGTGGAGGTCCCCCGAGAGAAGCAAGGGGTCCCAGTGCCGCACCAGGCTCCCCAACCCAGGATTCCAGTGTCAGGAAGAGAAGTCGCCATAATTCCTAGCTGTGAAAACCAGCAGAGATTGTGGCTGAGTGGGACAGAGGGTGGCTGCACTCCGAGGCACTCCCCTTAGAGGGCCCACTCGCAGACTTACTCACTGATGGAGTCACTCATTCTGAACTCCAGTGCTGGGGCAGCAGCTCAAAAGGTGAAAATGACATATGTAGAGGAACTGAGTTGTCTGGCGGCAGGGTGAGGGCCAGAGGGGTAACTTTCTTCCAAACGGAGGAGTTGGCCAAAGCCGGTGTTTCTTTGTTGAGCCCTCCCGCTTCCTGGTGTGCAGACGCAGGTGCCTGCCCTATCTGAGTCTCCATCTACCTGGCTAACCTTGTTCATTCGCCAGGCCCTGGTGATTCTGAGACCACGCCCCACCCAACTTTCAGGCACACCCAATCTGATTTCAGTGGCTTTTTCATACAAATCACCTGACTTGGCTCATGCTGCAGACTTTCCTAAAGACTCTCAAAGGTTCACAAAACCCAAATAAGCAGCATCTGGCTGCAGTGTGTCCTATACCTCTGGATGAGCAGCGGTAAGCCCAGCACTAGTGGCAGCCAGCCTTGGTTTGCGGCTTGACCTCTCAAGGCACCTCTAAGCACAGTACAAGTGGCAGCCTTCTGCAGATTGCTTTGTGGCTCATGCCAGGTGGCCTCGGTCAGGGCACAGGCTGCAGCTGAACTTGGCCTGCAGCAGTTACCCTCCCACATAGCCCTGGGGCTGGCGTGGCCAGTGGCCAGCTTCAAACTGAGAATGAGCATCACCCGGCTGCCTCCAAGGATGACACGCCCAAAGGGCACACTGGGCAGGCACCAGAGCCCTGCTAAAGTGACCCTGCTCCATAGGGCCAGCCCCTCCACAACAGCTCCTTCACTGTAGTCATGGCCAGTCCTCACAACCAATGAGCCCCAGGGTTAACCCCTCTTCTCACTGATGTATAAACAGAAACCAAGGCTCAACTATAACAGGAGGACACACACAATTCACACAAGGGGCACACCTGGAGCACCCAACTCTAGTGACCAGGGAGACTGCACCACTGGGCACCA
>NW_017731399.1:5057707-5061678 GCF_001890085.2 Hipposideros armiger
CTTAGTTAATAATAATAATAATGTATCATTATGGGGTCATTAAAATTACAAAATGTAAGGTGTTGATAATAGGGAAAACTGGGGTGGGTATTTCAGGATGCTCTGCGCTGTCTGCTCAATTTTTCTGTAAACCTAAAACGGTTCTAGAAATAGTTCTTGGTTTTGTTTTGTTTTTTAAAAAAAGAAAAGAAAGAAAGATCTCAAATCAATAACCTAATCGTCTACCTTAAGACAATGGATAAAGAAGAGCAAACTCAATGCAAAGTAAGCAGAAGAAAGGATATAATAAAGATTAAAGCAGAAATAATGGAATATTGAAAATCAACAAACCCAAAACTTGGTTCTTTGAAAAGATCAACAAAGTTGCAAATCTTTAACTAGACTGGCATAGAAAAAAAGACAGAAGCCTCAAATTATTAAAATCAGGAATGAAGAGTGAACATTACTACCATCCTTACAAAAGTAAAAAGGATTATAAGAGGACCAGCCGAGTGGCTCAGTTGGTTAAGAGTTAGCTTAAGAGTGTGAACTCTGAGCAACAGGACCACCGGTTCAATTGCCACATGGGCCAGTGATGCTGTGCCCGAGCTGAGCTGCCAACAGGTGTCAGGATGGCTCAGCTGGTAAGAGCATGTGCTCCTAATAACAAGACTGCATGTTTGACGGTGGGCTATGCCTGCCCACAACTAAGACTGAACTTGGCACCTTGAACTGAGCTGCCACCTGGATGGCACAGTGGATAGAGCATGCACTCTTAACAACAAGGCTGCTGGTTCGACTCCCACACTGGATGGTGGCTACGCCCACCCGCAACTAAGATTGTAACACAGCACCTTGAGCTTAGAGGCCATGAGCTGCCGATGGGTAGCCAGATGGCGACTGGTGCCCTCCACAACTAAGATTGAAGAGCAACTTAGCTGGTCCCCTTCCCCAATTCCCCAACACTGTTCCCCTCCCCCAATTCCCCAATTTAAAAAAAAGGGATTATAAGAGAATATTATTAACAACTGTAAACCAAAAAATTAGATAAATTAGATGAAATGGANGTGCCTGCTTCCTTCTATGAACACATTAAAATTACAACTAAATTATAGAACAATGAACCTGGAAAACCATCTGAAGTCTCACTGAACAGATCTAGAAGAGACCTAGAAATCATTTACTCAGTCTATTTCAGTCTCATTTTCCAGACAAGGAAGCTGAGGCTCAGGGAGGTTAGGGGGCTTGCCCAAGGCCACACAGGAAGGTGTGGAGCAGCCAAGGCTGGCGTGACAGTATCACAGCCCTGGGGAGACGCAAAGGCACTGTTCCCACAATGGATACAAGCTTGCCCAGGAGTCAGTCCTGGGCAGTCTGTCTTCCAAGAGCCAAAGACCAACTTCAGTTTATCTCAGAGCCAAGAGTTATGGAAGTGGGCCAGGATACATCCTATTTCAAATAAGCTACTTTTCTGGTTTTGTGCCAATAAGAATTTTCAAGCTGTCATATTCCTGAAGTCACTGTGACTGTCTGAGGGTTTTACCCTTTGGTTGTTGTCTGGGATCCTGTCAGGATTATGAGCTAGGCTTCAACTATTGCAAATATTTACTATCTCCAAATCTCCAAATCCCATCCCCTCTCTTTACACTTCCTCCACATATAAACACACATGCTAGTCTACGTTAACCAGATAATCCAAAAGAGACATGTCTGTTTACTCTGCTTAATTTATAATTGCAGCTATACAACAGCCCCAAGGATATATATATACCTAAATCAAACTAAAAGTAACCATTGTGAACACTGGAAATCTAATTTCCTGCTATAGCAGTCCCCAACCACACCATGCTTCTTTCTCTGGGACTTTACCTAACATCATAGAAATGAGAAATAAATGTGAATCCATGGTGGACTTCATAGAAGAGGTGTTGGTAAAATGCAAAAGAACCTTGTTGTAAGCGCACCAGGATGTGAAAAATGGCACTCAGTCTAAGTATTGGCTCAGCCCCAAGACATCGCTATCAAATAGTCACTCTAAAGGACTTGCTCAGGAGTTGATTAAAAACCAATTTTGCACTTATGGAATGCAGCTACCTAGTGCTTAAAAGGAATTTCATAACTATAAGCACCTATATTAAAAAGAAGGAAGAATAAAATAAATTTACATGAGTCTTCCTGATGCAAACAAATTATTGAATAAATTAATAAATGACAAATCTCCTATGAAGAAAAATTATAAATAAATTATGTAGATACTTCACTCTAAAGGAGGTGGAGCATAAGTCCCCATTCCTTAAGTGTGAGCTGCACACAGTCACTGCCTTCCAAGGAGTGCAGTATGGAAAGGTGATAAACAAGAGGAATTTAACAGTGGAGAAACCTGACAAACACACTGCTTCAGCCCAGTGATCAAAATCAACATAAACAGTCATAAATCAGTATGTACCTTTAATACGATATACTAAAAATGATGCTTTATCTCTGTGATTTTCCCCAAAAACACTCACAGCCCCAATGTAATCATGCAAAAACATCAGATAAGTTCCAATGGAGGGACATCCTGCAATACACCTGATTGGTACTTCTCAAAACTGTCAAGATTATGAAAAACAAGGAAAGTCTAAGAAACTGCCATAGCCCAGAGGAGCCTAAGGAGACGTGACTTACTAAATGTAATGTGGTATCCTACCTAGATGGAATCTTAGAACATAGCAACTACATTAGGTCAAGAGAATGAGAAGNACACACACACAAGCACACACACAGAATTTTTCATATTTTTGTCTTGTCTGTAAACACACGAGGTATGTTTCCTTGTAGGTTGATTTAGAAGGAAGCCCAGCCCAACTTTGCCCCATGGAACATGTAACCTGAACTGGCTTAGAAAACCATTTGATATTCCACAACGACATTTTCCTTCCATAATCAGCTTACTCCTCTGTTGCTCCCACCTACCACACGCCATTTAGAGTCCTCAAAGGAAAACCTCCATTCACATTCTATTGAAACCTAAGTAGCGAGAGTTTGCAAAAATTTAGGGTTAGGATTTCTTCATTTTGTAGGAAGGAATGAAGATCTCTAGGAGCGTTGGGAGACTGTGGGGGTTGGGGGGTGCATGTGGAAAGTCAAAGGAAGGACCTGAAGCAGGAGGGAAACAAAAGGCAATGAAGCTAGAAAGAGTAGGCACTCTGGAAGCCTAAAGAACAAGAAATTCAGGCAGTGGAGGGAAATGAATGGAATGAAAGGAGTAACAACTCCTAGACCTTGACTATGTAGTTCTTGGGATGTTTATTTGAACCCTTCAGAGAGGGAAGGCTTAATTGTTCATCTAAATTCAACCTGTGTTCTTTCTGGGAAGGAGGAATGGAGGGGTGAGCTGGTCCTCAGCAGGCAGGCTGCAGTCATTCCCTGAGCCGCTGTGGGGCACTAGCCCTCCCCTGACCCTGAGTATCACTAGGTCTTCAAATAATTCCCCAGCTGGAGTCCTAAAGGCTGGATCCCCTGACCTCCCTGCAGCAATTCCTGGTGGGGCACTGCCTCACTGCTTACAAGTCTGCCTTTACAGGAAATCATCTGTGGAAAGGACAGGGTACAAGTCCCTGAAGCCCTCACCATCCCCAAATACATCCCTCTCACAATCCCTGCTTTGTTGGAAATGTATTTCTATTTCTAAAACAATCCAATTAAAAAATGGCCTTTTCATGACAATGGCCAGGATGAGTTGCTGATTTTTTTCAAAGCACTTTAACAAACTTGTTTTGGACTTCACAAAAATCATGTGAGGCAATTATTAGTTGTAGTTCTATGCTATGGTTGAGGAGGCCCAGATTCTAAGGGTAGAGTCAGATTGGGAACTCAGGCCTTTGACTCCAAATCCAATACTCTTCCTGTTACACTCTACTATCATCCTTGAGAAATGTCTAATGCTAGGCCTTCTCTGGCATGGATTGCTGGACCTATCCCTCAAATTATTTCTCTTTTTTCCTCCCGCA
>NW_017731399.1:5064358-5065485 GCF_001890085.2 Hipposideros armiger
AAAAAAAAATAGACAAACAACTCTTATACTCAACAATTAAAAAAACAAACAACTTATTAAAAAGTAGGCCAAAGACCTTAACAGACACCTCATGAAAGAAGATATACGGATGGCAAATAAGTATGTGAAAAAATACTCCACATCATATGTCATCTGGGAAATGCAAACTGAAACAACAAGATACCACTACACACCTATTAAAATGGCCAAAATCCAGAACACTGACAGCACCTAAAGCTGGTGAGGATGTAGAGAAACAGGAACTCTCATTCACTGCTGGTGGGAGTGCAAAATGGTACACCATTTGGTAGACAGTTAGGTGGTTTCTTACAAAAGTAAACATACTCTTATCATATGATCCTGCAATTGCACTCCTTGGTATTTACCCAAAGGAGCTGAAAAGTTATGTCTACACAAAAACCTGCACCCAGATGTTTATAGCAATTTTATTCATAATTGCCAATACTTGGAAGCAACCAAGATGCCCTTCAATAGGTAAATGGGTAAATAAACTGTGCTACATCCGGACAATGGAATATTATTCAGCACTAAGAAATGAGCTATCAAGCCATACAAAGACAGGGAGGAAACTTACATGCATATTACTAAGTGAAAGAAACCAATCTGAAAAGCTACATACTATATGATTCCAACTATAAGACATTTTGAAAAGTTAAAACTATGGAGACAGTAAAAAGATCAGTGGCGGCCAAGGGTTGGGTGTGTGTGAGAGGAGAGGTTGAATAGGCAACCACAGAGGATTTTTAGGAGAGTGAAACTATTCTGTATGATACTATAATGATGGATACATGTCATTATATCTTTATCCAAACCCATAGAATGTACACCACCAAGAGTGAGCCCTAATGTAAGCTATGAGCTTGAATGATTATGATGTGCCAGTGTAGGTTCATCAGTTGTAACAAATGTACCACTCTGGTGGGATGTTGATAACGGGGAAGTCTGTGCATGTCTTGGGACAGGGGTCATATGGAAATCTCAGTAGCTTTCTCTTAATTTTGCTGTGAACTTAAAACTGCTCTAACAAGATAAAGTCATTGAAAATTTTCAAATGAAAATAAAAAGGGATACTAGTAAAAATTAAGAAAATCTAAATAAACTATGGA
>NW_017731399.1:5066327-5145182 GCF_001890085.2 Hipposideros armiger
CTTGGCACCTTGAACTGAGCTGCCACCTGGATGGCACAGTGGATAGAGCATGCACTCTTAACAACAAGGCTGCTGGTTCGACTCCCACACTGGATAGTGGCTACGCCCACCCGCAACTAAGATTGTAACACAGCACCTTGAGCTTAGAGGCCACGAGCTGCCGATGGGTAGCCACATGGCGACTGGTGCCCTCCACAACTAAGATTGAAGAACAACTTAGCTGGTCCCCTTCCCCAATTCCCCAACACTGTTCCCCTCCCCCAATTCCCCAATTTAACTATAATAAGTAAAGAAATTGAATCAGTAATTTAAAAAAAAATCTACCTAAAAAAAAAAAAAAAAAAGCCCAGGCCCAAATGGCATCACTCACTGCTGAATTCTGTCAGACATTTTAAGGATGGGTTAATGCCAGTGCTTCTCAGGCTTTTCCAAAATATAGAAGAAGAGAAACTACTTCTCAACCCATGCTATAAGGCCAGTATTACCAAATAGCAAACCAAACAAACACATCACAAGAAAAGAAAACCACAGACCAATATCTCTTGTAAATATGGACCCAAAAAATCCTCAAGAAAATACAACCAAACCAAACCAGCAATATATAAAATGGAGTATACATCATGATCAAGTGTGATTTATCTTAGGAACATGAGGCTGGTTTAACATTCAAAAATCAATTGATATAAGACAGCACGTCAATTGAATAAGGATAAAAACCACATGATTATCTCAATGGATGCAGAATAAAAACTGGATAAATTTTAAAATCTTTAATGATAAATACACTCAACAAACTAGGACTAAAAGGGAACTTCCTTAACCTAAAAACTAACATCTATGCAAAACCAACCACTAACATCTTACTTAAGGGTGAAAGGCTGAATGCTTGTCCCCGAAGATAAGGAATAAAACAAAGATGTCCTATCTTGTTACTTCTATTCAGCATTATACTAGAGGTTTTATCCAGAGCAATTAGGCAAGAAAAATAAGTAAAAGGCATCTTGATTGGAAAGGAAGAAGCAAAATCATCTCTATTTGCAGATGACATTATCTTGTATATAGAAAACCCTAAAGAAGCCACTAAAAAGCTATTAGAATTAAATGAGTTACAGGATATAAGATCAATATACAAAAATCAATTATATTTCATACACTTATTTTGAGCAATCCAAAAATAAAATGAAGACTACAATTCCATTGACAATAGCATAAAAAAGAATAAAGTACTTAGGAATACATTTTACAAAAGAAGTGCAAAACTTATACTCTGTAAACTACAAAACATTATTAAAAGAAAGTAAAAAAAGACCTAAATAAGTGGAAAGGCGTCCCAAGTTCATGGATTGGGGAATTTAATATTGTTCAGTTGGCAATACTCCCCAAACTGATCTACAGATTTAATGCAATCCCTATCAAAATCCCAGCTGGCTTCTTTGCAGAAATTGACATAGTGATCCTAAAATTTGTATGGCATTTCAAAAGACCCAGAGTAGCCAAAACAATCTTGAAAAAGAGGAACAAAGTTGGATAGTTTTTTATTTGAAAATTTACTGTGAAGCTACAGTAATCAAGTAAGTTACTGGCATATAGAACAGAACAGAATAGAAAAATAAACCATTACATTTACAGTCAATTGATTTTAAACAAGGATAACAAGACCATTAAATGAGTATGAAATTTTTAAAAAATAAATAGTACTTTGACAACTGGATATCCAGTGAAAAATAAATAATTTGGACCTCTGCCTCACACCATATACAAAAATTAATTCCAAATGCAACAAAGACCTCAATGGGGTAGCTAAAACTATAAAATTCTTAGAAAAAAACATAGGAGTAAATCCTATGTGACTTTGGGTTAAGCAAAGTCTGCTTAGATACAACACAAAAAGCATAAGCAACAAAAGAAAAAATAGATAAATTGGACATCAAAATTTAAAACTTTTGTACATCAAAGGACATCATCAAGAAAGTGAAAAAAACAACCCACTGAATGGGAGAAAATTTTTTGCAAATTATATAAGGGACTTTTATCCAGAATATAGAAAGAACTCTTACAACACAATTATAAATGGATAAATAAGCTAATGTGGACAAAGAATATGAATAGACGCTTCTCCATGTAATGGAATATTATTTGGCAATAAAAAGGAGTGAAGTCCTGATTCATGCTACAACATAGATGAATCTTGAAAACATTATGCTAAGTATAAGAAACCAATCACAAAAGACCGCATACTATATGATTCCATTTATATAAAATGTCCATAATAGGCAACTCTACAGAGACAGAAAGTAGATTAGTGCTTATCTAGGGCTGGGGGGAAGCTAATGGGTATGGGATATATTTTGGGGGCTGATAAAAATGTTCTAAAATTGACTGTGTACAATTCAATGAGTTTTAGTGTAGTCATAGAGTTTTGTAACATTTTAAATGGGTGAAGTATGTTGCCTGCAAATTATACCTTAATAAAGCTGTTACTTAAAAAAAAAAAAAAAGTAATGCAACCCTTAGCTGCCAAACCACTTTCCAGTACATAAGAATTTGGAGTCTAACAAGTGGGGCTACATCAAACTAAAATGCTTCAGAACAGAAAAAGAAACTATCAACAAAATGAAGAGGCAACCCACAGAATAGGAGAAAATTATCTGCAAACCTTATATCAGATAAGAGTTTGATATAAGGAACTCATTGCCTTGGCTGCGGAAGGTTACCACTCCAAAAAGAAGTCCCATATATGAAACAGAGGACATGGCCACAGCGACTCCCTAACAAACACTTTGTTTTCATGCTTCTCTGAACCTTGACTTTAAGCAGATCTGACACATTTTCGAAAGATGTGCCTCTTCTTCAGCACTATTCCCACCACTGCAAGAAAACGTTTACTCTTCTTTCACCTTTAAAATGAGCGATCCATAATGTTATTTCTGCCTGTACTGAAGTTTGACATATTCATTTCTTCTCCCAACCTTTTAATCAAAAGCTAAGAGTAGGGCCCATTCTAAACCGAATCCTTTTAATAGAATAAATTTTAAAATCAAGAAATTCCTACAACGACTTTCTTTAACCCCTTCCCCAATTACAGTGTTTTCCTTCTCAGCCTCATTCAATATTATCTTGGTTTTAATATCTTTCCCTTTCAACTATATGCCACAATAATTCCCTAAGGGAATGCTGAGTTTTTCTCTGTTACATATCTCCATTAGCTTTTAAATCTCTCATCACTGGGAACACTTCTAGTGCAATAACCCAATTATTTCAAGGGAAATTGGAAAAGGAACAGGTACCAGCGAAGACAATTATGTTTGTGTGAAGTGGAGTTAGTGCAACTGGCTTGAAAAGTTTCGTGAGGAAGGAGGCTTCACTCTAAGTCCCTGGGGATATAAGAAATAGAAACTAGAAAGAAGGGCCTGCTAGAGTCTGTAAGAACCACCCACCTTCCATGCCATGAGTTACAGCATGTTGACGCTCATTACTGTCAGGAAGGCTCTAATCCCAAACACAGTCTACCCAGGGGTCGCATATTTACATGCCAACAGGACTCCCCGAAGCCAAGTCAGTGCTGTCTGGATCTAAGACAACTGTACATTTAAAAACATAGGAACAGCCTTTATTTCCACATAGAAATATGCTCTCTCATTTATTTCTTGAAACACACAATTCTTCTGGTCCTTTATTTTTCCATTTTTGATAGAATTATGCTACTATAAGAAAAATAGAAGAGTGAGTGAGAAACAGCAACTGACACTCAGGGTCAGGTAGAAACGGAATAACGGGGACTGTGAAGGACTGGCGAGCACAAGCCCCATCTAGTGGGGACAGCACTGTCACTACGTGGGAACTGGTTGTGTAGCCAGGGATTCCCTATTGCCAGGAAATCCAGCTATTTATATGCCACCTTCCTACTCCTAAATATCGTTTGTTTTTTTTACCCGATGTAGGCCAAAAGTGATAAACAACACTAACCCCATCTACAGGCTGGGTTTTACCAGGGTGGCACAAGTTTGCAACATCTGCGGCACATACTCAGAAATTTTATCAGGCTCAGCTAAATATTTTTGTAAATAAAGTAGCTAAAGGAACTTCTATTTAATTCTTTTTTTAATTTGAAAGATGTACACACACACACACACACACACACACACCCCCCATACATATATACATTAAGTTCAGTATTGTGCAGCACACTCACTAAGCCTTGTTCAATCATTCATCCACGGCTGCCCAGTATTGAGGAGTATGCTCATGAGAGAAGCAGCTCAACTGCAAATTGACAACTGTAATTCAAGGTGAGTTTTGATTTGGGACTCCTGTTTGAAACCATTACTTGATTTCTCTGTTCATAGCATCTTGATACATATAGATTATTCCCTACAAGAAGCTACTTGGGTTTTCTGTTATATTTGAGTTTCTGTTTCTCTGAAGTGTGATTCCAATCATTTTGGAGTTCCCAGGACCCTCCAAAGTAAATTTTGGGTACATCACATAACTTTTATTGTTTTGTCTTATTTTACTATTTTATTTTATTTTATTTTATTTTATTTTATTTTAAGATCACCCAAACATACCCTCCAAATTTTATATTCACACGAAGGGTTAAGAGACACCAGAAATCTCATTATCTTAAAAATCTTTTTACTGAAATCTCTTCCATGTAAGAATACTGCCATAGTAAGTCTGGCTGTATGCATCTGGGGGACTAGATCCCTGGGGAGAACTGGATCCTGCTTCAGATGTCCCTAAGGTAATCCGCACTTGGGGGTATTTTCCTGGAAGAAAGGGAGAAGAGGACTGCAGTCGCCAGCCACTCCCAGATGTTGCCCAGAGGCTGACCTCCATGTCAAAGGGGAAAGGCTGTGTGATGGAAAGATCTCTGGGAAGTCACTGGATTAAGTGACCACAGCACCAAAGTTTTAAAATATTCATACAGAATCCAAACAGATGTCATTTAAATGCCTGTAAGAGTTGGAGCCTGGGCAACAGGAACAAGGGAGAAAGCTTCAGAACACATTAGGGCTGTGAATAGATTAGCAGAATCCAATCAAGCTGCAAAACCACTCAGCAGAGTGAGAAGGGAATGAGATGGCAGTCAAAAGAATGTATCATTTCAAAGCAGAGAAACGGGGCTGTAAGACCACCCTGTTGGAGTAACAGTTTTAAAAAGGTTCAAGATGTGCATGTCCTGAGACTACTCCCCTGTGTGCTTGCAGCTCTAGACTGCTCATCACAGCCAAACCCTTCATGGCCCCCCACTAGCAACCTCAGTTCACCAAGATGATAACCTCAACCTGGGGATGGAGTAATGGCTTCCTTTACCCCTGGGGAAGATTTAGACTGAGGAGATGATGAAGCACACCAATTCCATAGAATTAATACTTTTTAAATTAAGTTTAAGAACATCGTGATTTGTGAACATTCGGACAATCTGTATATATTTGATACTTAAAGTATCTAAAATGTTTAAGCGAGTTTGGTATAGTAGAGAATGAGCCATTGCCTTGTGATTCCAATTGAAAAAGTAAGATTGAGTAGTTAATTTTAGATTGTGATCTTTAAGATTGTTAAGAGAATTTTACAACTTTACTGGAGCATTTAAGATTAACAGTCGCTGGTAAGTCTACTAGACTTATTAGATTTGTTAGTGTTGTTTAAGTACTTGGAAAATTGCTTCTTAGTTCAGATAAGTAAAAACCTTAAACAATGAAAATGAAATATATTATCTTTAAAAATACTGTTTAAAAGACTTGAAAGAATTTTATTAACTGGGTTAAATAGGGTTGTCTCATAAATAAAAATACAAGGTATAACTTGAATGTAAAAGTTCAGAGAAAAACCAGGGTTTTGAATTTGTAACATTAATAAATAAACTATTCATTTGAAAACCCTCAACTAGCCCTCAAGGATAGCAGCCCTGTTGCTCTGGCATAGTGCAGGGGCTTCAGGGAGCCTTCGTCCTAATGTTCCTCCATCATTGGCTGTGTGACCTTGGGGAAGTCACTCTCGTTCTCTGGTCCTTAAGTTTTTCCCCATTTATAAATTAAGGGACATGGCCTCGCTAGTCCCTAAATCCCCTTCCAGATCTGACGTTCTAGAATCCCGAAACTACTTGTTCCATCTGCAGTCTGTTTTGACATGCTGCTGATTTGACCAAAGCTCAGGAAGGCTGCCACACCTTGATAACCATCCTGTCTGGCTGCTCTCCAGGGACTCTTTTCATTTATGGCTTTCGATAGCATCCTACTTAGTTGTTTATTTTTAAGCCCGAGGAAAATGCTTCCTTCCTTAAACCCACATAGGACAATAGGACAAACTATAAACAGGGAAGGCCTCATGATCTACAAAATATTCTGACTCTTCTTAACCCCCGGAAGTTCCACATCTTGACCTAGACGATTTGGATCTTACAGTTGATTATTTATTCCCCCTTATCCACACAATGTTGAAATACCGGGTGAAGGAAGTCAATTCCATGCCCAAATCAGTCAGATCAAAGAAGTTGAACAAGTCAAATGGTTAAACAAGACTCTATCTTATAGGTAGAGCAAGCAACCAGTTGCTTGTCTTTGGTCCGTTTATTAGCTGAGCCAGCTCTTCCAATGGGTAGTAGGACTGACTACGGGCAAGATGATGATGGTGGAAAGGTTGTTCCCACATGTTAGTGGCATCTCCCACTTCTTTTGGGGGTTTCTCTCAAATCCTTTCTCATTCCCTTTCTCATTCCCCTCCACCAGTCCCTTCACCTGTGTTTCAAATTCATTGATATTCCTCTGGGTCAGTTCTCAATGCCACCATGTATTAACTCTGAACAACTGACTAAACTGTGCACTGCCTAACTCCATGATCGGCAATGTTAGTGCTGCCCAGGGATGTGCAGTGACTCTCTGTGTAACGTTGGACAAGGGATTGACTTCTCTGAGCTCCAGTTTCTTCATCTGTAAAAAGGGGCAATAATACCTACTTCATATGATAGCTTTGAGGATTTATTGGGTTGTCGGAAAAGTCACGATGTATTTTTTCTATGTTTTTTGTTGCAAAAATGCGTCATGGCTTTTCCGACAACCCAATAATTAGATAATGTATATAAAATGTTTAGCATGGGACCTAGCACAAAGTAAGTACTCAGAAATACCATCTTTTAAAATAACTATTATTAATAATTCTTGAATTAAAAAGACCATCAGCACATATGTGGCATTTCCATCAGAAAAATCTGCCCACTTACCATCCACTAAGTCCACTCCTAAGACAGCACTGTGTGGGATGGAACTGAGTCATCAGTACCTAGTGAAACACGAGGTTGACAGATGGGGACCCATGGTGCCTCTCTAAAGAGTGGAGGTGGGGGGTCATCTGATCTTGATTAGCCACAGTTTTCTTAACCATAAAACAGAATAATTATAATATTGGCTTTATAGTGTTGGCCTGAAGATTAAATGAGATAATTACAAAAAATGTCTCCCGCAGAGCCTGGGCTGTTGAAAGAGCTTGATAAACGTAGGCAGTGATTAGAACGCAAGCCCCTTGAGTTCTGTCTTGTTTTCTAATGCGCCCAGTGTCCAGCTCAGGACTTGGTTCATTGTAGCAGGTCAATAAACACTTGCTGAAGGAATGAATATTATTACTATTGTCATTGATATCTTTGGAAAATTAAACAAGAAAAATTAATTCATAATGGATAAGATTGTGTATCTGCTTGGACAAAATGCTCCTGAATCCTTAGGTGAAAGCAGAGCATTGGTAAAATCTAATGGGGGAGTGAGAATGCCATCCCAGGAGATGTATAGAAAGGCGGAGCCTTAATTGGCAAACACTACAATGTAAATAAAGAAGGTATTGCTAGCAGATGGGGTGATGGTTTTAATGGAACCTATGAAGCTGAGGCAAATGTGACTATATCTGGCAGGTACACACCTGCAGGATGGAAACCGGTGCTTCAGGCTTTTACAGTTTGATGACACTAACCATTGAGGTCAACCAACCAACTCCCTCATCCTAAAATTGGCTCTCAATGCAGCCTTCTGGATATAACTTAATTAGCACTTGCAAATGAAAGGCATGTAGACATGTTTACCTTATACAATGATTTTTTTAAACTTTTAAAAATAAGTTGCTGATATTTATAAATTAGGGAATTTGTCATATAAGTCTGGATCTCCAACTCTGGACTTACCAAACGCCAAACAGCAACTATTGGGTGGAGATTGTATTGGCTGCATATTTTAGAAGGGCAATAGGGTCCCCTATCCAGCACAATCCCCATGCCTTCTTTTCACCTCACACCTGGTCAGTTCATTTCTTTGCCTGCCTTGTCTCAGCAGCAGCCCTCCAGGGAGCCAACATGCTGACCAGCTGACGCAGTATGCCGGCTGTTATGTTTCTTGCTGACAAGTAACAATTAATGAATTGTGACTCAAGCTTTACATCTACTTCTTATGGGTTTGGTTAGTGGGAGTCAGTTTCTTGGGCACTGGCTCTGAACACACAAACAAAATCAAATATACGGACCTACTCGGTGTGAAGCGTGGTTCCCCCAGACAGGTTCTGTCTCAGCCGCCACCAGCTATTTTCTGAACATCATTCTTCAACTTACCAATTATCTTCATGACCTTCTCAAAGCCCAGGGAACAAACTGCCAAACTGTGAGTGAAAGTCAGGGGCATCATTCACCGGCTGAGTTGCAAATGAGACACAGATCGTCAATCTGCGAACCTACTGCAGATGCTGGAGAAAGCTCTGTGTAGTTCTGCCCTTGAAGGGCTCAGCCTTAGATGGCACCAAATTATCTTGAGCATCACAAAAGCCAATGGAAAATTGCTATCAACAGACCCATTCCTCCTTAGTTTCCTTGCCATCTTTTTGTGGCTTCCTTCATTAGCTCTTCTTTTCTGTCAGAGAAAGCCCATGACCTTGGAGGCTTTTCTACTTCCTTTCTGAGTCTGTGTCACCCCTCTAGTGAAATGAAGGTGCCTTTCTGTTACCCCAGGATCTGTGGCCAAAGGGAGACCACAGATGCCCTCTCAGCTGGCAGCCTATCCTTTGCAGTTTGCTCTCAGCAGGAAAAGGGTCTCTGTAATCCATGCTTTTTTCTCTCTCCTCACATCAGAGCAAAAGCAAACAATCATTTAAATAGCATCTCTTTATAATAAGAAAAACCTTTGACTTTCAACACAACCAGAAAGGAAGCCATTTGTCGCCGCCTAGAATGTCAGCAGGCACTTGGCATTACTTCCCCACCGGGGGTGATAGATATGCACTTGAGCCATCTGTACTTCTCAATCAGTTCTCAGGACCAACGTTAGGCATTTGCAAATCACACTAGGAGGATAATTTAATAATTAGACCTTTGAAGCTAACAGGTTTAAGTATAGACAAAACCCTGGGTTTCATTACTGTCACTCCAATCACAACAATGACCAGCCCAGACATCCATGCACTTTCATAGACAGAATACCTCAGTCACCTCTTTTTCTTTACAGTAAGGAAGTAGGTATTGAAAAATACATACTCCTTTTGGGGGATGTGAAGGAAATAGCCTTGTGTTGTAGCCTACATACAGAAGGCAGAATGTCTGCAGTGTCCACTGCTGTGTTGATGGATTCTTCTGGAAATGTCGAGGTTTGTTATCCACCCAAGGTATGGTCCATAAAACCACTTACCACCCATCCTTCCCCAAGAGAAGCCTAAGAATAAAAGGAGCTTGAAGAAAGCAGCTCCTGACAGCCTCTGAAAACCGTTTGCACTTCTGTTCCTAGATCACTTAAATTTCTATGGCGCACTTACTGTGCTTCCAACATTTATGGAGCCTTTATTCCTCAGAAGTTCCTGGAACATAGCCATCACCTTATTTGCTCAAAAGGCTCAGCACCAGAGAAGAATAATAGTAAGTCAAGGTGCCTGGAGTTAAAAGGACTTTTCTCTGAGCCCTTGTGACCTTGAGATCCACAAGTTCAAAGTTCACCATTCTGAAAGGTTAAGACTTTAAATGTCTTTGGCTTCTGAAAATCAGGTGCTCCGTCACATCTTTTCATAAGTGAAATAGTTCCATAGCTGTAGAAAACTCTAAAGAGAGATAATATGTGTTTCCCTTCTCTGCAAAATGTTCACACAGAGGTCCTTTTTCCATGGGTTAAAATTTCTAAAACCTTTACTTTTCCAGCTGAAAGAGATTATGGTTAGAGTATTAAAAACAATGAAGAGGGCCGGCCGAGTGGCGTGATGGTTAAGAGCTGGCTTGGGATGCCAGAGGGCCCCGGTTCGGATCCCACATATGCGGGCCAGTGACACTGCCCTCCACAGCTAAGATGCTGAACAACAGCTCAACTGAAGCTGGGCTGCCGTGAGTAGGTGATGCCGTAGGCTGCAGCCCCCGTGGCAGTGGGTTGCCATGGGCTACCGTGTGTAGCCAGCAGCCAGCGTGAGCGGCCAGCAGCCGCTGTGAGTGGCCGTCCAGAAGCCTGTGACTGATCTGCCTCGCCCGGGAAGAGTGCAATGATGGTGCCAACTTGGGCCAGTGAAGCAACGTCCTCCACAACTAGACTGAAGAACAAAACGACAGCAACTTGTGTGTTCCCCTTCCCCCAATTCGCCAGCACTGTTCCCATCCCCCAATTCCCCAATAAGAATCTTTAAAAACAAAACAAAACAAAACAAAAAACAATGAAGAGTCTGGGAAGGCAGGGTGACCCAGGTCTTATCGCCACGTCCCAGGATGGGACAAGGGGACACTCCTTAAAGCTGGAGAGAGTTATTTCAGGAGCTAGTACATTTAAGCTCTAGAAATATAGTAGGTGCTAAAAACAAATGAATGATTGCAATAATAGCTAAACAAACTAATAGATTAAAATTGTGGCATTCCTGATCTCAGGAGAAAAGCTGGGCTAAAAATCATAAATCCCTAAAGGATTTTCATGTTTTGTCCCTCACCCTCAGACTACTGCATAGAATAACAAACAACCTTAGATAGTGTCCCATCCCCACTGAGCCCATCGCTTTCTCTCCCATACAAGAAAACTCACTTCTAACATGCCCTCACCTCTGTGGACAACAGCGTTGTTGGGGCCGGACACTGACACCTACCCTGCCACCACCCCAGCCTTACCTGCCTGCACCCACACATGTGTGTGGCCCTCAGGGCACCAGATGGATAATGAGGCACACCATCCTCTCTCTTCCTAGGTTCCTAAGGTAAATGGGTGTGTCCCCCAGACTCGGCCTCCAGAGAGGTGGGATGGGGTGAGAGCACAGAGCTCCCGTCTTCCTCCTCAACTCGCTTTAGCTGGCAGACCCTTGATCAGGCTTAGGGCTAGAAAACTGGCCGTTACAGCACCAGGGCTATGGTGTGTGACATAAACTTTGGCTTTGGTACTCAAAAGTTAGGTTCTCTTCCAATGTAAAAGTCCATGTGGAAATTCAAAACCCAAAAAATGTGTAGGCTTTACTTTGCCTTTTGCCCTTCACTCTGACAACTAACTGCCCCCCTGAATACAAAGTCTGACCAATGCTAGCAGAAGGGTAGGGACAAAGGGGAGTTATGGAAATGAAAAACATCACCCCACTGCCCTTGCTTGTCCAAAGAGCTTCTGGAAACCCAAGAATATGACGATACTACCCTTTTATAAAAAGCCTTTCCACCGCTATTTTATTGTAACTAGGATGTTTCTCCCTGCTGCCTCCGTTCCTGTATCCACCTTTTACACACCAAATACTGGGGGTGCCAAAAACATGTATACACATGACTTGCATTCTTCTTTTGTTTTCGGTATATGTTGACTATTACAATTTTAATACAGTTTTTTCCTTTCTTAAAATGTGTATACATATTTTTGGCACCCTCTGTACAGTGCACATCTTCACTGCGCTCTCTGGGGTCCTGGATGCTGTGCTCAAAGATGGCCTCACACATGTGGTCTTTCCATCCTCAGCTGCTGTTCCCAAGCCATGTGCTACACCTTCACATTTTCTGTGTCTCTACCTCTTTTCTTGGTCCTTTGAACCTTGAATGACAGCCTTGACAGGTGGCCTGAAAACAGATGACAGGTTGTTGGCATGTGACCTTGCCCTGGTCACAGCCTGGTGAACACCTTTGATTTCCTCTCCACCATCTTCTCTACTCACCACAGAACCTCCTCCCTGACAGCTCATTTGAATTAATTTCACACTCCAACTTCCTTTCAAGGGGAACATCTGACTTTCCTTTCCATGATGAGGAATAATTAGGAGGCTTAGGACATGAACAGAAAGAGATTCAAATATGTTTGATTTGAGTCCAAGGCTACTACATGGCTCCCATTTTTCCTTTGGTAGAAAGAGAGGTCAAGTCAAGGAGTTAGTCCCTTCAGTGCTGTCATTTGTTTTCAGGACTTAGCTTAAAGATGTGATCCTGGAGAGAAAGAGTTATCGTGTTTGCTGCTGGTTTATAAAGAATCCTTTATGGTCTAATTACATTGTGATTATTTGGATTTACATTCTTTTCTTCCAAAATAAGACTTGAATACACAACTATGAATGCAAATAAACACTGATAATTATACAACCAAATGTCCAACTCCATAGGCTCAAGACATCACATAATATTACTTGTAATGAAAGCTATTATTTTCAGTGTCAACTAAATATATGGGTAGGAGGAACCATTTTTATTTTTATGTTATGACATTTTTTTCATCTACATGAAATTTAAAGGATATTGACCTATTCAGACAAAAATTTTCCTACTCTGGAGGACACCCTAAATACGGATTACTTAACAAAGTAACCACTGACTCTCAAAATTCTCTTTCAAGAGGTTTTAGAGTTCCCCAGTGCCTCAGTTTGGATTGTTTTGGTTTGGTTTGGTTTGGTTTGGTTCCTGCATCTAAATGATTGGTATCAACCTACTTCTTCCTGTCGCCCAGGAGAACCATCCCCAACAGGCAAAAAGTGAAGGCAGCTCCCAGGGCAGACCTGGGCTTCATTCGCTGTGATGAATAGCCCTCTAGTTCTGGGGTTGTAATAAATGTTTCTGTCTTCAGTTGCAAGTAAGACCAAACTTATGTAAACAGTAGGTATGTGTATCTGTACTGTGTATCTGTGTGTTCTGCAAGTTAGCAATAGGTGAGAAGTTTACAGACAGGAGACGAAACAGTACAGGAAAGTACAAGTGTGATCCTGTGGGCTGGAGCAGATGTGACTTGGGGTGGACATGTGGGAAGAGGGTTGACCAATGCCAGATTCTTCCAGGCGACTGCCAGAGATAGCAAGCGTTAATTATTAGGCAGAAGGTATTTGGAACCAAGCCAAAGGTGGGTCTGGCCTTGGATTAGGAATGCAAAGGAGTGACAATTTAAGAAAGTCTAGATTTGGAGAGAAGCAGCTGAGAGAGAAACCAGTTCCAGGACTGAGGAGTATGGGGGAGGGGAGAGAGAGGGGAAGGGAAAGTTGCCAACTGAATTCCAGGAAGGAGGAAAGCCAGAAAGAACTTTGTTCTTGTCTAGAACTGGAGTCACCAGGAAGGAAATACAGCTGGTCAAGCTTCAGAAGTGAGGTGAAGGACGTAAGATGAGAAGCCAGACTTCTCTGCGAAGTTACCGCTACATGTGAACTGGCGTGGTGCCTGTCCAGAGAGTAGCATTTCACCCTCAAGGTGAAGAATAAAAGACTTACGCTCTGATGGCAGTGGTTTGATCATTGGAATGGGTTCCTACGGAGGAGAGAAGGAAAGCATGGCAGTGTGGCCTGGAAGAGAGAGGTAAACTGACATCGGTCCTCATCCCAGTTCCTCCATTAACTAGTAGAGGACCTCAGACGTGTTATTCAAAAGCTGGGCCATCAGTTTGCTCATCTGGAGGAGAATAGGCCAGTCCACTGATTAGGCAATCATCACATGTAATTGAGAGAAGACTCCAGGCTAAACCCGGGAGAAGCCCGCAGGCATTTTCCGGTTTGGGTGCAACTAGGTAATCTCTAAATGCCCTTTCAGCTCTAAAACTTAACCTGTGGAGAAAGGAGCTTGAGATCTGTTGCTGTGAGGCAAACCCAGTTGATTCCTAACTTTGACCATTACTAATTATGAATTTGGGCAAGTTACTTAACCCCCACTAAGGCTCACGGAGGTGTTTAAAACAGGTGTAGTAATAAGCCTCTTGTCAGTCAGTGTAGGAGATAAATAAAGCAATGCATTCCCCTGCCATAGTGCAGGGTTGCTACTAGGAGGCCACTATGTTCCCAGCCCTTGAGCATCTAGGTCTGGTCAAATGACTAGTTCTTGCCAATTGGATAAATGAACCCCCATTACTAATCACAGCTTCAAACTTGATTTATCCATACCATCACACCTCCTACCTCTTGCTAGTTAACTTTTTTAATAGTTTTATTGAGGTATAATTTCCATACCATAAAATTCACCCATTATAAGTGTATAAATCAATGCATTTAAGTAAATTTATAGATCTGTGTAACCATCATGAAAATCCAATTTTAAAGTGTCTCCAACACCACAAAAATTCATGCATTCCACTTGTAGTCAATGCCTGCCCACCTCCAGGCTCAGGCAAACACGAATTGCTTCCCATCTCTACAGATTTGCCTTACAAGTCTTCGTGTGGACATTATGCTCTCGAGTAAATACTGAGGAATGAAATTGATGGGCCATACGGAAAGTTTATGTTTAACTTTTTAAGAAACTGCCAAACTGTTTTCCAAAATGGCTGTTATCATTTTACATTCCCACTAGCAATGTATTAAGGTTCCAGTTTCTCCACATCCTCACCAATACTTGTTATTGTCTGGCTATCTCATTGTGGTTTTGATTTGCATTGTTCTGATGGCCACTAATGTCGACATCTTTTCATGTGCTTATTGGAAATTTGTTTATCTCATTTGGAGAAATTCAGATCCTTTGTCCATTTTTTCAAATTGGGATATTATTGAGTTGTAAGAGTTCTTCCTATAATACAATCTAGATACAAATTCCTTATCAGATATATGATTTCCAAAAGTTTTCTCTCATTCTGTGTGTTTTCTTTTCACTTTAATGGTGTTGTTTAATATACAAGAGTTTTTAATTTGATGATGTCTAATTTATTTTTTTCTTACTCGTGTCTTTGATGTCATATATAAGAAGTCATTGCCTAGTCGAAGATCATGAAGATTTACACCTACGCATTCACCTAAGAATATTATAGTCTTAGCTTTTCCATTTAGGTTTTGTTCCATTTGGAGTTAATTTTTGCATATGGTGTGAGGTAGGGATCTAATTATTTTATATGTGCATATCCAATTGTTCTAGTACCATTTATTGAAAAGATTATTCTTTGTTCATTAAATTGTCTTAGTACCCTTGTCAAAAATTAGTTGACTATGAATGTGACAGTTCATCTCTCATTTCCCTCCTCGTGACCTCTATGATGTATATATACCTTTATCAATATATTACTGTCTTGATTACTATAGCTTTGTAGTAAGTTTTGAAATCAGCATCTATAAAACTTTGTTCTTCTTTTTCAAGTTGTTAGCTATTCTGAGCCTCTTGAACTTCCATACAAATTGTAGAATTAACTTTTCAATTTCTGCAAAGAAGGCAGCTAGGATTTTGATAGCAATCACATTAAATCTAGAGATCAATTTGGGGAGTATTGCCATCTGAACAATATTAAATCCCCTGATCCATGAACATGGGATGTCTTTCCATTTACTTAGGTCTTCTTTTAATTTCTTTCAACAATATTTTATAGTTTTCAGAGTATAAGTTTTTCATTCATTTTTGAAATGTATTACTAAGTATTTTATTCTTTTTTATGCTATTGTAAATGGAAGTGTATTCTTTATTTTTGGGTCATTTAATGCAAATATATAGAAATATATTTGACTCTTATATATTGATCTTGTATTCTGCAACCTTGCAGAACTCACTTATTAATTCTAATAGTTTTTAAGTGACTTCTTTAGGGTTTTTTATATACAGGACTATGTCATCTGCAAATAGAGATAGTTTTACTTCTTTCTTTACAATCTGGATGCTTTTTATTTATTTTCCTTGCCTAATTGCTCTGGCTAAAACCTCTGGTATAATGTTGAATAAAAGTAATAAAATAGGACATCCTTATGTTCCTCATTTTAAGGGAAAAGCATTTAGTCGTTCACCATTGAGTAAGATGTTAACTGTTGGATTTGCCAAACTTCTCACTCCACCATGCCCAAAGTCCCATGTCCAACATGATTGGTCCCCTCCATGATTTTAGGATCAGCTTGTCAATTTCTGCAGAAAAGGCAGCTGGAATTTTAACAGGGGTTGTGTTGAATGTTCATCAATTAGGTCAGTATTGTCAACTTAACAACATTAAGTTTTCTGATTCATAAACATAGTGCATGTTCTAAGGTGAACCTCTATCCATTCAGGTATTAACCTCCAGAGACCCACCAATTCCTTAGCACCATAAATTATGCTCTAATAAACATCCTCATAAATAAACATGTCTCCTTATGAGCCTATGTGAGAAATTTTTCAAAAAATATAACCAGGAATAGAATGTCTATACATTGGTATAAAATGTTTAAATTTATCAAATGTGCTAGACTGCTCAAAACAGTGGCTATGCCAATCTACCTTCCCACCACCAGTGTATGAGTGCTTCTATATTCCCCAAATCTGTGCCAATAACTGACATTATCAATCTTTCTAATTTTGCCACCTCTGATATACCTAAAATATTGGGTTGTCATAAAAGTCATGAAATATTTTTGCAATGAAAAACATAGAAAAATATGTCATGACTTTTCTGACAACCCAATAATATCTAGTTATTGTTTTAATTCTCATTTACCTGGTAATTAACAATTTGAGACTCTTTTCATAGGTTTGATAACCTTCTGGGCTTCCTGTCTATAAATCATATGCTCATGACCTTTTCCATTTTTCTGTTGGAGTTTCTGTCATTTGCTTGATGATTTGGGGAGTTTGTTATATTCCTTGCTTTTCAAAAGCATTGGCATCAGCTGAGAGCTTGTTAGAAATTCAGAATCCAGGATACCATTTCAGATCTACTCAATCAGAGCCTATAGTTCAACAAGATAACCAAGAAAGTAGTATGCCTATTAAAGTTTGAGAAGCAATGTTCTAGATGTCAATCCTTTTGCAGTTTTAAACATTGCAAATACCTTCTTTCATTTTATCAAATAATATCCATGGTTTATTTTGTTGAAAAGAAATACCTAACTTTGATTTAAACTACTATATAATTTTGTCTTAAGGTTTATGCATTTAATTCAAAATAATATTGTTGACATTTTTTCCTTTTGTATTATTAACCTTCTGTATTTAGTTCCCTAGTTCTCTTATCCATCTTGAGTCCACCTTTTTATGTGGTGTTAGGTAGGCATCCCGTATATTTTTCACCATATAGTGGTCACTTTTACCAGTACCATCTGTCAACAAGCCAACCAGTATTCATGGATTTGTGACACTATGTTTATCTTATAGTAAGTTCTTATAAATATTTGGGTCTTTCTGAGCTTTCTTTTTCTGCTCCATCAGTCCATTTGGCTGTTCTTGTGCAAATATCACACTGTTTGAGGTTGGGTTTATTTTTATTATGACCCTGTGATGTGTTTTTTGATAAGGAAAGTGCCCCTCTTTATGATTCTGTGTTAAATTATCTTACTTATTTGAGACTAGGTCATAAAATGTATTAATTTACTCTCATTCTCTTTCAGATCATTTTCTCTAGGAGGAGCCAACTGTCATATTGTGAGGACACTCAAGCATCCTTAAGGAGAGATTCATCTGGTAAGGAACTGAGGCCTTCTTTCTGTAAATGATTGTGTGAGTGATCCATCTTGGAAGTGAATCCTCTAGTCCCAGTCAAGTCTTCAGATAGCTTTAACCCCAGCCAACATAATAACTGCAACTCCATGAGAGACCCTCAACAAGATGACCCATCTCAGTCACCAATGATCAGGTATTATGTGATTCCATTCATATGGAATGTACAGAATAGAGACAGAAAGTAGATTAGTGGTTTCTTAGGGTTGGGGACTGGGGGGAGGGAGGGCAGGATGATAGCTAAAGAGTATGAGTTTCTATTTGAGGTGATGAAACGTTCTAAGGCTGACTATGATGATGGTTGTATATATCTGTGAATATATAAAAATGCATTGAATTACATACTTCAGGTGGGAGAATTGTATGGTGTTATGGGCTAAAATGTTTATGTTCCCTCAAAATTCACATCTTGAAGCCCTAACCCCCAAGATAATATTATTTAGAGGTGGGACCTTTGAGAGATAATTAGGTTTAGATTAGGTCATGAGGGTGGGGCCCTCATGAAAGGATTAGTGCCCATATAAAAAAGACAAGAGATTCTCTCTCTAGGTCCATGCACCAAGGAAGGGCTATGTGAGCACACAGGGAGAAGGTGTTGTCTACATGCCAGGAAGAGGCCATCGCCTACAAGGGAATCTACCTGTGCCTTCATCTCGGATGTCCCAGCCTCCAGAGCTGTGAGAAACAAATAGCTGTTGTGTAAGCCACCCATCTATTTTGTTACAGCAGCCTTAGCAGGCTAAGACATATGGTATGTAAATTATTTCTCAATATAACTGTTTTTAAAGAAAAGAAAGGAGGCAACCACAGACACTATTGTAGCAGTCCCTTTCCTCCTTGGAAATCAACTCTGCATACCATGTGATAAAGTAGCTTTTTCAAGGACCCTTGAAAAATTCTAGAATCTTGTTATCACTAATTCTAGATTAATGAGGCCACCTTTCTTTGTATTTACATAATTAAGAGGGAATCACAAGAGACCTTCATAGGACCCAGAGAACGATTTCTCTCAATTAAATAAAAATACAGCAAGCTACACTGTTAATAATTGAGAAAAAAAATCCAAAGTAAACTACAATAACAGTTTTATATGAAACAAAGAACTTTTTTGATATAAATAACAAAGGGGAAATAAAGTCTTATACATTATTCTCCTACTTTTCTGTTTTGTGTATAACACTGTTGATAAGAACTGCCTAAACAAATCTTTCCCAAAATACATATAATTCAATTTGGGAGTAGGGTCAACATCTGTATATATTTGGTGTTTGCCAGAAACTACCTGATTCCAAAGCTGACACTTCATTTCCCTAGTAATTAGTAAGAAGTACCATTTTTGTTTACAAAATAAACTGAATTCCTTCTATGTTAAATTCCCTAGACAACTCTATTTTAATTCCTAAGTCAGCTCAGTCTGGGAAGGTTGATTACTCAGCGCATGGTGCTCACCTACATTGTTGTGCTGCATATAAGATGTCTGAAGCAAATTAATTTGGAGTCACTGTGTGAACTCATCAATAAATAAAGCACAACAAATCGGGGTTTTCTCCTACAAGTAGTTTTATCAGCTGTTTTTTCACCCTCTCTTCTCCCTTTCCCCTGCTTATCTCTAAGAAATCTGACCTACTTCCAGAGCCAGGATTGTCACTTTCTCTTGTGCTTCTTGCTATATCTCCCCCACTTCCCCTTCCAGCGCCTGTTCCAAGAATGCGGGTGAGAGACACAGAAATCACCCAGTCGAGTCAATGATCACCGTGGCTGTTGTGATGTCTCTGCACTAAACTAGGCTTCTGACTCTTTAAAAGAGCTTCTCTATCAGAATCTTTTTTACTCTTTCCACATATAGTTAGGACAGTCCTAGTTACCTGGTTTCCTAGCCACCAAGAGACTAGAAGTAGCTAACTGGTTATTGGAGGTAAGCCCCTGTCAGAAATGATGAGGGTCAGAACAAGGAAACAAAGAAGATTGAAACCCCAGAACTTGAAAATCACGGTGTCACTTAATGCAGGCGTAAAGAAACTTATATCTTAACATCTTCTTGGAGGCTTATGGTCTTCAGTCATGGTCCTGAGACTTTGAAAGCTTACACTGTGCCCAAGACATTCTATTTCAAAGAGTAGAAAAATACATATAATAAAGTTATATATTTACATATGTATAAAAATTTCATTCAGAAAGGTAAAAAAATTTTAAAGCATTGACAATTAGAGAAAAAAAATTTGTTCTCTAAGAGTTAACCTTTTTAAACCACCCATTCCTGGTTACTCTGAGTTAATAAAAGTGAAGCTGATATTGAAAATGGTAGCAGAGCAAAAAATTAGTTGCTAACATTAGTGATATTTGGTCCCTTCCTTAAACAAATTTTGAATACCTAGGATGGACAGGATGCTGTGTGAGGTGATGTGAGGAAATAAAAACAAATCACACATGGTACCTGCCTCAAAGAACCTGGGCCTAGTGAAGAAGACATCTAGATTAAGAAAGAATTACCACACAATACGGTGCTACAACAAAGCGCTTCAGAGCCATAAAGGGAGCAATTTATTCTGCTTGGAAGGGATGAGAAAGGCTTAAGAAAAGATGTAACTTTTGAGATGTGCCTTATTGGGGTTTTAATGGTGGTAATAAACCTCACTCTTATCCCCCTTGGAGTTTGAACCAATTAAGATAGAATAGGGAATAAAATATTGCATGTAATACTGGATTAGAGAATGCAGCTTGGGGCTATGAGAGAAAAAAAAATCTTCCTCACATTTCTCTCAGAGTCTAGACCTCAGGAACTGCACACACAGTGCAGAAGAGAGAATGTGGAAGATATTTTAACATCTCAGCCTCACCGAATAGAGAAATATAAATGTGGGGGAGGGGTGTCAGACTTCTCTTAACTCTCCAGTCAAAAAAATCATGCCTCCCTCCACAAGGAGATACAGCCAAGAGGAAGAGAGAGAGACCAGAGGTGTTTCTGCAAGACTTCTCTCTTGGTGAACATAGCTGGAGTGCCCGCCCCTCCACCCAAACGTGAAGAGCAGGGATAAGCATCACATGCCAATAGGTCTTGAAGGACAAACAGAGATTCCACAGGTAGATGAGAGGGAGCTTTCCAGGTAGAGGGGAACGCAAGAGCCGGTCCCGGTGTACAGCGTGCCTTGGGAAACGGGGAGTAAGCACAGAGCGTTTCCTGGAGTATGTGCAAGTTTTCTAACCGAAGGTAGTTGATGCTCCACAACAGATATTTCTGTTTCTCTAAATTCCAGTGCTTATTTCTTATTATTCTCAATCCAGGATCTAAAAACAGCCCAGAAGGGCTCCACAAGTTTGTCTTACTTGGAGTTCACTGAGTTTTCTGAATCTGTGGGGTGATGTATTTCAACAGTTTGGGACATGTTTTAGATATAATCCCTTTAACTATTGCTTCTGTCCATTCCCCCCCCCCCTGCTTTTTCTGAGACTCCAATTACCCCACGTCTCCAATTACCCCACGTCATACTATTAATGTTTATTTTTTCCATGTGTTCATTCTGTATACTCTGTTTTGAATATTTTTTAATGGGCTATCTTCCAACTAGCTGGTATATTGTGTTCACAATCTGCCATTAAACCCATTCAGGGCCGGCCAAGTGGCTCAGTTGGTTAAGAGCTCGTTCAAGAGTTTGAGCTCTGAGCAACAGCAGTTCGATTGCTGGCCCAAGCTGAGCTGCCGCTGAGTTGCCAACAGGTGGCAGGATGGCTCAGCTAAAAAAAAAAAAAAAAAGTATGTGTTTCTAGAATGTCTATTTGATTTGTCTTTTTATAGATTGTATTCTAAATGTCTGGTGAAATTCTCTACCCTGTCATCTCTTTTGTCCATATTTTAATCTACTTTCTTGAATATATTAATTATAACTTTTTAAAAGTTCTTAACTATTCATATCGGGACCACCTTATTTCCATTTTCTAATTTTTTGACCTAGTTATCTGTGGATGATTGTGCTCTTCATATGTTTAGTAATTTTTTTATTGTATACCAGACATTTTGATAAAAGACCTGCAAAGGCTCCAGATGATGTCATCTTCCCCCTTTCCTATGTCAGGCATCAAGCAGGAGGTTGTTCATCAGAGATCGAGCAGAATCAGGTCTTTGATACAACTTTGGTAACAGTTTTGGTAGGAGTCAGTCTACCTCCAGCTTACTCCTATTCCTAGGGTGTGACCCTCTGGGGATTTCAATTATAGTCTGGCAGGTTTTTGTCTCTCTTCTTGACCCCAAAACACTGCAGGAGATTCAGTCTGACCTCCAGAGATTTTCCATTTAGCCTTTTAACATCCCACCTTACACAGATTCAAAATTGGGTACATATCTTGAGATGATGTTCAGTCAACCGTTTGAGGTCCCTGTAGTTGTCAATTGTGCCACTCCAGTTTCTTTAAATATTATATGCTCTCTGTCCTTCAGCAGCCGGCTTAGGGGGGAGCCTGGATTTCTAGGTTCTAGCAGCTTCCAGAATTAGTAATATGACCCCATGTAAAAAAAGACCCTGGAATCTCAGTGACAATGCACCACTCTCCCTCCAGTTTTTAGCTAGTGCTTTTTGCTTATAATTCACCTACATCTGACAATTTAATTTTTTTTTAGTACTCCAGACCATAGGATATTTTACTCTGCTTTTTAAAACTTGTCACCCAATTCTTTGGTCACCCAGACAGCCTCAGATTCAGAAACTGTTTTGTGGTGGAAGTAGCTATGTGTCTGAGCCTCCTAAAATCCCTGTTCTGAGCAGTCCAGCTCCACAGGACACTAAGAGTTTTGCTGATTTCTATGCACCCTGCCTCTGCCCCAGATGGTGGCCTCTGCTAGAGTCAAGCTCTGGTCCTCAGCCCAGCCCAGAAACAAAAAACGACCTGGGGGAAATATATGGCAGCCAATTGTCCACTCACTCTGGACAGTTCTCTTCTTTCTGAAATTTTATTCTATTTATCCTTGCAGCTTCCTCAACAACACTCTGCCATTAAAAATATGACTTTGGAATTTATCCAGTTTTTTCTTGCTTTTTCTCAGTGGGTGAGTTTGTCTGCATAACCTACTATTGCTTACCCCAAAACAAAAACTCAGTTTAACAAGTTTGCCTGTGCCCTTGACTAAATCACTGCCCACCCTATTCCCCTCACTCCTCGCCCCCCAAACATATACATTCTCTATTCCCCTACCCTGCTGTGTTTTGCCTTACTGGACTCTTCACTTCCATAAATTCTGATGGCAAACTCTCACCAAGGTTTCACCTCCTCCCGCCCTGCCCTCCCTCACACCCCGCCCCCCAAGGCTCTGGTCTCCCCTCACCACAGCCTTCCACTAAGGATCTGCATCCTG
The DNA here is from genome assembly GCF_001890085.2 of Hipposideros armiger. Lineage (NCBI taxonomy): Eukaryota > Metazoa > Chordata > Mammalia > Chiroptera > Hipposideridae > Hipposideros > Hipposideros armiger. Next base: position 5,089,469 of record NW_017731399.1, read on the forward strand.
GTTGGGGACAGATGTTAGAAAGCTGAATCCCCCTGCGCTCGGTGGAACAGGGCTCACAGGCTGCGCTGTGAGACTGGAAAGCCTCTGATGCCTTTCACACTCCCAGTCCATCACCCTGTTTGAAGGGGAAGTGCATGGCTTTAGAAACAGGATAAGAAAAGGTTTTTAAACCAAAGACTGCTTAGAAAAGATTTAAGCAAAGGGTCATGGTTCAAATTTTGGCCCTCACATCGTGTCTCAAGTGAATGAAAAATCTTTGAGTCAAATATTTTTTAAATTGGGACATTTCATACCCCTCCCCTCCCCTCTCCCACCACACACACACACACACACACACACACACACATAAATAAATTACATCACATAAATCCAGATTCCTGTTGTTTCTTTAAAAACCAAGTGATGTGGTAACTGGGCTCACAGTCTTAGCAGCAAATGCTCCCCTAAGTTGGGATATACCTCCCCCAGTAGGGCGTGGCGAAAGGTAAGTGAGGCACCTGGGGTGCTTAATGTAAGGAGGCACCCACTCTCAGGACCATGCAAACCATAGTCAGCATTTGCACCGCCCTAAGAGTGACTGTCTCCTTCAGTTATCACCCTAGGCGCCTCACGCTCCTTACCTGCCATCACCCCTCACACGCACCTGCTTCTCTTGTCGTAATGGGAGCCGGAGCAACTCAGAAAAGCTCATTCTCAAACCTCTTCCTCTTTTGTTCACTGCTGCTAAAAGTGGACTATTTCTATTAGTTACAAACAACTTTATTATCCAATGGGAAAGCAAACATGTGCCCTTCATGGTCGAGTCCCCACATAGCTCAACTGTACCTCAAAAAGAAGCCAGTTGCTAGGAGACCAGGAGGAAAACTTCAAGAGAACAAGTGGTTTCTACTTTTTCTTTCTGAAGTTCTGTATCCAACCCCAGCCCAGGCCAGCCTATTGGTACACTTAAAAAAATCAAAATGGGAAACACATTCTTTCTATTCCATAACTTCAAAGGTGACTTTGCATGTGTTATTATAGAAATAACAAAACCGTTTATTAACATACAGTGAGATATAGTCTCAGCTTTCTAAGTATTCCTTGTAACTCTGCTGCCTGCGTTCTTTAGGGTGTCAGCATGATGTGCTGGTATAGAAACCCCTGTGAAGTTGTAAGGGCTTTTTTCTTTTTTTTTTTCATCTTCCTTCTTCTGAAAATATGAAGGTGATAGGTTGGGCCACAAAAGGAAACCTGAAAATATTAAAGAACTAGGAAATCCTTCTACATTGAATTTGTGATGTAAAGGTTCAAGTTTGTTGGTCAAACAGGTTGGATCCCTTAGCAGACATGGGAACCCCGTTAAATGATAAAAGTCCTAAAATATTCACAAAGAAAATATGCAGCATCAATAAGAGGTTATTAAATATAATGGACCACATGCACGTCTAATTTTGTTCTTCCAGTGGCTGGTGGTAAACAGGGTGCTGACAAATTGAGATTGGGGTCTTTAAGTCTGCAGGAGCTCCTAAGCATGGCGTATTTGTAAACAGGGATCTGCCAGGCATCCTGGGTTGGGGATCCTGTGATCTCTGTCAGCAGTTCCTAAAGATTTTCATCTAGAACAAGCTGACCCCAGTGTCATACTGGGACCTCTCCTTCATTCCTGAAAGAGCTAGAAAGATTGGAGACACAGTCCGGCCCGCAAAGATGAAAATATTTACCATCTAGCCCTTTATATAAAAGTTGGCAGATCTCTACTTTAAATCAATATCTAAAATTGAAACTTTTAAAGTTCTTCACTCAGAACAAAATATTATCTTTTACAGTATTTATAAAAACCAATTAACAGCATCCATTAACTTCAATGATACATATAATAAATGTTGGTTATTCAACATGACTTTTGTCCCTAGTACAAGCTAGCTAAATTGCACATTTGTATGATTTATTTTCTCACCTTATTACTCATGAATTAATAAGCTCATTTTGAATTCTCAACCTAAGACAAGGGTTATTCAATGTTTGTCCAAATTACATGTTTTGGACACTCTAGCATCAAATTTTAAAATTATTTCCATTAAACTGAAAAATTATCCATTGTTTTCTGTAAATATCACACTTTTACTGCCATCAAAAGCATCATTATATTTGTCTGAATATTGAACATACTATTTTAGGCCTTCACATCTGTTTCCTTGTTTTTGTTGAATATCTTGACCATTGACTTTATCATGTCTCCATTTTTCAGTTTTAATAATGGCATGAGTGCTTTTTGATATGCAAACTTGCTCACTTGCAGTGTTTCCCGGTTTTAAAAATTCGAATTCCATTTTCCTGAAGAATTTCCTTTTTTTTAAAGATTTTTTTGGGGAATTGTGGGAGGGGAACAGCATTGGAGAATCAGGGAAGGAGAACAGACAAGTTGCTATCCTTTTGTTCTTCAGTCTAGTTGTGGAGGACGTTGCTTCACTGGCCCATGTTGGTATTATCATTGCTTCCTTCCCAGGTGAGGCAGATCAGTCGCCGGCCTCTGGACGGCCGCTCATGGTGGCTCTTGGCTGCTCACACCGGCTGCCAGCCACACACGGTAGCTTATGGCAGCCCACTGCAGCCCACTGCAGTCTATGCCGTCACGAGCGACTCATGGCAGCCCAGCTCCAGGTCGAGCTGTTGTTCACCATCTTAGCTGTAGAGGGCACAGTGTCACTGGCCCTCATGTGGGATCCAAACCGGGGCCCTGCTGTTCAGAGCTGGCGTCTCAAGCCAGCTCTTAACCAACACACCACTCAGCCAGCCCCTCCTGAAGAATTTCTATTTCTTTTCTATTTTCAGCCTGTTTTTTTTTCTGAGCTCCACTGTCATATTTTTTATTTTCATTGTCATCTTGGCTTGTTCTCATACTTTCAAGGAATTAGAAAAATTAAATGTAATTGTATGTCAAGTACACACAATTTTAATATATAACAATCAAAAACATAAATTACCATAAATGTAAAAATAAAAATGAATCAGTATCTCACTTCAAACATGTTACCTCTAAACCTTTACATATGCACATTTAAGAGTCATGGGAATTGTTTAATATTACAAAATATTCCTCAGCCTCCATATGCACCTGTTGTGAATTGGAACCATTAATTGGAACACAAAGAACAGCAAGAAAATGGACATTTAGCACTACTGAGAAGCAACGCTTTGTTGTGCACAAAATTATTCCTTTGCAGCTATCTAAGAGGAAGGCAGTATTTGACAAGTTAATTAATTTGTCTTTTCTTCACCCTAGGCACTCCTAATGCTGAAATCCTTCCCACATTTCAGAGGGGTATCCAACTCCAACATGGGCCACTAAACACCCATAAACCTTCAGGCCACTCTATCACAGCAACCTTTGGTTTTGATGACATAGACCAAAAAAGAGAGCTCCAAGATGGCGGAGTAAACACCATGAGTGCTTCCTTTCATGAACACATTAAAATTACAACGAAATTATAGAACAATCAACCTTGAGAACCATTTGAAGTCTGCTGAATAGAAGTTATATAACTACAGATATAAAGAAGAAGCCACGGCGAGGCTGGTAGGAGAGGCGGAGACGTGAAATGGGCTGGCCCGAAACCTGTGTGACAGTAGAGAATCAGGAGGGATATCTCAGCCATGGAGGTTCCCTCTGGAGGACCAAGAGCCCCCACAACAGCTGACTATGAAAATCAGTGGGGATTCTGACTGTTTGGGTGGCACAGAAGGCTGCAGGAAACTCAGACGTCCTCTTAAACAGCCCGGGAACACTCACCTGTAGGCACTCACCTTGGGCTCCAGCGGAGGGACAGTGACTCCTAGGGCCTTGGAGACATCTGGAGGACAGAATGACATGTGTGGCTTCACGAGGAGGACTGGAGGGCGGTCAGCATTTTCCTGGTGAGAGGACTTTCTCCCATGCAGCTGGCAGGCAGGCGCCATCTTTCCTATGTTGAGCCCACCCCCAACAGGCCAAATCTGAATCTGATTGGCCCAGTGAGTTCTGCTGCCCTACCCAACTCCCCCAATGCTGAAGGCACTTTCTCCCTAGCAGCCAGCCCCGCCCACATCTCACTCTTTCATGGAAAACTATCAGAGTCTGTGGGCCCCTGGTGGGTGGTGGCTGGTTTTGGTTTTCCCCAAGACTTTTGCTGAGTAGCCCCAGGGTCAGCACTGGCACCAAAACAGAGTCTACATTAACCTGGTGACTACAACTCTTCCCATTCTACTGACTCCCTGAGACTCTGCCTCACCCAACTCAAGTACTGCACAAGGCTTTATCAGTAGCTGAAACTTAAGGGAGCTGGCAGGTGGCAGCAGGCCTCTGGGTGTCCTGGTTTTTTGCTGAGCTACCCCAGGCCTGGTACTGGTGGCGGTCGTCCTTGGTTCACAGCATGGCCTCTCCCACATGGCTCCAGCTTTAGCACAAGCAGTGAACAACCTAGATCACTTTGTAGCTCCTACCAGGTAGTCCCTGGTGGCTCACATGTCCAGCCTGAGAGTCAATCCCTCCCATTGACATGCAAATAGCAATCAAGTCTCAACTACAACAGGAGGGCACTCACATCCCACATAAGTAACACACCTGGAGTACCCAGTTCTGGTTACCAGGGAGACTGCACTGGTCCCCACAGGATACCAATTACATAAGCCCACTCTACTAAGACCTGGAGCCATTAGAAAAAATAAAATCTTGCCATCTGCGGGAGCATGAATGGACCTGGAGGATACTGTGCTGAGTGAAGTGTCAGACAAAGGCAGATGAATGTGATTTTGCTTATATATGGAATCTAAAGAACAAAATGAACAAACAAAATAGAAACAGACTCATCGATACAGAAAACATTTTGATGGTTGCCAGATGGGAGGGGGATTTGGAGTGTGGGTGAAAAAAAGGTGAAGGGATTAAGAAGTACAATTGGTTGTTAAAAAGTAGTCATGGGGATGTAAAGTAAAGCTGAGGGAATATAGTCAATAATATTGTTATAACTATGTGTGATGTCAGATGGGTACTAGTGTAGTCCGGAATACCTTTTTTTTTTTTTTAAGATTTTTATTGGGGAATTGGGGGATGGGAACAGTGCTGGGGAATTGGCGGAAGGGGAACAGACAAGTTGCTGTCGTCACACGGTAGCCCATGGCAACCCACTGCAGCAGGGGCTGCAGCCTACACCGTCGCTGGCGACTCATGGCAGCCCAGTTCCAGGTCGAGCTGTTGTTCACCATCTTAGCTGGTTGGGATCCCACACCAGGACCCTGCTGCTCAGAGCTGGTGCCCCAAGCAACTCCTAGCCAATGTGCCACTCGGCTGGCCCTGTTAGGTATATTTTTAATAAAAATCTTTTTTAAAAAGAGCAAAACATAAGGAAAGGCATTTCTGTGAGGACTGATGAATGTTAGTGAGGAGAGCATTTAGGGCTACAAGTGACACTGTGACAGCACTAAGGGTCATATCCTGAGTGACCTAGGAGTTCTCTCTCACACACAGAGAAGGAAATCTGAAGTAAAAAAGACCTGGCGGGCCAGCCGAGTGGCGCGATCGTTAAGAACTGGCTTGGGACGCCAGAGGGCCCCGGTTCAGATCCCACATATGAGGGCCAGTGACACTGCCCTCCGCAGCTAACATGCTGAAGAACAACTCAACCTGGAGCTGGGCTGCCATGAGTCGCCGGCCACGGCGTAGGCTGCAGCCCTGTGGCAGTGGGATGCCATGGGCTACCGTGTGTAGCCAGCAGCCAGCGTGAGCAGCCAGCAGCCACAGTGAGCGGCCGTCCAGAAGCCAGCGACTGATCTGCCACCCCCAGGAAGAGCGCAATGATGGTGCCAACTTGGGCCAGTGAAGCAACGACCTCCACAACTAGACTGAAGAACAAAATGACAGCAAATTGTCTGTTCCCCTTCCCCAGTTCCCCAGCACTGTTCCCATCCCCCACCCCCAATTCTCCAATAAAAATCTTTAAAAAAAAAAAGACCTGGCTCAGAGCTTGGGGCTCTCCCAGGACCATGATAGCCCCAATTTTGGATTTGAGATTTTTCTCTCCCCCACCATCTTGAAGTGAGAGAGCTCATGGTCTGGGGGAAGGGTGGACATCAGGGCCTTACCTATTGGACAACCCTTGATGCTTCTGGAATTTACTTTAGGGGAAAAACGATGTGTTTCTGCATCTGGGTACCATCCATCGGAGATCACTGTGTGGAAGAACTCCTGGTCAGAGCAACCAGTACCCCTGTTGCTCCCCTCTGAGCTCAAGCACCTCATCTCCATCCCTGCTCCTAATACTTTCCAGAGTGGCTCAGGCGCTCCAGGGTCTTTCAGCTTTTGGCTGAGTCACATTATAAAGGGTGGGACATTTTGCCATCAGTCTGAAGAGAGGAAAATGGAGATTCTGGGCAGAAAACCATGTGGACCCATTAACAGACGTTCTCTGTTTCCTCTGAATGCCTTCCAGGTTGAAGCAAAGCCTTTATCGCTTGCTCAGCGCTCTGAGGACAACTCTGTTTCTGGAAACTCCCTCTTCACTCCCACCCCAGGCACCCGAAAAGTTCTTGAAAGAAATTGCGCTCTGGAGGTTCTCTGGTCAATGAGTGGGTCACCCCTAGCCCCACCCATTAGCTCAGATGTTGACAGAGCTATGGGTCCTGCTCAAACCCAAAATCGGGGCTATCAATGGTCCTGGGAGAGCCCCAGCTCTGAGCCAAGGCTTTTTGCCTTCAGATTTTCTCTCAACCCAGCTCTCTATCACGTGAAGGCAAAACTCGGAAGCAGACAGCAGAGGGAGCCCGCAGCCTGCGGTTGGTGCTCAGACTGGGGTTCTGAAGTGTGGTAACTATTACAAGAGCTTCTTGGCTCTTCCCCAGGAAGTTAGCGCACACAGAAAGTATAAATTTACTCATGTGAATGCCTCCCAAGGGCCCGCTATGGTTTCCTTCCAAATTCATCAGCTATGTCACTCTCACATATCAACCCATCTCACAGTAGCTGTGCTACTACTAGCAGGTGGAAACACAGCTTTTGTCTATTGAATCTTGTTTTTCTCAGAGACTTACAGAGGGAATTTACCTTCATTTCTGATTCTTTTGCAGTAGACAAGCCTTCACCTGCCCTGGAACTTAAATGTTTATGCCTCCCCTCTGGCCCACTTTGCATGCTAATCTGTGGACACACGGAAAAGCATGAGAGGAATGCTCTGTTTCTGAGGGCCCTGAGTTAAAAGTATTCAACAGACTGAAGCAATTAGTCAAATTTCACAAGGTGAAATTTAATTGAGGTCAAGGTGAAGTTTTGAGTGCAGAAGGAAAACCCTAAAATGCCACATGTGAACAAACGTCAGGTGTTAGAGTTGCCTGTGAAATCATGTAGGATGCGGGGGGGGGGGGCACAAATGGGACTCTTAGGCTGCATCATGAGGGATTTGGGATCCAGAATTGGGGAGGAGGGGTTTCCAGTGCTGAAATACTGTGTCTATTTCTGTCCCTCACCCTTTGAAGGGGGCACCCAGGCAAACAAGTCACCAGGGTGGTGAGGGAACTGAAGTGACAATGTGAAACCCAAGGATGCCTGGTCCAGGAGAAAAGACTGGGTTTTGGAGGATAGAACCAGGCCCGACAGGCTGTGAGGCACAGTGGTCCGGGGGCTGGGGTCCCACAAACCTGTGCTCAAACCCCGTTGAGGGACCCAGTGATTTCTGTACCTGCCTAAACCTCGGCTGATCTGTAAAGCAGGGACGCTGGTAGTCAGAGCTCCCACAGTCGCCCCCAACAGGACAACAGCGGACAGCTGTGAAGTGCTTCTTAGCAGAGGGCCAGGAACTTTGTTTGATAACATGTACCTCATGTTACTATTAGGTAGCCGTTAGAGGGAGGAATTTTTTATTTAAGTGCAAAAGAATCTTCTAGCATTTGGAGCTTCCCCTCCACAGAGTGCAATGTGGGCAGGTTACAAACATTCAGGTGGTTATCATACTGAAGATAGTAGGCTTTTGTGTCCTTTGCTGCCCTGGCTAGATTGACCGCAAGTATCTCCCTTTGCCTTAAGGGAACTCCTTTGATAGGGATTCCTGCTTTGAGAAGATGAGAACTGTGCTTTGTCCCTGTCTGATTACCCATGCAGACCCCCTCCTGCCTCTACACTGCAGAATAGCCAATCAAAAGGGAAGGGTGGAGAAGTCCTCACAGCTGGACACTAACCTGGGGCAGTAGTCCGTGTCACCCAGTGAGGCTTAGAAGCCATGAAGTCAGAGACAGGCTGGCTGTGGCAGGAAATTTGAGAGGCATTTAGGTATTAGGGGGGAGATGGGTGTCCCTTTCTCCTCCAAAAGCATCTTTCTTCAAGAGTCATAATGATGCTGAGAGATGGTCCCTGTGCCCAGCTAAGGGTTTTCCTTCATTCTACTTCCTGCTGTTCCTTGTCTCTGACAAGGACGTGGGCCCAGCTGGCAGGGCCTATGGCTGAGCACAAGGCTTGCAGGAGGGAGGTGTCTAGGGGACAAGCTAATAGATCTCCCACTCTAAGCTCACCTTGACTTGAGGCATAGAAGGCAGGCAGCCAGGCTGGCTCCCATACCTCTAGATGGCAGGCAGAGGGTGTCACGGCCCCACAAACTGGGATTCTGGCTCATCACCTCCCTGGCAACAGAAGTGAGCCTGTCACCAGTGCTGCAGAGGCAGCTAGGAGACTTTCCCTTGAGCTCTGGCTGCTGGCTTTCTGCCTCAGAGCTGACACTGCCTGCTGGCTGGGACTTCCCGCCACCTACCTCCTGACTGCCCTGCTTGCTTTTTTCTGCTAGCCCTTAGATGGTCTGTTGGAGATCATAAGGGCTGCCCCAAATATATAGCAAACCCTGCATTCTCAGAAATGAGTTGAGAACTTAGGAAACCAGCTTTCTTGGAGGCTGGGGGCCTTCCAGGGACGTGAAACAATTGTCTTCTTTTGTTAGGGTTTTTGGGTGGAGATTCTTGGTCTTAGTGGGAAGAGGAGCCGGGATGAAGTTTGCTGTTCTCTTCTTCTGCCATCCTCTTCTGGTGGTACACCATGGCATTCAGACCATCTGGTAATAGAAATGGAAGGTACTTTATCATCTGGTGAACCTCAGACATGTGGTTGGGGGAGAGGGGCGTGAAAGGAGTTAGAAGCAGTGGGGCCTCACGGTGCACAGAAAAGTTGAAAAGGGCATCTTCCCTTGCCCCATGACTGCATGGGGGATGGGGTAATTGTGCTCAGGTGACATTAGTATTCATGTTTCTTATGGCTCCTGATGAAACATCTGGTATTCTAGTCTTTTTAAAAATCAAGATATATCTATAATTGATTTATAACACTATAATAGTTTCAGATGAACAAAAACGATTCAATATTTGTAAACATTGTGATCACAATAAGTTAACATCCATCCCCACACATAACTTACACATTTTTTTCTTATGATAACTTTTAAGATCTAGTCTGTTAGCAACTTTCAAATATGCAATATAATATTATTAACTATAACCATGCTGTAAATTACATCCCCATGACTTATTTATTTTGTAACTGGAAGTTTGTATCTTTTGACCACCTTCACTCATTTCCCCTGCCCCTCACCTCTGGCAATCGCCAATCTGTTCAATGTATCTAACTTTTGTGGGGGTTGTTTTTGTTTTTAGAGTCCACATATAAGTGAGATCATGCAGTATTTGTCTTTCTCTGACTTATTTCTCTCAGCATAATTCACTCGCGGTCTAGCTATGTTGTTGCAAATGGCAGGATAACCGTTTTATGGCTGAATAATATTTCATTGTCTATGTATGTGTGTGTGTGTGTGTGTATATATATATACACATATATATGTGTATATATATATACACACATATATACATGCGTATATATACATACTCACTGCATTTTATCCATTCATCCATCGATGGACACTTAGGTTGCTTCCATGTCTTGGCTATTATCATAAATAATGCTGCAGTAAACATAGAGGTATAGATACCTTTTCAGGATAGTTTTTTAATCTTTTATCTCCCTTGGATAAATACCCAGAAGTAGAACTGCTGCATCATATGGTAGTTTTATTTTGAGGAAACTCTACAATGTTTTCCATAGTGGCTGCACCAATGTACATTCCTACCAACACAACAGTGCACAAGTGTTCCCTTTTCTCCACATCCTCACCAACACTTCTTATCTGTTTTATAATAGCCATTCTACCAAGTGTGAGGTGCTATCTCACTGTGGCTTTTGTTTGCATTTCCCTGATGGTTAGTGATGTTGAGCATCTTTTTATGTACCTGTTGGCCATCTGTATATCTTCTTTGGGAAAATGTCTATTCAGATCCTCTGCTCACTTTTATTGGGTTGTCAGAAAAGTCATGACACATTTTTGCAATGAAAAACATAGAAAAAATACGTCATGACTTTTCCGACAACCCAATAAATCAGACTATTTTGTTTGTTGCTATTGAGTTGTATGAGTTCTATATATACTTTGTATATTAGTCCCTTATCAGATATATGATTTTCAAATATTTTCTCCCATTTGGAAAGTTGCCTTTTCACTTTGTGAATGGATTCTTTGCTGTTCAGAAGTTTTTTAGTTTGATGTAGTCCCACTTGTTTATTTTTGCTTATGTTGCCTTTGCTTTTGGTGTCAAATCTAACAAATCATTGCCACAACCAATTTTACAGAGCTTACTGCCTATGTTTTCTTCTAGTTTATGGTTTCAGGTATTACAATCGAATCTTTAATTCATTTTGAGTTAATTTTTGTGTATGGTAGCAGTCCAGTTTCCTTTTTATACATGTGGCTATCCAATTTTCCCAACATCATGTTTTGAAGAGACTGTCCTTTCCCCATTGTTCATTCTTGGCTCTTTTGTTATAAATTAGTTGACCATATATTCATGGGTTTATTTCTGGGCTTTCTATTCTGTCCATTGATCTATGTAGTCTGTTTTTATGTCAGTACCATACTATTTTATTACTATAGCTTTGTAATATAGTTTGAAATTAGGGATGTGATGCCTCCAGATTTGTTCTTCTTTTTCAAGACTGCTTTGGCTATTCAGGGTCTTCTGTGGTTTCATACATATTTTAGGATTGTCTCTTCTAGTTTTCTGAAAAATGCCAGTGGAATTTTGATACGGATCTTAGAGTATTGACCTGAGGAAGAGACATCTAAATTAATACACATCTAGAGGCCTAAGGAAATACTTTACAAGGACTTCTCTAAACTTTGCAATTGTCCAAGGAGCCTACTTTATTTTTAGTGGTTCCCAGTAGTTGAGTGTGCCAAGACCTGTCAGTGTCCCAAATGGGAGTATCTCAGTCAGCACCTAGATTCAGGATGATTGTAAACCAGACCTTCTGGCAGAAGCTTTTAAAGTATGGGAATATACCACTCATGAGAGGACTGGGAGATAAGCATCTCTCTCTACTCTCAGCTGCACTGAACCCTGGGGTGATAGGCAGCTAAGAGCTGTCTTTGTTACCATCCCACTGAACTTGTGACCACAGTCCTGCAGGCCACCAGAGCCAGGTGATCAAGGGGCATCTCCTGGGTGGCAGCCACAAAAACCAGGGCACCAGACATAAAACCAGGATACCAGATGCATGCACAGGCTTGCCAGGAGATAGCAGTCCTCTGAAGCATGGCTTCAGAAAGGGAAAGTGTGAAGATAGCTCCCACCCTCCAAAGCCCTTGGAGAGGATTACAGTTGGCCCTTAGATGGATTTAATTAGAAGCCCATATGTGTTTGATTAGAAGCCTGCCCCTCAAGCCACAACTATGAAAATAAGCTAATAGGTCTCTTTTCACAGAAAGACTGGGTGCTTCTGTCTGTCTCCTCTCTGTTGTGCTCTGAAAGTGGTAGAGGGTTAAGAACTCTTTTTCCATTTGTTACAATCCCATTGTGCCTATGAGCATAATCCCCACTGACCACCAGAGCCAGGCAATCTAAGGGTGTCCCTTGGGCAGAAGCCACAAAAATTGGGGTGCCGATGAGAGTACAAGGTCCTTCCTGGGAGATACAGACGAGCTGGAATGAAGCAGAGGAGAGGACAAAGATGGTGCCTGCTGGCCTCCCTCTTTGAGAAGTATTTCACTGGGCCCCTAGATGTGTGTTAAATTTGATGCCTGCTCCTCAGGTCGACACTTTAAGATCAGTAAATAAGCCTCTTCTACAGAAAGGCTGGGTGCTTTTCAGTCTGCTGCCTCTGTTCTGGGCCTTGGGGAGGAGAGTCTCCACGTACAAGTTCTTTAAGAACTATTTCTTAGTTTGATATAGCCTTGTGGATACTCTGGACACAAGCCCCATTGAACTTCAAAGCTAGATATTTTAGGGGCTTGTCTGTCAGGTGCATGTCTTCCAAGTTGGGGTGCCAGCTGTAGAGTTCAAACTCTTCCCTCCTCAGGGAGAAGCTCGGGTGTGTGAGTTTCCTCCCGGTTATGGGTTGCCATACCAGGGATAGAGTTTATGGAGAGATTATGTCTCAGGCCTCTCCTTCCCACTTTGATGTGGGTTTTTCTCATTTGCCCAATGTGTAGGGGTTGCTCAGCTAGTTTTTGGCTTTCTCTCAGAGGAAACTGTTCCGTATGTAGCTGTAGATTTGTTGTGTCCATGGGAGGAAGTGAGTTCAGGATCTCCCTACATCACCATCTTGAACGGGAACCTGGTATTCTAGTCTTGATTAAAGTTTAGGAGTCTGTGAGGGTAGAATGTCTCTGATCATGTGGGAACCAGAGGAGAAGAGGCTGGCTGTGGGAAATTTAAGATAGTGCAAGTTCTTTGACAAGTTTCTCCTTGAGAGGTGGGGTCTATTTCCCCTATCCGTGACTCTGGGCTTAACAAAACCTGGGAGAGTGACACTATGCCATTTCTGGACCTAGCTTTTAAGAAGCCTGGCAGCTTCCACCTGAGTCTCTTGGTGCCTTCGAGTACCATGTTAGAAGCCTAACCATTCTGCTGGCAAGGGCACAGGGAGAGGCCCTGAGACTGTATAGAGAGCGGAAGGGGCCTGCTGAACCCAGTCTTCTGCCCCCACTGAGGGGCGAGGAATGTGAATGAAGACTTCTTGGACTCTTTACACCAGCCCAGCTGCATACCACTGAGTCGCCCCAGTTAATGCCACATGGAGCAGAAGAATCATCCAACTGAGCCCTGCCCAAATTCCTGAATTGTGAAATTGTATATAATAAAATGGTGGCTATTTCAAGCAACTAAGTATGAAGTACAGGCATACCTTGTTTTACTGTGCTTCGTTTATTGTACTTCACAGATGTTGGGTTTTAAAAAATTGAAGATAAGACCCCCTCCACTAGCAAAAAGATAATGACTCGCTTTATTGTAGTGGTCTGGAACCGAACCCACACATTCTCTGAAATGCATATGTCTGTAGTTTGAGTAGCCATCAGAACAACGGCTACAGCAGGAGGTCCTGCCCAGGAACACTGACTCCCAGGTGCCCTGCTGCAGCATTGACAGGTAGTCAGGGGGCATCTGTGCTTTTGCCAGGTTTACACTTGGGAGCTGGGCTTTTATTTTTGTTCTTCTCAGTCTGTTGCTTTAGCAAGTAGACTGCAAGGACTTTGGGCACAGCTTCCTGACAGATGGGGCTTAGAAGTATAAACTGGAACTCTCTCTGTCTTTTGGTTCCTGAAAACAGTGACCAACGACAATGAAATCCATGACTCCTACCTGATCACTGATAGGATACAAAACTGGTAGCAGGATATTACAGCAACATCAGTAATGAGATCTGATTAGACCAGAGTATAAAATCAACATTGTTGCAGTTTACCCTAAGGAGGGAAGAGTGTTATATATACTATTGAGAAGTTAGTTTTGAAACTAAGAATTGGCTTTCGTTAAGCAAATGCTTCTTGGTTAAAAAAAAAGGAAAACCTGGGTATCGACTGGGGTGAGGCTGAGAATTATCCACCACTGAGTAAATGGCTCCTCAAATGGCAACCCTACTCCTCTCCCATGTAGAACCCTGCCCGCCAGCTGGGCTCAGCCAGCCATTCCCCGCCCATTGGAGAGTGGCCAAGTATCTAGGTATCTCAAGCCAGACAACACCTTTACCTATAACACCTTGCCTTACCTCGCTGCTCCCTGGCTCAGAAGAGCTGTCCAGGGACTTTTTAAAGCTTAGGGTGGAGTTTCTCAAAGAAACTAATTCAGGAACCATCCGTGTCATAAACACTTGGGGTGCTTATTAAAATAAAGATTCTGTAACTCACCCCAGGCCTGAGTCTAGAGTCAAAGAACAGAAATGTAAACCACCTCTCTAGGTGGTGCTGCTGTTTAGGAACCATCGGCTCAAATCCTGTTAGACCTCTGGGTTTGGCCCGGGATGGGATGGAGCAGATGTTTTCTTGAATTGAAATTCATAAAGAGAACATCTGTATTTTAGGAGAGAGAATGTTAAAGCACTTCAGCCCCTGTCTGCTAAGGGGCCCCCAAAGAGGTAGTTTCCTCCAAGTCCTCTGACTCCAGGTACACTTTTAGGTTTTTCCCTGGCCCCCAGCCCACCCAATTTATGACCCAGTGTCCATGATGCTCATTGTCTAGGTCCCGTCAGCAAGTATTCATGCAACCAGGCCATGCAGGGGACCTATAGGTGGGGACCAATATGATTGAGAAAGTATAGATTAAGTATTGGCTCTGGAATCGAAGGCCTACATTTGAATCCCAGCTCTACCATTCATCAGCTATTTTACTGCAAATTATTGGGTTGTCGGAAAAGTCATGATGCATTTTTGCAACGAAAAACAGAAAAAAATACATCATGACTTTTCTGACAGCCTAATATTTGACATCTCTAGGCTTCAGTTCCTTGTTTTGTAAAATGTGGACAATAATAACACCTGCCTCATAAGACCATTGTGAGGACTAAATGGGCCAATGTGTGTAAAGCAATCATGCCTTTAATACATATTATATATGAAATACGTTTATATTATTGTGGATAAAGGGCCATAATCCATGACACATGAGGAAAAGTTGAAAGATTAGGGAATTTTTGTACTGGGGAAGAAATAACATTGGAAATGTTTGGTATTTTTCAACTATTTTCCAATATATTGATGGTTATTACTTGGGAAGAAAAATTTATATTTGTTTGTATAAATTAAAGCGGTAGGACTGGGAGTAGTTACAAAAATTAAAGGTAAATGAATTTTCCCTGAATAAAAGGAAGGAATAAAAGAGAAGTTGAAAGATAAAATGTGCTGTCTCAGGAAGTTGTGAATTCCCCATCACTGAATGTGCTCAAACCCAGGAAGCTAACCACGTGGCTGGATGATGAACAGATTGAATCCTGGGACTGGGGAGGGGGTGGGGGGGGTAAATGTATAATTTTAAAGGTAGGTCCCTTTCCATCTTAAGTCTGTGACTCAAGACTCCAAGTCCATTAAAAGAGAGCTAGAGTCCACTAGAAAAAGTGAAATGACGGCATTTTTGCAAAGTGATTCCTGGTCTAACTCAGTTCTTGGCTTTAAGCCCAGGAAACCACCCAATCACCATTGATCAACTACCTCAGAGACAAAAATATGTTTCCTGCAACTCACATTCACTGATTCCATTTTTGTGCGGATTTCAAAGTTGGTCACTGTTTTCAGCAACCAAAAGACAAAAGAAGAGAGTTCCTATCAGAACCACAGAGATCAAGGCCTGTTCCTCCTTCACACCACGGTGTGTCAAATACTTAAAGATGGTGGTAACCTGTATCCACTGCCCCTCCTACCCCCACCAGGTCTTTTCTCTTTTGGGGGAGAACGGCTTGTTCCCAGTGCCTGTAAATGAAGTCCCAGTCCTGTTCCATCTGGAATGTTTAATAATAAAGTAGACCGTATTTGCAGTGCATCTTTTAATAGGCATAGCCTCATTAATTTGAAATGTGCCTACACTGGGCTGAATTTATCTTTGTACCAACTAAAACAAAAGAGTTTGCTAAGCATATTCATTGTTTTAAGATTACAGAACAATATTTAAGCTGCTTAAGAGAAGTATCTGTTCAAACATCCTTAAGCTCTTGAGAAAAATTACTAGGTCAGTTACAAATCCATCTTACCTCTTCCCTAAGATGCGTGACTAAAGGACCACATTCAGGCAACTTTATTAGTCACTTGTAGTTTGCTATTTGAACTTGAATAAAACTCCTTTCTTACATATATTTCTAAGAGCTTTCATTCCCAGGAACAGAGGGTAGGTGAGGGTGGGGATGTGGTAGAAGAGTGTGTGTGTGTGTGTGTGTGTGTGTGTGTGTGTGTGTGTGTGAGAGAGAGAGAGAGAGAGAGGGAGAGGGAGAGGGAGAGGGAGAGGGGAAGAGAGAATAAGATGGTGGGCTGGGGTTGGTGAAGGAGGTGGCTTCGCTTGGATTTGGTGATGGGTTCCTAAGGATACCAACTCAAATTTCCATCTATCAGACTGGTCACGTAAATGTGTACAGTGAGCTGGGAGTATATAAGCCAGTAGGGAAAGGGAGGTGTCAGTGCTGAAGTGGAGAACTCACACCCTCCCAAACCATTTGTCGTTTTACAAAAGGAGATGGGTTTTATTGGTGGAGAGCCATTTTGTGATGCTTCCCTTACATGCTGAATTGTAGACATGCATAGGAGAGGTGTGTCTGCATGGACTCATTAAGAGATTCAGAGGAGTACTAACAAGACCTAAAAAAAAAATGTGTAGGGAGATCAGTCCATTTAAGAGAACACAGCAATTTGGTTAAGGAAAATGAGTGATAGATAGATGCATCCCCAGAACATATGATGAGATCCCTGAAGGAATGCATTTATCTAAAGAGGAAGGTACCAAAGGGTATTTTTTTTTTGGTCTGGGAGATCATTCAGGTTGAAAATGGATTATGAGAATACCAATTGAAGGATAAAATGAGCTGCATATGTTTTAAGGTGGGGCTATAGTAGAGGAGCTGTTTAAGAGTCGTAATGAGAGCTGCTCATTTAGTGAGTAATGGAAGGAAATTTGAGATGTTCATGTTCACAGGACTGAAGGCAAGCGTGACTGAAAAGGTGTAATGAGAGAAGAAGGTGAAAGCACTCTTGGGTCTCAGGTGTGATGAGTCAGATGCACAAAGGCAAGTCAGGAGGAGATGTTGGACTTGCAAGGATGGAGGACTGGAAAGGCTAATCTGATGGGGAATCAAGGGGGCAGAATGCTGGCAGGCCTGGGGACAGGTGGGAAGTCTTCAGAAAGGAGAGCAATAATAGACCAAAGCAGTAGAAACTAAAACCAAGGTTATAATGCTCTTCTCAGACAAGACAGCCAGTGTCTTCAAGTCTTTGAGCTGCAGTTTATCTAAAGGATAAAGAGGATAAACAACTCTTTCCTTCTCTCTCTACAATAGCAGAGAAAATGGGCTGTTATGCAGCAGAAAGATTTAGGTAAAGATTGCTTATTATTTTTTATTGACCTTATTAAAGTATAGTTGACATACAATATTATAGTAGTTTTGAGTGCATGTACAACATACGAGTAGTGGTCTAATATTTATATACCTTTTGATGTGATCACCACGGTAAGTCTGGTAACCACCTATCACCATACAAGGTTATTATATTATTGACTACATTCCCTATGCTGTATATTATATCCCATGACTTATTTTGTAACTGAAAGTTTGTCACTCTTTTTTTCCCTTTCCCTTTTCACTGATCCCCCAATCCCCTCTCCTCTGACCACCATCAGTTTGTTCTCTGCATCTAGTAGTTCATTTCTGTTTTATTTTGATTTTTTAGATTCCGCATATAAGTGAAATCATACCATATTTGTCTTTCTCTGTCTAACTTATTTCACTTATAATACCCTGTGGGTACACCCATGTTGTCACAATTGGCAAGATTTCAGTCATTTTTATTGATGAGTAATATTCAACTGTGTGTTTATCACACATATCACATCTTTTTTATCCATTCATCTATCAATGGACACCTACTTTGGTTGCGTCCATATCTTGGCTATTGTAAATAATGCTATGATGAAAATACAGGTACATATCTTTTCACATTAGTGTTTTTGTTTTCTTTGGATAAATACCCAGAAATGAAATTGCTGGGTCATACGGTAGTTCTATTTTTTTTTCATGTGGGAGTCGAACTGGCAACCTTGCTGTTATGAGTGCATGCTCTATCCACTGAGCCATCCAGGCGGCAGCTCAGCTCAAGGTGTTGAGTTCAGTCCCAGCCGTGGGTGGGCATAGCCACCACCGAACAGGCAATCTTGTCATTAGGAGCACGTGCTCTCACCAGCTGAGCCATCCCACCACATGTTGGCAGCTCAGCGGCAGCTCAACTCGGCCGTGGCTCGGGCTATTTTTAATTTTTGAGGGAACTCCATATTCTTTTCCATAGTGCCTGCACCAATTTAGAATCCTACCAACAGTGCACGAGGATTCCCTTTTGTCCACACCCTTGCCAACACTTATCTGTTGTAGTCATTCTGACAGGTGTAAGGCGATATATCTCATTGTGGTTTTGATTTGCACTTTCTCTGATGATAGTTATGTTGAGCATCTTTTCATGTCTGTGGCCATCTGTGTGTCTTCTTTAGAGACATGTCTATTCAGGTCCTCTGCCTATTTTTTTTAATTGGATTTTTTTCTGATGTTGAGTTTTATGAATTCCTTATATATTTTAGATATTAACCCCTTATTGGATATATCATTTGCAAATATCTTCTCCCATTCAGTAGGTGGCCGGTTTTTTTTTGTTGATGGTTTCCTTTGCTGTGCAAGAACTTTTTAGTTTGATGTTGCCTCGTTTATCTATCTTTGTTTTCGTTGCCTTTGCCTGAGGAGACGTATCCAAAAAACTATTCCTAACACCAATGTTAGAAAGTTTATTTCCTATGTTTTCTTTTAAGAATTTTATGGTTTCAGGTCTTACAATCACATCTTTAATCCATTTTGAGTTTATTTTTGTATATGATCTAAAAAATACGCCCAGTTTCTTTTTTTTTTTTTGCATGTATCTATCCAGTTTTTCCAACACCATTTATTGAAGAGATTATCATTTCCCCATTGTATATTCTTGCCACCTGTGTTTTAGATTAATGACCATATAAGTGCGAGTTTATTTCTGGGCTCGCAATTCTGTTCCATTCATCTATGTCTGTTTTGTGCCAGTACCATAGTCTTTTGGTTACTATAACTTTGCAGTATAGTTTGAAATCAGGAAGTGTGATGCCTTCCACTTTGTTCTTTTTTCTCAAGGTTGCTTTTGCTATTCAGGGTCTTCTATGGTGCCAAATAAATTTTAGAATTATCTGTTCTAGTTCTAAAAAAAGTCATTGGTATTTTGATAGGGATTGCACTGAATCTATAGATTGCTTTGGGTAGTATGTGTATTTTAAGGATATTAATCCCTCCAATTCCTGAGCACAGTATATAGTTCCATTTGTGTCTTTTTCAATTTTTTTCATCAATGCCTTATAGTTTTCAGAGGACACATCTTTCACATCCTTGGTTAAGCTTATTCCAAGGTATTTCATTCTTTTTGATGTAATTGTAAATAGGATCATTTTCTTAATTTCTGATAGTTTATTTGTGCATAAAAATGCAACAGATTTCTGTATATCAACTTTGTATCCTGCAACTTTACTGAATTCATGTATTAAGACTAATAGTTTTTGGTAGAGTCTTTAGGATTTTCTATATATAGCATCATATCATCTGCAGATAGTAACAGTTTTACTTCTTCCTTTCTAATTTGGATGCCTTTTATTATTATTTTGTAATCTGGTTGCTGTGGCTAGGAATTCAAATGCTACGTTGAATAAAAGCGGTGAAAGTGGGCATCCTTGTCTTGTTCTTGATCTTAGAGGAAAAGCTTTCAACTACTCACCATTGAGTATGATGTTAGCTATGGGTTTGTCATATATTGTCTTTATTAAGTTGAGGCATGTTCCTTTTATCACAACTTTGTTGAGAGTTTTTATCATAAATGGATGTTGAATTTTGTCAAATGCTCAATAGATGTTTCTGCATCTATTGAGATGATCATAAGATTTTAATCCTTGGTTTTGTTAATGTAGTGTATCACATGGATTGATTTGTAGATATTGACCCATCCATCCATGCCTGGATTAAGTCCCACTTGATCATGGTGTATGATCCCTTTAATGTCTTGTTGAATTTGGATTGCTAATATTTTGTTGATAATTTTTGCATCTATGTTCATCAAGAATAGTGGCCTGTAATTTTCTCTTTTTGTAGTAACTTTGTTTGGTTTTGATATCAGGATAGTGCTGATCTCGTAGAATGAGTTTGAAAGCATTTATTCCTCTTCAACTTTTTTAAATAGTTTGAGAAGGATAGCTATTAATTCTTCTTTCAATGTGTGGTAGAATTCACCTGTGAAGCTGTCTGGTCCTGGACTTTGGTTTGTTGGAAGTTGATTACTGCTTCAATTTTGTTACTCGTAATTGGCCTATTCAGATTTTGTTTCTTTCTGGTTCAGTCTTGGAAGGTGGTATGTTTTAAAAATGTATCCAGGGCCGGCCAATTGGCTCATTGGTTAAGAGTTGGCTTGGGAGCACAAGCTCTGAGCAGCGGGGCTGCTGGTTCAGATCCCAGATGGGCCAGTGACGATGCGCCCTCTACAGCTAAGATGGTGAACAACAGCTCGACCTGGAACTGGGCTGCCGCGAGCTATTGTTGAGTGGCTGGCAGCCAGTGTGAGCGGCTGTGAGACTCTCTGAGCGGCCGTCCAATGGCTGGTGACCGATCTGCCTCAGCCGGGAAGAGCACAATGATCACAATACCAACATGGGCCAGTGAAGCGACATCCTCCACAACTAGACTGAAGAACAAAAGGACAGCAACTTGTCTGTTCCCTCCCCCAATTCCCCAATTAAAAAAAAATGTATCTGTTTCTTCAAGGTTGTTCAATGTATTGGCATATAATTTTTCATAGTATTCTTTTATGATCCTTTGTATTTCTGTGGTGTCATTTGTAACTTCTCTTTCATTTCTGATTTTATTTATTGGGCTCTCTTTTTCTTGATGAATCTGGCTGGAGGTTTGTCAATTTTATTTATCCTTTCATAGAACCAGCTTTTAGTTTCATTGATTTTTCCTACTGCTTTTTAGTTTGTTTCATTTATTTCTGTTCTGATCTTTATTATTTCCTTCCACTTACTTTGGCTTTTGTTTTTATTTTTCTAATTCCTTTAGATGTCAAGTTAGATTGTTTGAGATTTTACCTGTTTCTTGAAGTGGGCCTGTATACTATGAACTGCTTTTGCTATATCCCATAACTTTTGGAAAGTTGTATTTTCATTTTCATTTGTCTCAAGGCAGTGTTTGATTTCCTGTTTGATTCACTGCTTGATTAGTAGCATATTGTTTGATCTGCACGTATTTGTTTTTCCTAGTTTCCTTCCTATAATTGATTTCTAGAGTCATGCAATTGTAGTCAGAAAATGTGCTTGATATAGTTTTAATCTTGAATTTGTTGAGGCTTGTTTTGTGGTCTGTCCTGGAAAATGTTCCATGTGCACTTGAGAAAAATATGTATTCTGCAGTTTGCAGATGAAATGTTCTATGTGTCTATTCAATTTGACATTTAAAGCCATAATTTCCTTATTTATTTTCTGTCTAGATGATCTATCCATTGAAGTAAGTGTGGTATTAAAGTCCCCAACTAATATTGTTTTACTGTGAACTTCTGCCTTTGTGTCCTTAATATGTTTTATATACTTAAGTTCTCCTATGTTGGTTCTATAGATATTTACAATTATTATATCCCCTTTTTGGACTGACCCCTTTATCATTACGTAATGTCATTTTTGGGGGATCTCTTTTTACATTCTTTGTTTTAAAGTCTATTTCATCTGAGTGTGGGTACCCAAGCTTTCTTTTCCTTTTTATTTGCATGGAATATCTTTTTCCATCCCTTTACCTGTCAAAATAATATTCAGGTATCTGGACATAGTGGAGATAGCTAAGTGCCTTGCACTGTAGTGTCTGTTTCTTTTAACTATTAATGGGTATGGGTATCATCCTGTTAACCCTCTTCTCCAAAAGCCTTGCTTTTAAGTCATCACCTGGGAAATTACAGAAAATATAAATTCTAAGTTCCCACCCCAGATCTGCTAAATCACAGATCCTGGGGGGTGAGGCTGAGTGACCTGTGTTTTAACAAACACTCAGGCAATTCTGATGCAAGCTCAAGTTTGAGAGTTACTGTTCTAAAATATATAGCAAAGGGTTAAAAGCACCTGATATTAAGCAGAGTGAACGAACTCATCCTGGCTCTTCTAGCCAAATATTTAATACGTCAGGACTCTCCAGTCAGAAAAACAGTATAAAAGCCTTAACATGTTGGAGATGAGGACAAGGGGAGGCAGTCTGAGTCCTTTCAATTTGTCAGTCACTGGCTTTACACGTATGATCCCACTGAATCTTTAAAACAATATATGAGGCTGTTACTATTTTACCAGATGAGTAAACCAAACTCAAAGAGATTAGGTAATTTACTTCGACATAGTGCTACGTAACGGCTGGGATTGGAGTCCCGGTCTAAATGTTTTATTTTTTTTATTGGAGTGTGATAATTCCACATGGACAGGTCATTAGTGGCATAATTCATACAGGGAAAAGGTATCCAAGGTTACTGTGGTTTCGTTCTTCTAAAATAACATAGATCATGTTAACAATGCCCAAGTCATTATTAGTTATTGTGTGTTTCTGACCAAGGTGTGCCACCTTGTACTTAGTCTCAATTTTGTTCATTTTAGGGAAGCACCAGATTATTGCTGGAATATATCTACTGTGAGATTGGAATCCGTTCAGTCAGTGTTTTACATTTAACTAGAGGCAAGTGACTTAAGCTTGCTCGGGCTTATTTCCTTTTCCTTTGGACTATCATTTTTATCCCCATCTGAAGAGTTATTAATCCAAACCAACCCAATCTGTTTATAACCTGCAGATTTGGGGTGCAACCAATTTGCCCCTCTAGTCAACTCCTGAATGAATATCCTCCATCAATATAGGCCAATGGCAACTTCTCTCAGAAACTCCCAACCAACGCCCACCCAAGCCCTTCAGAAATAATGTTAAACCCTCCAAACCAGATAAAAATCATGGCCTAAACAGACCTTTTCAGCTTGTTAATCAGAGTACCTTGTAGTATCCATTCTTACCCTGTTATTAATTCTAGAATTTGTAGAATTGTTGAACCAAATTAAAAAAATAAACTCGGCTGTAAGCTCTCAATTAGCTGCACCACTGGAGAGGAACAGTGACGTGGCAGATTTTAAAATGTTGTTCTATTTGGCTTTGGAATGCATGATTATTTTTTCAGTAGATTTACTTCTCTAATTATGTTTTGCACAGCCTAATATTAACTGGCATTTGTATTCCCTGAGCACATAACATCTAACATTGTGAATTGGGGGACACAGTAGAGGCAATCCAAAAATGTGCTGGTCTCAGGGAATGACAATGTTGTTATGGCAAATCCACACATGGATAATGAAGAGAGAACTAATTATAAAGTGTTCTGCAAATATTAAACCATAAGCAGAGAAGGCAAATTAGGAATTCTCTGTGGACATATAAACAGAGAGTTAAAAAAAAGCTTATTAAAATTCTAAAAGGGACAGAAACTTTCAAGAGTCATCTTTAGTATTAATGGAGCCTGATGAAAAGATTAGGCTGCAAGGAGGGTCAGTCAAGGAGTTACTGAGTGGTCTTTCGAATAAGAAAACCTCAAGCAATAATACCAATGCATTTTAAAAGAGCGTTTAAAATGAATTTTATTGTTTGAATTTTACAAGTAGTCTTTAAAGGCTTCAAACAAGAACTCTGTTGCAAAACTCTAATAAATAGCTTGCCCCAAGTCCCCAGACAAAATGTAAAACAAAATAAAAATTAAACTCAGAAGGATAAGCAAGGCTTCAGAATGCTTGGGTGTTAGTGATATTTCTCATTTACAAAGAGATATCAGGCAATGTACAACCTCCCTCATGTAAGTCAAACAGAGAAAGAGACAATTGAGATCTTTACAAAGCACTCTGAAATCTTCCTATTTCCATGATAGAAATGTCACCAGAAAAAAAAAATCCCATGGAGAAATCACAATCATGGATGAAACAAGAGCATAAAAATCTGGTGGTGGCAGTGAGGGGAGAAGAGAGGAAAATCCATCCTGTTTTTCAGGGATGAAGACAGGAAAAGAGTCGGGATTACTTGGGGCAGGGAACATCCAAGCAGATGACAGTAGATTGCTGAACGCTCCCCCTTAGACCAGAGCTGCCACTGAGAGGGCACAGGTGTCAGTTTAGTGACAATTATGAAGGCTAGAAATGGGGCCACCAGGGGCTCCCCTGGGGCCCCTCAACACTGGTGCATCCAGTGTCTGTGCTCTGCAGGACTGAGGGCCTTGAACAACGGGCCAGGGCCCCAAAGCAGCTGTATCACTAGACAGGAAAAATAGCACATCAACCATTTCTGCAGCAAAATCCTTTGGATGGCCACAAAAGGATGCAGAAAATGCCGTGCTTAAATTGCACAGAAGGACATGCAGGTTTCAAAAGCCCATTCCATTATCACAGTCATTGCTCCTAACAAGCAAGTACTAACATTCACAATTTAACATTCATTTTTCCTAGTAATAGATACTGGTGAAATCTTGCTTTGGAGATTAGGGCTTATTAATATGGTCATTCTGAGTGAGGTAAAAAATACAATTTTGCCACGTTTTCATCTTTAAAAATTTCAAACAAAAACCATACTTTTGAGCAAAATGCATTCAAATAATAAGATTTTCGTTTGGAGCCAGGAAGCTGTAGAGAAGCTGATTCCAATTTCGAGGGTGGGACTCACTTAAGCCAAACCAAAAAGGGCTCTGGCTCTGAGAAGCACACAGCACCTGGGACCATCCTCTCCCTAAGGAAAGGAAGGAGGGAGTGATGTCACAATGTAGGACTAAAAAGGGGCGTGGCTCACAGGCACTCTCTCTTTTCTCTCTGGTTCGCTGACTTGCTGTTGTTAAATAACCCGATCCTGCTAATCTCTGTAACAGGTACAAACAGCCCAGCTCACGCACAAGTCATTCAAGGAGGTAGGCATTTTCTAAAACTACCTCCCTCCCAGGCATTTTAGGAATGAAGGTAAGGAAATCTCCCTCCCCAAATAAACAATTTTTAAAAACTTTTATTTTCCTAGGAACAATGACATTTGTCAGGATAATGAGGGAAAGCTTGGGTTACCTGAAAAAGTTAAGAAAGAGCTGATGGAAATAGAGGCAGATGGGCAGGGGGCGGGGGGCCGACCCTGGTCCTAGGCCCAGTTTCTTTTTAAATACGTAACAGATAAAGATATTGTGCAAAAAAATAAAGACATTCACATTTTAGCAGTTAAACTTTTATTTTACTTTTTAAAATTTTTACTTTTTTTCTTTTCTACAAAAGGCAGATAATGATTGTTGATCTGCAATTGCTGTGCGCTCCTGGAAAGAGGGCAAGCAGGAAGCTGAGGAGGTTGCTCTGAGAATGTGCTCAATGGCGTGACTAAGGGGCTTCCCAGCCTCACTCAGAGGCTCCCGGGTCCCTCTCTCCTGTCCACCTCGGCCTGCCCTAGCTCATGTCTATGGTATTGAAGACCCACTCGGTGAACTTCTTCAGCTTGTCGGAGGCGTTCTGGGACTCCTCCTGCAGCCTCAGGTTGTCCTCTCGCAAGTGCTGAACTTCCGCCTGAAGGTGGGCTTTGTCTTCCTTTTCCTGGGAGGTAGAGCAGAGTAGAAAAGGGCTAAGAGGGATGGCCCCACCTCGCTGGGCTGCTAGGAGGAGTGTCTATGGATCTGTCTGGACCCTTTGCCCATCCCCCTTCTTCATTCTACTAAACATCTGTGTACAAGGCCTGCTCCTGGATGTTCAGATACTCTAACCCCAGAGTGATTCGTTATATAGAGGCTTATTTTGGAATGTACATACTTTCATGTATATTTTAATGTCTTTGTTAATAAGGACTGGTAAATTTGGGGCTATTGTTTTGGTGGCTGTTGTCTTAATATAGTCAAAGCCACTCAAGAAACAAAACAAGATGCAGGCTCGGCAGAAAGCCCAAATAACAATGACGACGTGTGGGTCTAAGCTATCGACCCCATTATACAAGGCGTTGGGAGGCCAGGAGGCTGGCCGAGGTTCAAAGGCTTCCACAACAAGGGAACAATGAAGGCCTTTCTTGCATTATTGTGTCAATGAGAACTGAGCTCCAAGCACATGTGCACGCTGAGAAAATAAGGGAAAACACCCACATCTTATTCCACTAACACTACAGTTAGTGGAGCTCTCACAGTTCAAGGGCAGTTTGCACAGACCGGGCAGTTTACTTTAAGAATATGTGTTTTTACCTTCTTCAAATCTTCCCGAAGCATCTTCAACATCCCTTCCAGCTGGTCCACTTTGGAAGCCAGAGTGGGAGAGGAGTCTTTACTGCTGGGAACAAGAAACAAAAGCCCACGTTGGTGGGAGCCTCCAAGGCTGGGTTCGTTTGGCATTTGTTTTTAATGAGGAAGATGTGTTTGTAAAATAGTTTTCAATGTGCATTTGTGATATTAAAAAAGAAAATGGTCATTTTAACAAAAGATTATACAAGTGTAAACTATAGCCAATCAGTAGCTTCCTTTGTTAAAGATACTGTATTTTTATCACAAAAGAATATAGGACAATAAGTGACAATGGTTTCTTTGACGGCACAAGAGGTACTTTCTGGTAGACACGACTGTCAAACAATGAAATGATTCCTATGTCTTTAGTGGCTTTAAGAAGAGGAAAGCAAGCTCCACCTTGGGGTGACCAGGACAGCGCAGGTCTCTGGCTCCCCAGGAAGTAGCCTGTGGCCACCCATCCAGTTGCAGCTAGTGATCGTGCTCTTGTCTTAAAAACTAGTCTAAATATCTTAAAATATTTTTAAAAATCAGATTCCAGGTTTCAAAAGCTTGCCAGTCCAACCTTAATGTCTTAAATTCTTTCCTATTATGATCAGCAAGCTAGGCCCACAATCTTCTTATTTTCTCCCACTTTACTTCTGCATTAATAATGCCATGCTAGAAGAGTGCCCAAAGCAGGGTGAGCTACAGGATGAGAAGGCCACCCTACCGGCTCCACCTATGACACGGCTGGGCAAAGGCTGAAGACCCTTGTCAACTATCCTTCCCCCCATCTCCTTGACCTGAATTCAAGCTGTGGAAAGTTTGAGACTTCCAGCTGGGCACAACCCTCAAAGCTATGCAACCGAGAATCTAAAGCCTTCCACTGGAGTAACAGGCAGCTGCCTCTTTCCAGAGGTCAAAGGGGAAGAGGCAGTGATTCTGAATTATTGGAATCCTGGAATAAGAGGTATTCTTTACTTTAAAAATCAAAGTTCAGGTTAGAATTCCCGACCTACAACGAGCTGTGTTGATGTCTTCTGCTAATTCTAGGTCTACAACAAACCCAAAAGGTAAAATGCACGGTGGCACAAAGGCTGCAAATAAATGAAATGATACAATCTTCAAACATTTAAGACGACAACCAATTACAAGCTGACAATAAAATGGATTTTAAAAGGTAAGTGATCAGTGATGATCCACAGCCACATGTGGTCCAACAAGCTGCTCAGATTTGGATGGGTTGAATGCCAAAGAGGTGGCAGAATAAGTGTGGTGCTGAACAGAATACGTGTGGTGCTGGATGGGGAGTGGGGGTCTCCTTCACGAGACACCGAGCCCACTCGCAGCTCCTGGCAGGGCTGATGCAGTCACACAGGTTGTCAGGACTGAAGCAACTTTTAGTAGCTTATCTTGACTTCTGGAGGTTTTCAAAATGAATTCTGTGTCTGTGTGTGCACTGATAGTTTTTCAAAACATATATAACTCCATTTGCATTTGTTCATCCACACTGAACAAAGAGCCAATCATCACCATTGTGATGTCTTATGATTCTATAAAGGTTTAAAAACTAAGAAATAATCCTTTCTTAGGAAAATGGACTTTGCTCACGCAGAATCTCTTTGTTAGAGACCTCATCCCAAGAAGATACATTTTGGGCTGCACCCCACCCCAACTCTGCAATTCTTTTTTCTTTTTTTAAGTTCTCAGCAGCCAAACTAACTGCCACTCTCCAGCTGTCCCAATGGTCAGAGTGAATGCAGAATCTATTGGTTACACTCATGAAAAATGATCCACTACTTCTGTAGTTTCTGTACAAATAGTGTTTCCTTGCAGACTTGCTCCGAAATGTCCTCAAGCACAAACCATAGTACATTGGGTGATCTACACCACTCTCACTTGCCTGTTAGTTGTCTGTTTCTGACCAAGTTTTACAGATACCTGGATTCTTGATCATCTTCAAAGGGTTTTAAGGGAAGAGGATTCAAATGGATGAGATTATTCTGAATCAAAGAGTGCTTACTCCAAGTTCCAAGGCTGACCCCTAGGATGCTCTAATATACAGTTAGTCCCCACTGCAAGTTGCAGAGCCTATCAATGACGTGTAACAACCAACCAATTTTACCACAGGCTAACTGACATAACCAAGAGTTCAGTTCCTATAGCACCTCATAACGAAACGTTATTCAAGGTCCTGCAGTATAGTAATATCACACACATATCCAATATTTTCACCACATGAAACTGAGGGGAAAATGAAAAAAGTCAGCCTCTGCACAGTTAAACAGAAGTCAAAGTCCACGTTCTTAACTCACAAGAAAACCCTCTGGTTATTGCTCATGTATTTTACATACAATCTTAACTATCCTGGTGACCCACATCTAATGCAGATTTGAAGTAGCATGTTGGAGCTGCTAAGCAGGCCCATTTGCAAGATGGCCAACTAAGAGATGGGGAACAGACTCAAAAACCAGTCTCACAGGAATCGGGGGATGTTTTAGTGCAAATGAGTTTTGTTACCTTACCTAATAAGCCCTGAGGGCATAAATGTATTATGGCATTAAATAACAATGAATATTCATAATTACGACTTTACGTCATCAAGGCTGGTTTAATTGCATTTACACTATTTAGTTACAAAGTGTTCTAACTAAAATGTGAAGTGCCTGGCACTGCGGGGATTCAGCTAATCCCCATGGCCTCCATCTTCCCCTTCCCCATCTGCTGGCACTAGTGTAGGTGATGCGGTGCAGAGTGGTGACCTCACCATTGGGTGACCAACCTGCTGTAAGACTTCATCTGGGCCAGAGCCTGGTCCTCAAGCTGGTCACTGTTGGATGCAGCACTCAAGGGGCGATGGTTCTCATCACTAGCAGCAAAGAATGAGGCTCTCTGGACTGGAAAGGAGATTAAGACACCATTCAATATTTTGGAACTGTGTCCTGAGCCCTATCTATCAAGCCACCAAATGGCCACAGTGACAGTCATTTATCTAATCAGCGTGCAGGGAAGCATCAGAGCCCCCATGGGAAGAAATTATTCTGTGGTTAGCTGTAAGAGGACAGGGGCATTGTAATTTCCCTTAAAAAATAGTTGTTGTGAATCAATTTTTTAGTCCTCCTTTTCTCTTGCTCATCAAAGGAGCATTCTGTTAAACGTTTCCCTGGAAACAGGCCTTGTGCCAAACTTCCCAGACCAAGGCTTTCCACTCAGTGATGATATAAAATGCATTAAAGAGCTGGTATTAAGCTTCTTGAGACTTGAAGTATGTTTTCCACGAGACGCCTGGGTACCCTGGTGGGCTTTAGCCTACGTCCACAACACGGGTGCTTCAAAATATACCAACTGAAAACTTGAGCCAAAAAATACCAAAATTAAATTTAAAGAAAACTGCCATTAAAAACACAAAACTTATACCATTTTATACACAGGAGAGTGACCAATAAACTGAAATTTAAAATCAAGTTAGTATTGGGAAATTGCCTGCGAAAATGGGGATTCCTTGTTGACTGCTTCAAGGTTGCCAAACTGAATTCTGTGGCCGAATCAATTTCTCCCGAAAATTTAAGCTTGACTGAATAGCCACTTTCCATTCTTCAAGAGCAATAACAACAAATAAGAACCCCCCAAACAAATCATCTGCTGTCATCTTCATTTTAGGAAGAACTACTTTACACCAAAAAATTTGGAGTGATAATCTTAGAATAAGTCAATCTAGTCCAAAAAAAGGCACTTGACAGCCTTATGTCAACACACAAGACAGCATTACTTTTAGTTTTTCAGATTTCAGCAAACGAGATCAGCAGCAGTCTAAGGACCTGCAATTAAGAACCACTGGCCTGGAGCAAGCACACAGCCAGTGGATGGGCCCAGGAACACTACGGACAGGAAATGTGCTGCCATACATGGGAGAGGTGGATGAGAAGGCCAAGGGGAGCGCCCAACATTTACCAGGACCAGGGCGGGGCGAGCATCGTAACAGATCCAACTGTGCATTTAGCAACCACATCTTTACGACGCTATGAGAGACCGTGTTCTTTTCAATCAAGGGACAGCGCCAGTCCTTCCCATATACGGGGAGGTGAAGCATCCATGTTATGAATCCCTGTGTAGAGGAAACACCAGGTTCCATCTGATTAAGTCAGGTGCTATGTGCCCCTGCTGGCCGGCTCAATAACTATTAGCTCAACTCATTTCTGGTTATGCCAGTGAAGGGCATGTACTGTCAGTGTGTCCGAAGAAGCTGAGCGAACAGACGTGACCAGAGCCCTCACACGGCCCACACCTCAGAGTGGCCCTGCCCGGGACTGTGCTGTCTGCTCGGGTCTTCAGTGGACTCACCCTCATAGGCCTTGGCGGCATCCACCAAGTTGGACCAATCCAAATCGGCAGCAGAATCGGGCAGGGGCATCAGGCCGGGGTCGGGCATGGGCCTTCGGGTCTCCTGGACGTCAGTGAGGGAGCTGTCCGAGGCCGAGAACTCTCCTACAGGAAGAGACGAAGGATAAGACACTTCTCATGCCCACAGGAGAACCACGCACGGCCTTGATCATTTCCTGTCACCATAATAGAGCTGGAAGTCATTCATCACCTAGAATCAGTTTCTAGCCTAGCTGGCCATGCCATTCTATAGCTGAGGTGAACTATGAATTGGCTTCCTCCAGTCTTAAGTCTTTCCTTTCTTTCTTCCCTTTTTTTTTTTTTTTAAAGATTTTATTGGGGAATTGGGGGAGGGGAACAGACAAGTTGCTGTCCTTTTGTTCTTCAGTCTAGTTATGGAGGACGTTGCTTCACTGGCCCATGTTGGTATTATCATTGCGCTCTTCCCAGGTGAGGCAGTTGCTTGCCAGCCATTGGACGGCCGCTCACGGTGGCTCATGAAAGCTCATGCCTGCAGCCTACTCTGTCACCAGCGACTCACAGCAGCTCAGCTCCAAGTCGAGCTGTTGTTCACCATCTTAGCTGTAGAGGGCGCAGCGTCACTGGCCCTCACGTGGGATCCAAACCGGGGCTCTGCTGCTCAGAACTGGCATTCCAAGCCAACTCCTAACCAACGCGCCACTCGGCTGGCCCTCTTTCTTTTCTTTTCTTTTTTTTTTTAAATAGCCTCCCACTATCTCATTTCTAGTCGTGTGAGTCATGGAAAAGTTACTTTTGCACGGAGGCAACATGTCTGCTTTTGAAGGAGCTCTTTGTCTACAGTGGGTTCCAGGGCCGCTCCAGCATCACAGAGTGAAAGGATTCAGGCTGGATAAAGAGGCCTTCTCTTTCCCAAGGACACGAAAAGCAACTCTTGGGGTCAGTTTTGGATTGTAGCAGTCGAATATCCTGAGCTCCTTCTAAGGTAACAATTTTTTAAATACAAATATTAAGTCATCCTAGGAACAAAACTTTGCTTCGCCGGGGCAGGGAGGAACGATGCAGTGAGCCACTCTACGCCATATGAGGGCACGCTGCTACTGCTCAAGTTCATGTAGGCAGAGGACAGGGAGGGAGGGCTGAGGGGGCTCATTAAATGTATGTAAATGCTCTCCAGGGGGCAGAAGCTGGGGTGGAAACAAGGGCGGAGTGTGCAAGTTCATCAGAAGGGCCACCCTCAGGATGTGACTGTGACACTGAAATCCATGCGAAACAGAATCAGAGGTGAAGCTCTCAGTGAAAATCTGTAAGCAACTCCAGAAATGCCTGTTTACAAGGAGTTAAAAAGTTTCATCAATTATGAGAGCCTGGTATATTTAGTGCTTGTTTTCCCTTTCAAATGATATACAGAGCTGCTCTGGAAGTGCAGCTGCCAGTTACTAATGTGCTTAAAATTAGCAAAATTATGAGTAAATGGAAATCAACAAATACTGCCAGATATTAAACGCTCAGTTCTATTTAAACTTGCTCCCACCAAGGGTAAGTAGGTGGAACAGGCAATTTTAGGGGTCACAACCCTTCTGCCCTTTTATCTGTGGGGCTCACATTTCCATATGGGGAAAAAGAAGTCATCTCTCCCGTCACCTAAACACATTTCAGTGGCATTCACGCCAAACGAAGCGGGGCTGAGGGATCAGGCCAGCAAGGATTGCTCAGTTTAGGACATGAGATCACCGTGCTGCTGCCTGACTTTCAGGAAAGCAAAGGTGAGCTCAGAGAGGGCAGCTCCTTCCTTCCCTCCTCAGGGCCCAGCCTTTAACCCCAGGCTTCCTCTGCTGAACAGCGACTGCGTGGGGGGGTCTGGGCTGCTCTCTTAGAATGTAAGCTTCTAGAAGACAGGGCCGATGTTGCCATGACACATGCAGAGATGGCTTCACAAAGGGTTTGTTTTTATTGCTGCAAAGGTTAAAAAAAGTACAGGGAAGTGAGAAAAGCATTCAAGGTAGACAGGAAGTTGTAGGAGCAATGGAACTCAGGGGAGTGTGGCCCCCATGTGGGGACAAAAAGGGAGAGAAAGTTTATGGCGTATTAGGTCACTACCAGGAGTTTTTTCCCTAGCATCTGGATGGTAAAACGTGGGCATTTTACGTGTTAAGTTTAGTTCTTTGGGGGTGACCTCCTGGAGCGAAGAGAAACCTAATTCAAGCTGCAGTTGGATGAGGGGGTGGGGAAGGGGAGGCTGGCATGATCCTTGAGTAATGTCTGCCACGGGTGAGAAGGGGGGAATGGGGACAGTGCGCAGGATGGAGATGATGGAGGTATAGTCATGAGAGTAGGTTGAGAGCTCACAACTAACGCAGGGAGAAAGCAAGTTAGGCAAGCAGCAGGTTTATAGAAAATACTGCTCTGAGAGGCAGCAGAAGAAAAAGACATGTGGGTCTGAATGAGCACAAAATTCCCAGACAAAAAGGGGGAAGGGAAGTGGGTTTACAGCCATATGTATAATAAATAAGCAGGAACATAGGTTCCATAACAGGAATCTGTCGTGCTGGGTCATAGCAGGGAGGGTAGGTACAAAAGACAACCCTGGAATGGAGCAGGACACAGAGAAGAGAAAGGAAAAGGGCAAACTTAAATCCATAGTCACAGAATACGGCTCTTAATAAAATTGGGATCTAATTAGGTCACAGAGCAAACAAAGCATTCATGACCCAAAGGCAAAAACATGGAGGCGCCTTGTTCCTAAAATAATACGCCTTTCCCTAAAATAATGCTTGCTTGCCCACTGAGTGAACGAACGAACGAGTCAACAAATGAGTGGCTGACACCACAGGCAATATCCTCACATCCTTGGAAAGACAGAGAACAATGGCAAGCCTGGGTTCTTATGTGACTGGAGGGAACCAGTGGCTACAATCTCTAAGAAATAACTAATCTAGTCTTAGCCAAATTTAGCCATAATAGCAGCAGCTGGGATGTTTAGTGAAAGTACTAATTCCCAAAATACACCTTTGTATTCAAATTCAAATTCAGGTCTTGGGGAAGGTCTGGAAATCTCTATTGTTAACATAGTAGGTTTGATAGGGGAGCATTTCCTCGCATCCAGTGCCCCAGTTTTTGCGGCTATAGCTCAAAGGATTGGCTCTGGTGGCCAGGGGGACTTGCATCCCTGGGCCCCATGGGACTGCAACGATCAGAGAGATAGTTCTTGGTATTATATCATCACTAGGACACTGCACAGACAGCAGATTGAAACAAACTCCAGTGTTTCTGTGAAAGGAGATTCTTTCTTGTTCTGGAGCTTTGGCCTGGGGGCTGGCTTCAAGTTTGGCATTCAACTAGGGGCTGGCCCATGAAGGGGCTTCTCAGGAAACAGAGGCCAATAGATGCCATATTTGCTGTCTTCCTCTGCCTCACTCCAGCTCATCAGTATCTCCCAGAAGGAAGCTTATCCACTCATATGGCATCCCGATTTTGTGACACATTTAGATTGCCTGGTTCTGATGACCAGCAGGGCTTAAGCCTGTGGTACCACAGGACAATACATATTTGCATACTTTAAAAGCTGCTGTCAAGAGGATCTGGCTTCCAATCAGCCTGAATCTAAGTCGCGACTGAGATTCTCCCTCTGGGATACTTACAGGTCTTAGCACACCTCAACTATAGGGAGTCACTAAAAATAAAGTTGGCTGTTTGGATACCACAGAAGTCTGAGAGAAAAGCAAAGAGCTAGGGCAGGGGTAAACGATAAAGTTCATGCCTTACATGAGGCCACTCCTTCAAGACTGGAAGAGGAGGCTGTTTCATCTAATGCATAGAAAGCTGTACAGAGTGTCAAGGAAAATGAAGAAACAGAAGAATACGTTCCAAATGAAAACACTAGATAAAAACCTCAGAAAAAAAATCTTACTAAAATGAAGGTAAGTTATTTAACCTGATAAAAAGTTAAAAATAATGGTCATAAAGTTGCTCACAGAGCTTGGGAGAAGACAGATGAACAAAGTGAGCATTTCAACAAAGAGACAGAAAATATAAGAAAGTATTGCATAGATGTCACAGAGCTGAAGAACACAATAACTGAACTGAAAAATAATGGAGGGGTTCAACAGCAGACTAGATGAAGCAGAAAAAAGGACCAGTAAACTTGAAGAAAGAACAATAGAACTCAATTAGAGCAGCAAAAAGGAAAAAAAAACCCCCAAAACAGTGAAGATAACTGAAGGGACTTATGGGACAACATCAAGTGGACCAACATTCACATTATAAGAGTCCTGGAAGGAAAGAAGAGAAAGAAGGCGGGGGGGGGGGGGGACGACGACAGATATCCAGATCCAAAAAGTCTTGTGAGTTCCAAATAAGATAAACCCAAATGGAACCATACCAAAACACATTATAATCAAAATGTGAAAAGTTTAAGACAAGGAGCAAGAGAAAAATAACTTGTTAGGTACAGGGGAGCCCTCATAAGGCTCTGAGCAGATTTTCTAGCAGCAATTTTGCAGGCCAGAAAGCAATGCCAAGATATATTCAGTCCTGAACAAAGAAAACTTCCAATCAAGAATACACTACCTAGTGAAGTTATCAAAGTATAAATCTAACTGGAAAAGGTAAATATATAGTAAAGATGGTCAATTGATCACTTATAAAGCCAGGATGAAGGTTAAAAGACAAAAATAGTAAAAATAACTATAACTACAATAATTTACTAAGGGATACACAAGATAAAAAGATGTGATGTCAAAAACATAAACTGTTGGGCTGGCCGAGTGGCTCAGTTGGTTAAGAGTTAGCTTAAGAGCGCAAGCTCTGAGCAACAGGACTGCCGGTTCAATTCCCACATGGGCCAGTGAGCTGCATCTGAGTTGAGCTGCTGCTGAGCTGCCAACAGGTGGCAGGACGGCTCAGGTGGTGAGAGCATGTGCTCCTAACAACAAGGTTGCCTGTTCAATGGTGGACTATGCCCACCCACAACTAAGACTGAACTTGGCACCTTGAGCAGAGCTGCCGCCCGGATGGCCCAGTGGATAGAACGTGCGCTCTTAACAAGGCTGCCAGGTTCGACTCCCTCATGGGATGGTGGCTATGCCCACCTTCAGCTAAGATTGTAACACAGCACCTTGAGCTTTGAGGCCATGAGCTGCCGACGGGCAGCCAGATGGCAACGGGCACCCTCCACAAGTAAGATTAAAGAACAACAACTTGGCTGGTCCCCTCCCTCAATTCCCCAATTAAAAAAACAAAACAAACAAAAAACATAAAATGTTGGGGGTGGGGGGGGAGTAAAAATATAGAGCTTTAGAATGCATTTAAACTTAAGCTGTTAACTGAAAATAGACTGTATAACTATGTCGTTATATGTAAGCTTCATTGTAACCACAAAGCAATAAGACCTATAGCAGATACACAAAATACAAAAAGAAACAAATCTAAGCATGCCACTACAGAAAGTCACCAAATCACAAAGGAAGAGAGTAAGACAGAAGAAAGGAACAGAGAAATTACAAAACAGAAAACAATTAACAAAATGGCAATAAGCACATACCTATCAGTAATCACTTTAAATGTAAATGGACTAAACACTCCAATAAAAAAAACACAGAATGGCTGGATGGATTAGAAAACAAGACCCATCTGTACACTGCCTATAAGAGACTCACTTTAGATGTAACGACATACACAGACTGAAAATGAAGGGATGGAAAAAGATATCTCAGGCAAATAAAAACCAAAAAAAAGCTGAGGCAGCTATACTAATATCAGACGAAACAGATTTTAAACAAAGACTGTAATAAAAGATAAATGAAAGCATTACGTAATGATAATGGGGTCAACCCAACAAGAAGATATAACATTTGTAAATATTTACACGTTAACAAAGGAGCACCTAAATATATAAACCAAATATTAACAGACCTAAAGGAAGAGACAGTGATATAATAGTAGAGGGTTTTAGTACCCCGCTTACATCAATGGGTAGATCATCCAGACAGAAAATAAATAAGGAAACACTGGCCTTAAACAACACATTAGACCAGATGGACTTAACAAATATACAAAAAACATTCCATCCAAAAGCAACAGAATACATATTCTTCTCAAGTGCACATGGGACATTATCCAAGATAGATCATATGTTAGGCTAAAAAACAAGTCTTAATGAATTTTAAAATACTGAAATCATATCAAGCATCTTTTCCCACCACAGCGGTATATAACTTGAAATTAATTACAACAATAAAATGAAAATTCATAAATATGTGGAGTTTAAACAACATGCTACTGAATAACAAATGTGTCAAAGAAGAATCAAAAGAGAAATAAAAGAATACCGTGAGACAAATGAAAATGGAAATACAACATACCAACACTTATGGGATGCAGCAAAGCAGTTCTAAGAGGGAAGTTCATTTTTATAAATGCCTACATCAAGAAACAAGAAAAATCTCAAATGACCTAATTATACACTTCAAGGATCTAGAAAAAAAGAACCAATGAAGCCCAAAATTAGTAGAAGGGAGGAAATAAATGAAACAGAGACTAAAAAAAATAAAAATAAAAAAATAGCAAAGTTCAATGAAACTAACAATTGGTTTTTGGAAAAGATAAACAAAATAGACAAATATTTAGCTAGACTCATGAAGAAAAAAAGAGCAAAGATTCAAATAAAATCAGAAATGAAAGAGGAGGCATTACAACTGATACCACAGAAATAGAAAGGACCATAGGAGACTACTATGAACAATTATATGCCAACAAATTACCTAGAAACCTAGATAACCTAGAAAAAATGGAAAAATTTCTAGAAATATATAACTTACCAGGACTGAATCATGAAGAAACAGAAAATCTAAACAGACATATTAGTAGTAAAGAGATTGAATCACAGACCTCCCAGCAAACAAAAGTCCAGGACCAGAGGGCATTACAGGTTAATTCTACCCAACTTTCAAAGAAGAATTAATACCAACTTTCTCAAACTCCTCCAAAAAATGGAAGTGGTGGGAACAGTTACAAACTCATTTTATGAGGCCAGCATTACCCTGATACCAAAACTAGACAGGGATACCACAAGAAAAGAAAACTACAGGTCAATATTCCTGATGAACATAGATGCAAAAATACTCAACAAAGTATTAGCAGACAAAATTCAACAAGACATTAAAAGGATAATACACCATGATCAAGTAGGATTTATTCCAGGGATGAGAGGATGGTTCAAAATCCACAAATCAATAAATGTAATAACAGCACATTAATGAAATGAAGTATAAAAATAATATAATAGCAATAGATGCAGAAAAATAATGACAAAATTCAACATCCATTTATGATAAAAACTCTCAACAAAGTGGGTATAGAGGAAACGTACCTCAATATAATAAGGATCGTGTATGATAAGCCCACAGCTAACATCATAGTCAATGGTGAAAGGTGAAAGTTTTTCCTCTAAGATCAGAGACAAGACAAGGATGCCCATTCTCATCACTTCTATTCAACATAGTATTGGAAGTCCTAACCACAGCAATTAGACAAGAAATAAAGGCATCAAAATACAAAAGGAAGAAGTAAAACTCATCATTTGCTGATGACCTATTACATTAGAGAACTAAAGACTGCACCAAAAAGACCCCTGTAAGAACTAATTAATGAATTCAGTAAAGTTGCAGGATATAAAATCAATATATAAAAATGTGTTGCATTTTTATACATTAACAACAAACTATCAAAAAGAGAAATTAAGAAAATTCCATTTACAATTACATCAAAAAGAATGAAATATCTAGGAATAAATTTAACCAAGAAAGTGAAAGACCTGTATTCTGAAAACTACAAGATATTGTTGAAAAAAAGTGAAAAAGGCACAAATAAATGGAAGGATATACCAGACTGACTGGTTGTAAGAATTAATATTGTTAAAATGTCTAACCTACCCAAAGCAATCTACAGGTTCAATGCCTATCAAAATACTAATGACATTTTTCACAGAACTAGAACAAACAATCCTAAAATACGTATGGAATCACAGACAATAAATATCAAAGTAATCCTGGGGAGGCAGAACAAAGCTGGATGCATCATATTTCCTGATTTCAAACTATTTTACAAAGCTATAGTGATCAAAACAGTATAGTATTGGTATAAAAACACATATATAGATCAACGGAAGAGAATAAAGAGTCCAGAACAAACCCACACATATATGGTCAATTAAATTATAACATAGGAGTCAAGAACAGACAATGGAAAAGGGACAGTCTTTTCAATAAACGGTGTTGGGAAAACTGGACAGCCACATGCAAAAGAATGAACCTGGACCACTTTCTTACACCATACACAAAAATTAACTCAAAATGGATTGTAAGACGTGAAAACAACCTCCTAGAAAAAAACATAGGCGGTAAGCTCTGTGACAATGGTTGTGGCAATGATTTTTTAGATTTGACACCAAAGCAAAGGTAACAAAAGGAAAAATAAACAAGTGGGACTACATCAAACTAAAAAGCTTCTGGACAGCAAAGAAACCATCAACAAAATAAAAAGACAACCTACTGAGCAGGAGAAAATATTTTCAAATCCTATATCTGATAAGAGGTTTATATCCAAAATATATAGAACTCACAACTCAATAGCAAAAACCAAACAATCTGATGAAAAAAAGGGCAGAGGATCTGAACACTTTTTCCCAAAGACATACAGATGGCCAACAGGTACATTAAAAAAATGCTCATCAGCAGTTTTTCCTCTGTGTCTCTGAAACTATTTCTGTTTACATTACTTGTTTCTTCAGTTTTTTAAATTTCACATGTAAAGTGAGATCATATGGTATTTGTCTTTTTCTGACTGACTTATTTCACTTAGCATAATGTTCTCTAGGTCCATCCATATCGTTTCAAATGGTACTATTTCCTTCTTTATAGCTGAGTAATACTCCATTGTATAAATGTACCATAGTTTCTTAATCCAGTTGTCTACCGATGGGCATTTCGGTTGTTTCCAAGTCTTGGCTCTTGTAAATAGCGCTGCAATAAACATAGGGGTGCGTATATTTTTTTCCAATTAGTGTCTTGGGTTTTTCTGGATAAATACCTAAGAGTGGAATTGCTGGGTCATAAGGTAGTTCTATTTCCAGTTTTTTGAGATACCTCCATACTGATTTCCATAATGACTGCACCAATCTGCAGTCCCACCAACAGTGCACCAGGGTTCCCTTTTTCCCAGAACCTCACCAGCATTTGTTGTTTGCTGATTTATTGATGATAGCCATTGTGACTGGGGTAAGATGGTATCTCATTGAGGGAGAAGGGGAAGGGACGAGATAACATAAATTGGTAACTACAATATTGCCTCAGGGATAGAAAAGACAGTTTGGGGAATGTAATCAATAATGCTGTAAATACTTTTTAGAGGGCCAGATGGACTCATGTCTTGTTAGGGAGACCACTTCATGGATGGTGTAGAGGCCTGACCACTGCACTGTACATCTGAAGCTGCCATTGAATAATATTATATGTCAACTATAATTTAATACATATATAGTCATGGCATGTGGAGTAGAGTGTGGGAATGGAGTCAAGGGAATTGGAATAGATACGTATGAGATCGTGGGAGGGCAGTGGATGGGGGGAAGGGGGTTGTCATTTTCTGAGGGGTGAAAAGGATAACTAGTGCACTGTTTTGTACACCTGAAACTAATCATCATCATCATCATCATCATCATCATCATCATAATAATAATAAAATGCTCAACATCACTAATCATCAGGGAAGCGCAAACAAAAGCCACAGTGAGATAGCACCTCACACCTGTTAGAATGGCTATTATCAAAAAGATAAGAAGTGTTGGTGAGGACATGGAGAAAAGGGAACCCTTGTGCACTGTCAGTGGGAATGTGAATTGGTGCAGCCACTATGGAAAACAGTATGCAGACTCCTCAAACTAAAACTACCCTATGATACAGCAGTTCCACTGCTGGGTATTTATCCAAGAAAATATCCACTTCTGGGTATTAACTTGAAAAGAGAGAAGCACCCCCATGTTCACTGCAGCATTATATACAATAGCTAAAGTATGGAAACAATCTAATTGTCCACTGATGAATGAATGCATACAGAAGATGTGGTACATATACAATGCAATATTATTCAGCCATAAAAAACAATGAAATCTTGCCATTAGCAATGACATACTGGACCTTGAGGGTGCTGTTCCAGTTGAAAAAAGTCCTACAGAGAAAGATAAATAAGTCATGGGGATGTAATGTACAGCATGATGACTGTAGTTAACAATACTGTATTGCATATTTGAAAGTTGCTAGCACAGTAAATCTTAAAAGTTCCCATTACAAGAAAATAAAAAAACTGTAAGTATGAATGGTGATGGGTGGTAATTAGACTCACTGTGGTAATCATTTTGCAATATATACAAATATCGAACCATTACGTTGAACACCTGAAACTAATTTAATGTTCTATGTCAATTATACCCGAAATATTAAAAAAAAACAAAAAAACAAGCATCCCAGGTACTTTTATGGTCTGGTGAGGCTGAACGTCTGTACCCTGTGGTTTGCCATTACTGGTGAGAGGCTAAGTGAGGGAGGTGTTGGTGAGCTAAGATAACCTGAGCATGCGAGCAGGACTCTGTCCAGTTATTATTCTCTGAGTAATTGTTTTGGGGACATTGGCCATCATCAGCAGGGCTATTCAGCTGTAGCTAAAAGCAAACTTACCATGCAACGACTTCATCCCCAAGGTGTAGGAAGGCCTCCGCAATGGAAGAGACTTGGGGAGAGAAGGGTAGGTGCTACTGAAGAGGACATCGTTGGGCAGGGCTTGGTCCAGAAGCGAAGCCCTTGAGGTGAAAAAGTGCTCCCTCTGGCCACTGTAAATGCTCTCATCTGACAGCGTTCTGTGCAAGGCCCGCCGTGAGGTGGGGGTGGTAGGAAATGGAGACTGGGGCGAGGAGAGCGCATGGAACTGCAAAACAGTGTCGAGACAACAGAAGGTCAGTTTTCTGGGTCATGCACCTAAGACAGTTGGGTTAACACAATCACTGCTCTCAGACACACCTCTTCAACTCCTGGAGCCCAACAAGGAAGTGTCACAGTCCACCATTGTTGCCTATATCCTTCATAGCGAACATGGGAGTTCCTGGTCACATCCTCATAGCCCAGAATGCTGCCTGCAGCCTATCTGAGCTCAGTACATAATTCAGACATGTGACTGAGTGAGTTCATCAATATTGGGTCATAGTTAAGAACAACATGAGGATCAGACACATGTGAGTTGTATTTGAATCCTGTGTCATTGACCAAATCATGTAATCTCTCTGAACCAAACTCCTTGTCTAAGAAATGAGGGAACAGCATCTCTCAGGATTATTA
This sequence comes from Hipposideros armiger, assembly GCF_001890085.2. Lineage (NCBI taxonomy): Eukaryota > Metazoa > Chordata > Mammalia > Chiroptera > Hipposideridae > Hipposideros > Hipposideros armiger. The sequence goes on from NW_017731399.1 coordinate 5,131,578, forward strand.
CAAGGAATAAATGAAACACTGGGTTGATTGCGATAGCATGCATCAATGGTATTAGGAAATAATGTGATGGCCCCCAGGGGAACAGCCATGGTGCCAGGAAGGGATCCCCAGAAGCTTGTCAAGTGACTACATGTTTGCTAGGCAACAAGAGCACTTGATCATCACAATATATTAACTCAGATAACAGGTGGCTCTTGATAAACATTAAACTATAATTATATTTAATGAGTTTTGGCAATAATTTATTTTTTGAGATAGATTTTGATTCATGAAATGAAAACAGGGAGGTCATCTTCATAAATGACAAACATTTATATAGTTATATATAAATGACAAAAGTTCCAGATAGCTGTATCTCTTGCTGATGTCTTTTGCCTTTGTGATCAGATTTGATTTTACTTGAGGTTTTTCTGCCCAAAGCAAGCGTCTGAGAACCCCATTCATTGAGAAACAACAGACACAGTAACAATATTACAAATATCCAGCACCCTGAAAGCCAGTAGAGCATTTGGTCTGTAACAGTAAAGCTATCTTTATTCAGTTCCTCTTAGAATACGGTTCACCTTGGCAGGGAGAACAATGTGGGGAACAGGTGAAGAAGTGAGTAGGAGGGCTGAGTCACTGTGGGCAGAAAGCCACCACGGGACTTTTCAAGACACGTTGAAGGGCAGAGAGAGAACGATACAGCAACGAATCCATGAAGGAAGGATGCTGAGAACACAGAGTTGACCCTCAGGTTCATTCATGGGCTTTGGGTCTAACACGATTCCCTTCAGCAAGCTAAGGGTTAATCAAATCAGCGCTAACCACAATGCAGTGTGCACAGTTGCTGCATAAACATGAAAATTATTAATCAAGCACATTGTAAATCAGCCCCAGGTGTAGCCAATTGTGTAAAAATTGTGCTCACTTTTAAAAATTCATGATGAGCTAAACAAACCCAAGGTACGGATGTGCTTGCCTAGAAAACTAAGCTGTTATGATAAATGCTTCATGCGTCTTTAAGTGGAGGATACTTGGTATGGAAATGATTTCTCTTCTCACTCTACAGAGAAGAGGGCATTAGAGAGGTTAAACGGCTTGCCAATTGTAATTAAAAAACAAAACAAAACCCCTTCTTCCCCCCCAAAAAAACCAGTTCATCGCTCATCTTTTTGCAAGGTTCTAGGACGACCGCAGAAGGCTCCTGCTTGTCACTCAGCTCTCAGACCGCTTAAGAACTGCTCTCAATCTTTTTTAGTACCTGTGTTCAGCAGAGGGCTTTCCTCCTCCAGTGAGTATCCCCACCCTGATGGTTTTACAGGAGAGAAATTTCCCACCCCTTCTAGCTTCAGCCTCTTTGGAAATATTAATATACTTCAAGGCAGTAAACAGCTGTCTCGAAGAGGTCCTTGGAGCAGCATGCTTTATTAAAAGTTATAACATCCTGCAGTAAAGGGAGGCTGGGTAGGAAATGGAAGAAAGCAATCTGCCTAGATGCTTTCTGCCCATTATAACATAGCAGGACCTAGGCTTGTCTAAACCCATTAGGATGGCTCCTCACCGCATCCCTCTTCTATTCTAGCCTTAAAGATGTGTCCGCCTCTCCGGATCCTGCAAGTGCCCTCCGTCTTCCTTGCAGGTCAGAGTGGAGACTGCTGAGTGGCCCCGCTCAGGGCTGCCAGCCCCTGGGAAAGAACCACAACGGTGTTGATGGCCGACGTGGAAGAGATTTTAAAGAGCATGAAGCCAGAGGTTTTTCAAACTGTGCTCCAAGGAGTCCTAAGGGTTCCTCACAGCATCACCTCTTGGTGACAGGAGATATTCAGGTGGGACCCAGGAGCCCATGACACCCACCCCTCCCATCAGAGAAGCTCTGCTTTTTCAGTTGTACATACTGGGCGTCCATGTATAATTTTATTCTAAAAAAGGGTTTTTGAGCTTTAAAATCACTTGGGCACCATTGATCTACTCTGCTCCTCTGTTTGAAAGCTGAGGAATAAGGCCTAGAGAGGTGGCATCTTGCTCCACGACAGTCTCCTGTTCTCCCCTCACTCTTTCCAGGGCTCCTGGCTATTAGTAAAATGGGCTGCCTGCACTTGCAATTAGGGCAAGTATCAGGTTTTCCTACACACTGGAGCTGCCTGAGGCTTCTTCCTTTGGTCTGTACCTGGAGAGTGTTGGCTGGAAAGTAGTTTGTATCACTGCCTGTTCACTTGCCACTGTATACAGCCCTCAGGGAAAAGAATGCCATCCCATCTCTGCCTGCCAATGAGGTTTCTTAGAGTGTTACACTCTGCCACTTCCCTTGAGGTAGGAGCTCTGCAGCATCTGTGTGAGGCCCTGCAGCCACCCACCTCCCAGCTACAGCCTGCTCAGCAGTGCGCTGACACAGACATCAGAGCTCTGCAGCAGACATCTCACTCTGCTGGCAAATGAGCCTGGGTGTGACCCTGCCCTTTGATATTAATGACCGCTCATAGGTAGCACTTGCTAATCCAAGAAAGCGAGTTTGAGTGGGTTCCCAGTATCATAGCTTGAAGCTGGCCAATCCTGGTACCCTGAAGCCTGATGCAGTGGCTCAGAGCCTTGAGCCAGGATGACCTGAAAGACTTCTCAAGGGCACGCTGGCCTTACTGACATAGCAGATTCACGGTCCTTTAGATAACAGATCTCAGAAGACATACAGAGCTACTTAGCTGAACTCGTCTGAAACCAAACGAAAAAGGATGAAACTGGAGAGAAAACAGGTTATTTCCAGTTCCTGCTTCTAGCCACTTTACAATAATAGTGTAGTCAGAAGAAGCATTTTCTGTCAGAGGGTCTGAGAGTAATAGTCACAATATAAAGAACGTGCACCCCTGTTTCACATAGGAATGTTAAAGTAATTCATTTTGGAAATAAAAGCCAAGATCTAAAATGGGGCAAAACAGACATTTGCTTTCAATTATTTCCACTGCATGCATAAATCAAAAGAATGAAAGCTTTAAGCCTACCCCTTTCCAAAAAATGTTAACTTAGAATTGGACGAAAGATTCCTTTCATGGCAAGTTTGATTTTCCTCTAAACTCAAAGGACAACTGTGAAATAATTTTTATTTATAAACTGGTCCTTAAACATTTTAATACACCTCTTTGGGTTTTGATGGATAAAGACAGAAGTTTCAAGTGCTATCTTTTGCGAGGTTGCTAAGGAAACCATTTGTACCCCGGGTGATGAGTCACAACTGTTTAGTGCTGGCTTATAACACAGGAATCAAGGATGGCAAGTCTTTAAAATGATTTATGATCTTAATGTTTATGTTAATAAATCATTTCTTTCTCAAAACTCCAGAATGGTCTTTGCAGTACCTTTAATTTCTCTAAATGTTGATATTTAAGTTTAGGGGGTACCTGACCTATCTGGAGGCAAATGCACACTGAGGCATGAATGTGTGCACACACACTAGAATGGTGGTGAGAAAGCCGGAATGGGACAAGACCACCCAACAACTCCAGATGGGCACGCCCCCTGCATTCTGATCAGTGTGAGGATGGTGAGTGGTTACTAGTCTAGCTTCCATTTTCAGTCAATTCTCAACGTTCTTTTTTTTTTTTTTTTAAGCTGAGCCATCCTGCCACCTGTTGGCAGCTCAGCGGCTGCTCAGCTCGGGCCGGGACTCGAGCCGCTATTGCTCAGAGCTCAAACTCTTGAGCGAGCTCTTCACCAACTGAGCCACTTGGCCGGCCTCAACGTTCTTAAATTAAGCTTTCTATAGCCACTTCAAACAGACTACCAATCATTTAACTAAGAACCTAGTGAACAGAACACTTCAAAGTTTACTGCCATGACCTTCCTGGGGTTGGACTCCCTTCTCCTGGGGTTACCCAATACACCTCACACAGAAATGCCCTATGCTCAGAGTAAAATACCTTTGGGGCTCACTCAGCAAACACCAGCTCCGAGCCCTGGGAGAGTGAGACTGCACACTTCAGAGAACAAGAGTGAGAGCCTTAAGTTGGCTTCAGGGGTCCTCCAAGCTGAGGTGAGCAGAGCAAACCCTTTCACGTGATAGTGCGAAGGGCTGGCCACTGACACACAAACAAACTCTGAGCAAGTGCTCAGGACTTGATGGGGGTGTGGGGTGGCGGAGGGGGGGGGGAGCTGGGTTCTAGAGAAGGCATCTGTGGTCTGGAATTCTGAGATGGAACAGAAGAGGCTTTATGAGGTAAAGTCTGGAAAGTTCTGAAGGTAAGTTTGTAGTAGGATTTAGTTTGCTGGACTGAAGAGCACACAGTGTATGGCCATAGGTTTGCCTGACTGGGGTTAGGAGGCAGAAGCAAAGTCAGAGTGCAGGGTCCTGTGGGCACATAGGGCAGGGGCTATTTGTGTGGGAGAAGGGGAACCCTTTGGACAGAAGGCACTAAAGCCCTTACAGAAAAATTTCTGTCTGACAGGGAGCCACAGTTGTCTTTGTAGAGTTCTAAGAAGCCATGGCATTTGATGCCATAATGTTCAAGAAAGAGTGTAGCTTGTGCACTATGAGTAGGATGCACTGGAAGAAGAAAAGGCCACGGGGTAGGGACAGACTACTATAATTCAGACTAAAGATGTGGCTGCAGGAACAGAACGTTTGGAAAACACTGAACTAATTATCGGGAAGACTGTATGATGGCGGTAAGTGGGTTCCAATGAGGAAGAGCAGGGAACCAACACTTCTTGGAGGGTGTAACTGCGAGCAGCTCTGTCCCATCTGAACTCTCATGCTATTTACCCCAAGGTCTGCCCAGTACCTTAAAGTTCTTCTGGGATTCGGGAGTTGGACTTTCAAGGTCGATGAGTTTCTTGAGATCCTCCTCAATGGTGGACTTGGAGGTTGGCTTAGGGGATGCTCGCAGGTCCCTGGTTGAGGCACGTAGCCTGGTGTGGGATATTTCATTGCCATCACTCTGATGACGCCTTGAAAAAAAGGAAAGAGATGGTAGGAACTAAATCAGTAAGATTGACTGAAGGGGCACAATGGGTTCTGAAGGATGTAAGTCAATGGAGAGATTACAGGAGAGAAAAGGAGAATTGCTTTTGTTCAATTACATTAGAATCTACTTGGATAAATACTTGTTAAAGAAACAATACCAATTTGAAACACAAAATAAAAAGTCTGATAAATAAATCACTCTTTTACAGGAAACTCTTAGCTCTACTAAACCAAAATTAGCAACAGACTTACTAATAAAAGATCCCAGTGTATGAATCCCAAATGCAATCTTTGTATAGACAAAAACAAAATAATTGATGTTTTTCTTCTGTACTACTTTGTAAAAAAGTCCTTTATATTCAGGGGTAGTCACTTACTTTCTAATATTTCCTCTCGTGCCTCCTGGCCCCGGTAAGAATTACATGGGAAGACTGTGATTACTATCATCAAAGGGACAAGTGTGGTCTTTACAACAGAGGGTCGATCATTCTGAAGTTTGTTCTTCAGATATACAGTAATCCCCCCTCACCTGAGGTTTTGCTTTCTGTGGTTTCAGTTACCCACAGGTAACCATGATCCGAAAACATTAAATGGAAGATTCTAGAAATAAACAATTTATAAGTTTTAAATTGCACGCCATTCTGAGCTGAGTGATGAAACGTTGCACCGTCCTGTGTAGGATGTGAACCCTTCTTTTTGTCCAGCATATCCATGCTGTATATACCACTCACCTATTAGTCACTTAGCTGTCTCAGTTATCAGATCGGTTATCAGGCAGAGAGACCACATTCACGTAACTTTGATTACAATTGTTCGACTTCATTATTAGTTATTGTTGTTAATCTCTTACTGTGTGATTAAATTTTATCATAAGTATGCATGTATAGGAAAAAACTTAGTATATATAGGGTCCAGTATTACCTGTGGTTTCAGCCATCTATTGGAGGTTACAGAAGGTACCCCACATGGATAAGGGGGGACTACTGTACTCTTCCCTATGAGATCTAAGATTCTCAAATCTGAATGTATTGCAATACATCTTATTTAAGGAGAAATAATTTAAGACAAGTTTTATTTAGGAAAAAAAAATAATAATCTCCCTAACAAACCAACCCTTCCTTAACTGCCAGCCTGGCTCCTCAGTGGTAGAAAACTGCCCCAAGCTTTTCCATTCTCAGTCATGTGAAAAGCAAACTACCCAGGAAAAGAATTCTTACTTTCGTGTGTCCATAAATCCCACGGAGTTTATGGTTCCTTCGGGTTTTTTCCATCCAATCAGGTACTTGCTAGTAGCACCCTGGCGAGGGTAGAAAGTCCTGGGACCCGATGAGGAGGATGAGGAAGAGGAGAAGGAAGGGGCAAGTTGCGAGGAGGTGGCAGGATGAAGCTCCTCTTTGGGTGAACTTCTGGCACTGGTGAAGACAACTGGGCTGGCCGAGTGACGGGAGCTCATGGTGCTGGGGAGAGGCAGGACAAGGACAAAATGACCCAAGTGTGCACGGGCGCATCCGGAGTCAATACGTTAGCTATAAAAGTGTCATCCAGGATGCGGTTAGGGCCGGGGTAAAGAACAATGAATATTTCATAAAATATTAATGGGGATGGCTTGCTGGCCTTAACTTGCTTTCTCACTATAATTTAAATGTCTGTTGTCAAAGTGAGCGACGGTCACTGGGGCTCAGTGTGCACTTTTGTTAAAAAGGAATAATAGTTAAGACTGTCAGGGGCACTTTGAAACATGCCGGCACCACTTAAGTTTGTTACTGTGAAGTCTAGAAGAGGCAAGTGATGGGAGAGTCTGCAGTAAAAGGTCTAGGAGTCTCAATGGCCGCCTGTCTTGCCTTCCTCAAAACTAAAGGACATGGTGACTCTCCCCAGGCCCAAGCCAAGGAGGGGAGAGGAGATTGGATCAGGCATACAGTTTTCCACACACTCACATCCAAGGCCAAAGGGACATACTGAGGCCTCTTACCCCATGGCATCTGGCATTAATATTGACTGTAAACGTCTGTTCAGGAGAATGAACTATCTTACACTACACACAAAAATCAACTAAAAATGGATTAAAACTTGAACATAAGATCTGAAACCATAAAACTCCTAGAAGAAAACATAGGGGGTAATTCATCTCCTTGACTTCGGTCTTGGCAATGATTTTTTTGGATTTCACACCAAAAGCAAAGACAACAAAAATAAACAAGTAGGACTACATCGATTTAAAAAGCTTCTTATAGCAAAGAAATCCATTAACCAAAAAAGCAACCTACGAAATGAAAGAAAATATCTGATAGGAGGCTAATATCCAAAAAATATATATGTATACAGAGCTCATACAACTTAATAGAAAAAAAAAACCAAACCGATTAAAAAATGGGCAGAGGATCTGAACAGACATTTCCCCAAAGACAAACATACAGATGTTCAACAGGTACATGAAAAAGTGCTCAACATCACTAATCATCAGGGAAATGTAAAACCACAAGGTATCACCTCACATCTATAAGAATGGCTATTATCAAAAAGACAAGGAATAATAAGGGTGGGCAAGGATGGGGAGAAAAGGGAATCCTTACGCACTGTTGGTGGGATTGTAAACTGGTTCAAACACTACGGAAAACAGTATGGACTTTCCTCAAAAAATAAAAAACTAGAACTACCATATGATCCAGCAATTCCACTTCTGGGTATTTATATGAAGAAAACAAAAATACTATCTCAAAGATATCTATTCCCCTACATTCATTGCAGCATTATTTGCAATAGCCAAGACATGGAAGCAACCTAAGTGTCCATCAATGATAAAAAAAATGTGGTATATAGATATATACACACACACAATGGAATACTAATTCAGCAATAAAAAGGAAATCCTGCCATTTGCAACAACATGAATGGACTTTGAAGGGCATTATGACTTATGTGAAATAAGTCAGACAGAGAAAGACAAATACTGTCTCGCTCATATATGTAAACTAAAAAAACCCAAACTTATAGAAACAAAGAACAGACTGGCAGTTGTCAAAGGTGGAGGGTTGGGTGGGTAAAATGGGTGAAGGTGGTCAAAAGGTACAAACTCCAGTTAGAAGATAAATAAGTCCTGGGGATGTAAGGTACAGCATGGTGACTAAAAATAAAAAATAAAAATCTCTTCATCATCAATGTATTTTAAACTTTGGTTAAAGATTACAAAACTAAAGTCTATAGCACTTAAGGAGAAGGCTACTCATTATACTTTAAAACTCACAAAGACAGAATTTTTAAAACTAGGGATGAGAGTTCAAGTTGAACACAAACCAGAGGGCCTTTAATTGTAGGATTTCCACACTTCCTTCCTGGTGATCTCATAGGACCCAAGTTCTCACTACTTGAGCCCTGCTGAGTTCTCTAGCTTAGGCTGAGACCCAAGACAGCTGACTCTTACTACGATGGACTTTGTTACTGAAGGTTTAGTTAACAGGATGTGGTCTCAAAGCATCCCATCATAGCACTTGCACTTGTCAAAAACTAATGGTCCTAATTGAATAATGTATGAACTTTGGTTAATAATACCATATCAATATTGATTCCTGAGCTATGACAGATGCACGATAGTAATGTAAGATGACAACAGGGGAAACTGGGTGAGGGGCATATGAGAACTCTCTGTCTTACCTCTGTAAATCAAAACCTATTCTAAAATTAAAAAACTAAGAAAAAATACCCCAAACAAACAAAAACAAAAGAAAAACCAAACAAACCAGAAAACCCCAAACCCTAATGCTCCTGAGATAACACATATAGGTGAAAATTAATCTTGAACCCCCACCTCAGATATATACAAATCAACTCCAGCTGGATTATTTAAATGTAGATCTAGACAGTCTAGAGTATAACACGGAAAATATTTTTATGACAGATGCAGAGGTTCTTTAATAGGATCATAAGGGAAAGGACTGTACCCCATTAAAAGAACTTCTATTCATGCAAAAACAGAATAGGAGAATTTATGTAAAATATATATCCAACAATGGGTTCCTACCCAGAATATATAACTAACTCCTAAAAGTCAACAAGATAGACAATCCAATAGAAAAACAGGCAAATATCTGAAAAGGAATTTCCCAAAAGAGGGCCAATAAACATTTGTGCTCAACAGCATCAGTTATCAAGAAAATGAAAATTAAAGCCACAAAGAGGGGCTGCTACACACCCACCAGAATGACTAAAATTATAGACTTCCAATAACAAGTGCTAGACAGGATGTGAAGCAACTAGAACTTTCATACATGGCTCGTGGGAGTGTTACCTGTTACAACCACTTTGATAAACTGGTTCATATTCTCTGCAGAAGTTGAGTGGATATGTATCTTATGACTCAGCAATCTCACTCCTAGGTACACACCCAAAAGAAATTCATACATATTGTGTACCAAAGGACATGTATAAGAAATCTATAATATCCCTAAACTGGAAACGCTTGAAATGTTCCTCAACAGTAGAAAGGATAAATGAGTTGTGATATGTTCCCACAATGTAAATATACTGCAGCAACGAAAATAAACTAATGCTACCTGCGACACATGGAATGACTCTCCCCAACATAATGGTGACTTAAAGACACCAGACACCGAATAATGCGTGTGGTATGATTCCATCTATATAAAGCCCCCAAATAGGCACCATCAATCTAGAGTTTTAGGATTCAGGATTGTGTCTACCTTGGGGAGGAGATGGGGAAGGTGTGTGGGGAGCAGGGTGTCTGGATGCTGGTCATGTTCCAGCTCCTGATCTGGGTAGTGATGACATGGGTGTGTTCATTCATCTCCATACCTGTCCCTAGATTCTCAATATGCATGTTGTATTTGAAACACACTCACAAAAATAAAGCAAAAGGAGGTAACCCGAAAGGAAAAGGTCTTATTAGTCCACGAGGCTCCGCGACAGACTGGAGAGAGTTGAGCACGGTGTGGGGGGAGGAACAGAACACAGAGCAAAGGTGATCTGGGGCGTTTTCCACACTAACTGGACCTTATTACTTCAGATCAAATATGACGAACCACCTCCTTCATTTTTGTAACTAAGGAGGAGGAACTGGGCCCAAACTTTACAAAAAAATATAATAATAATAAATGACTAGCCACACTCCAATCCCTCCAACAATTTTTTTTCCCAAATATTTTTCTAGCTGGAGGGGATGGAAATCCCACTCCCACCCCCAATATCTCCAAGGGAACATAAATTGAAGAGCGATACAATCTCACATAGTTTTTACCCCTTGATAACAAATATCCCATTTGTTTGCTTTTAAACTTAAAAAAAAGGGAATGTAAAACTCTTCCATAAGTGTAGTGCATTAGATCAGTAAAAACAAAATAATAGTAGGTTTCTGTTGTGGAAAGAGAACAGAAAGGTGCATCAAAAGAAAAAAGGGAGTGGGAAAGACTTTATATAGATTGAGGCAGACAGGCTCAGAGAGAGTGCCACCAGAGACCCAGGTTAACAATGATGTGCATGAGCACAGGGAGCATCTGCAGCGGTTCCCAACTTGTGGGTTGCAACCCCTTTGGGGGTCGAACGACCCTTTCACAGGGGGTCGCCGGGTACTTGTATGTGGGTGTATCTGCATGTGGGCCTGGAGATGGATAGAGGAGCGGTGTCTCAGTTCCTAAGACCACCGAAAATACGTGTTTTCCGATGGTCTTAGGCAACCCCTGTGAAAGGTTGAGAACCGCTGATCTAGAGAGAAGCTTCTGAAATGGTTAAGAGTGCAGCCTTTGGGATGCTTTAAAGCAATGATAGCCTTGTGGCTCTTTGTTAGTTACTTAACGACAAGATCTAATCTTTGGTTTGCAGATTTTTTTTCACCTGACTCTAACTACCCCATACACATTTTATAGCTCAAATGTGGTGATGTCTGAAGCCTCAACTGTGATTAGTGTCTGAAGCAGATTTCAATAAAGTAGAACGCAATGAATCAGGGTCTAACGCACACATCTCTCAGCTTGGATAATCATGTGCTGGTTTTACCTGACTTGATTAGAAGTCACAGGTGAGCGCGAATGTGTATGAATTACTAGAGCTGGTTCTCACACTGTTAAAATACAGATTGCAGGGCCCCACCTGAGATTCTGATTTAGTAGGTTGGGAGGGGTGGAGGGACACAAGAATTTGCACTGTGGTCCCTGCCTCAGACTGAGAACCACTGTACCCGAAGTACATCTGAACTGCCCATAGGTTATCTTTCTCAGCAACAAGTACCTTGATAGGGTAACACTGGTATGCAGAACCCTGGGTCTTTCAAAGATTAAATGTTTAGTCAGAACAGAAATAATGAGCCATGAGAATAAAAAGTAGATTGCATAGTCTGTCGATTTACAAACCACTCCTCCATGTTTTATAAAATAGCCATAATATAAATACTGCACCAAAGGGCAAGTTATCGAAAAGGCTTAGAAACATCAAAGAAGAGCACAGTATATACAGTATATACAGCTGTTCGAGCTCTTTCCTTCCTGTCTGAATTTAATTACAAACATTATTTCTCTGAGAGGCATCTAAGTTTTTGTATCAGATTATAAACGCTTTGAAGGCAGGAATTTTCCTTTGTATATCTAACAATGCCAGAAGACAGTGGACTCCCAGTAAAATATTTCTTGAACTAAGGGTTTCTCTTGGGCAGTTATGTAGCACACTATAAAGCTAATTCTTTATCTTGTTTATAATCTGTCTCCTTGCTTAAATGTAAGCTCCAAGAAGGCTGGAATTATTGTCTGTTTTGTTCACTATATTCTCCATGCCTAGAACAGTCCCTGGCCATTGTGGACATGCAATAGTTGATGAAAGAAACTGTCAACTAAATGATAAATTAGCCTCCCATTTTAAATGTGAGGAGGAGCTATGCATGAAACTAGTGTTTTTTACTCATACTGTATTTAAAACTGGATGTTACTTTATTTTTATTGCAAGACATTAAATCTACAGATTATACTTCTGTTATAAGTGTATTCTTAAAAGGATAATTGCTTAAGCAAGACCACGGACCACAATGATTGGTTTTTCCTGTGAACACGATGGCTGCCACTAGCTCCCAGGTGTGAAATGCCAGCACACTTTTGTTCACTAGTGGTTATAATCAAGGTAGCCCTACTTAACAATTGATTAGGTTTGGGAGGAAAGGTACAAGCAAAACCAGACAATTCATTAATGTACGTAACTCACAGCATCAAGGTGAGCCCTCTAGCATAATTCAGTAGGCACTGAAGGTCACCTGGGAGCTTTGAAAACACACATTCTTGGACCCTAATCCTAGAGGTTTTAATTTAACAGACCTGGGGTGGTGCCTAGATTGTATATTTTGGCAAAAATATACCAACTGAGAACTACGGTTCGAATCCATTGAATTATTCATAGTGTTACGACTTCATCAAAATCCACTTCATATCGTCAAGATCAAGAAGGTGATGTCATGGGAGCAGTGTTTCTCCAGATATGGATTGTGGCCACCTGCCGGTGTTGACAGAAATGAAGAACCTTTGGACACCTCAGATCTCCTAGAGCCCTAGAAACCTGTAGTGTCACCAACTCCCACAGGAATCTCACGTTCCTAGAGTTTAAGTACTATTGCATGAGCCCCTCAACTCCTCCCATTCTAAAATGGGTCGTCTCCTCCTTCCTTTGTGCCCCTGGCCCTGGCCCAGTTGTTGGTGGGGCTCCTTGGAGCTGACCAACCCGACTGGCCTCAAACCACCTGAAGGGATGTGCACTCACACGCCTTCCTGAGCATCTCTGCAGTGGCTTTAATTACAAAACAACTAAAATACAGTTGCCAGCTTCACGCATTCAAAGGGGAACTTCGTGTGGCTGGGCTGTTTCATTCTCCTGGAGATTTCATGATAATTCAATATGCTGCAATTCAATTTTACCCATGGCAAATTAGATCACTCTATAGGAACTGTGGACGAAGGTAATGAGCCAATAATACGGAACAGAAAGAGAATAGTAATAGACATGTTACAAAGTGACAGCTGCAACATCTGTTGTTTTTCCCATTATATCAAAAGTGAGTTTAACTGTGAGTATGGCCCAACTGGAACCCACTGAGAATTTGCTGGATTCCACGTGAAGAGGCCACTAGCTTTATTCTTTATATAGGCAATTGGGTATTTCTTCTTTCCTAAAAATGGACCAACCTTTGAGGCATGTGGTCACTACAGCACTGGAATTTTGAAAAGGAAGAGAGGGTACACACACATACACATGATATTGCATGGAAAAAGAGGCGAAGAGGAAATGGGGTAACTGAGAATCTGGGATAGTCTGACTCTGTCCACACTTCTCATCTTGACCTGATGAAACCTGAACCAAGTGAGCTGCAGCCCAGGTAGCTTCCATTCCCAGCTGTGGGAAAACGTTGCTGGAGCGGATGCTAGATGAGCGATCTGCAGAAAGGGCGCTAGTCGCAGCCACTTACAAAGGAGGAGCCACATCGGCTTGTGGACCTTGCAAAGGGATGAACCACACAGGACGGGCGGCCTGAAAGCTCTGAATTTGAGCCCCAAATGCCAAAGCTCTGAGGCCTGGGAAACTTCTGCATCGTCACTGAGACCACCTCCTTCTGTGGAAAACATGTGCCAGCCACTCTCTGTGCTGCTGAAAGCTGCCAAAGGAAACCCTTGGGAGTCCTCTGCTGTTCA
>NW_017731399.1:5152447-5155829 GCF_001890085.2 Hipposideros armiger
AAAAAAATCTTAACTGTCATTAGTCTTTAATATCTTAATCTTAAAATAGAAATGAAATGACACTTCCAAAGAATTTATAATTAGAAAAGCCCTACTGTGCGCTCAGAGTAAACAGAAGGCAGAATATAAGACTTATTTCTACAGAGATCCCCTTGTCTGTCCCCAATTAGCATCAATTTAGGAGACAGCTTTCTAAGGAGTGCTTACATCTCCATCAGAGGTAGAATTTATACAGAGGTGCCAAGTCAATTCAATAGGGGAGAAAAACAGTCTTTTCTACAAACCGTGATAGGACAACTAGGTATCCACATGCAAAAAAGAATGAAGTTGGATCCTTACCACATAGAAAAATAAATTTAAAAAGATCAAAGATCTAAATGTAAGAGCTAAAACTATAAAACTCTTAGAATAAACAAGTATATGCTTTCATGACCTTGTGAAATGGTTTCTTAGGATACACACACACAAAAAAAAAATAAAGAAAAAAATTAAAAACTTTATGCTTCAAATAACCTAATTCAAAAGTGGTCCAAAAAAAAATCAACAGATGACTGCATAAGGAGATGTGGTACATATATACAATGGAATATTACTCGGCCATAAAAAGACTGAACTTTTGCCATTTGTGACAACATGGATGGATCCAGAGGGTATTATGCTAAGTGACATAGAGAATGACAAATACTACACGGCCTCACTTATATGTAGAATCTAAAGAACAAAATAAATGAACAAAAAAAAAAGAAACAGACTTAACAGATATAGAAAACAAACTGATGGTTGCCAGATGGGAGAGGGGTTGGGGAGCTGGGTGAAAAAGGTAAATGGGGATTAAAAAGTACACATTGGTAGTTACAAAATAGTCAAGGGAATGTAAAGTACAGCTTAGGGAATATAGTCAATGATATTATAATAACTATATATGGTGCCAGGTGGGTACCTAGGCTATCGGGGGGGGGGAATCACTTTGTAAATTATATAAATGTCTGTAAATGTCTGGCCACTATATTGTACACCTGAAACTAATATAAAATAATATTGAATGACTGTAATTGAAAATAAACACATAAATAAAAATTTTAAAAGTGGGCAAAGGATTTAAATGAACACTTTGCCAAAGAAGATATACAAATGGCCAACAAGCAAATGAAAAGATATTCAATATTTTCAGTCACTAGGGAAATGCAAATCAAAACCACAATGACATAACACTTCACACACACTAAGATGGCTATACTCAAAAGGGCAGACAATGATAGTTAACACTGCTGATGGGAATTTAAATGGGGCAGCTTCTGTGGGAAAACAGTTACAATTCCACTTTTGGTATCTACTCAAGAAAAATGAAAACGTATGTTTCACACAAAAACTTCCACATGAATGTATATAGCAGCATTATTCATAATAGCCCCAAAGTAGAAACAACCCAAATGTCCATCAACTGATAAATGGATAAAAATCTATGCAATGGAATATTATTCAGGCTTACAAAGAAATGAAGTAGTAATATACGCTACAACATGGATGAACCTTGAAAACACTGTGTTAAGTGAAAGAAGCCAGACACAAAAGGCCACATATTACATAATTCCATTCATATGAAATGTCCAGGATAAGCACATCAACAGAAAAGGAAAGTAGATTAGTGCTTGTCGAGAGCTTGGAGGGGATGGGAAGAGACACAGTGATTGCCTAAGGAGTCAGGATTTCTCTTCTGGGATCATAAAAATGTTCCAGAGTTAGATTTAGTGTTAGAGTTAATGTTAGTGTTAGAGTTAGATTGTGATGCTGGCTGTGTAAGTCTGTGACGATACTAAAAATCACTACATTGTACGCTTGAAAATGAGTGAATATTAGGGTATGTGAATTACGTCTCAATTAANTGGCTATAGGGCTCTGAGGCTTATGGGAAGCAAGGGGGAAGCAGCAGAATCGCTGGCTAACTAACAAGGGCGGGTTGGGTCAGGTCAGGGTGTCACAGAGAGATGTGAATGTGCAAGTATGTGTGAGGCGGGGTTTTTAGCTTTATAATGTGTGCTCTTCTATTTAGTCCTGACACTGGCAATACCATTGGTTACCGGGACTAGAGCTCTGTATACTAACAAGGGAGGCCTTTGGTCACCACACAAACTGGCACTGTCTACTGCCAAGGCCTGAACTCTAAGAAAAAAATGAACCCAGTTGGTGAGACTATAATAAAATTAGAACTATCTTCACCTCTTTTATGCTCCCCAGAAATCATTTTTTTTTGAGTGGTTCATTTGAAGACCAGAAAGTAAAACAGCCATCACATACATACGTACATACATATATTAATAAAACCGCTCCCTAACGTCCCAAGCTTCATAGAAAAAAAAAATATATATATATATATATATTTATGTTTTTCGTTGCAAAAATGTGTCATGACTTTTCCGACAACCCAATATATATATATCTAGGGAGCAACACTTTATAGCAATTCATAGACTTTTTAATTGTTGAAAGTTATCAGCATGTATGGCTTCTCTTAATGACATTCGAATATAACAACCCTATGTAATTATCAACCTACATTAATGCAGTTCTCATGGAGTGACGCCAAAAACAAAACAAAACAAAACAAAAAAAATCTCCAACAAAAAAACCCCCTGCACAGTCATCAACAGGGAGACTGGAGGACAGAGTGGGTAGGAACACAGCCCAGCAGAAATACACAGTGGAGCTTAATCACTGTAATTTAGATTTTGTCACCAAGACCCAGGTACAAGCTCTTTTATGCATTGTCAAGAGATCTCCACATTAATTGCTGTTCTTGTCTTCTGAGGACACAAACACTCTAATTTGCAGTGATTTTAGCTTCTCTAGCAATGCCCATTTGGTGGTTAAGTCCCCCTTTCCTCCAGAAAAGGCAGGCTGCTCCGGCTCTGATTACCCAGCTCGCTCTGCCAAGATCAACGGACTGAAATCACAAAGCACCCCCATTTACTTGAGTCGAGAAACAAATGGGACTCAACCTACCAGAGGGTGGAAGCCCTGCCATACTCCCTGAAGTCAGGGCCACATCCTTTTCTTCTCTAGTAAGTTTGCCTTTCAACAGAAGAGTTACTTCTACATGATGATTTAAATAATTTCTGCATGGTCAGTTTGAAGCAGAAAATTTAGATAATCTTTTGAGGCTGTCAGGCAGCTCCGGTCAGCACATTCAGATAATGCAATCGCAGGCGCCTACTTTTCAGTGGGGACTTTGTAGGTTCCCTGGGATTTGTCAGACTTGTTAGATGGTGTGGCTGATGTTTTGTGCTTTGGCTTCAGAGGCCCAGCCCTTTTCAACCTTACTCCATGGTGATGCCATTCTAGACAAGACCTCTATAACTATAGCTGACTACTTCTACCATCAAAT
>NW_017731399.1:5161569-5165259 GCF_001890085.2 Hipposideros armiger
ACCCCCTCCCAACTATATACATATAACCTCGGGACACGGAGTAGAGTGCGGGAACGGATTCAATGGAATTGTAATAGATAAGCATGATATGGGGGAGGGGGGGAGAGTAGGGGGAGAGGGAGGGAGAGAGAGACTGTTGCCTGAGGGTAGGTAGGGGCAGGGGGAGGACACTCAAGTTTCACCTTGAGTGAAAGACAGAGATCTCTTCTCCTTAAACAAGAACCATGCCTAGCTACTTTACTGGCGCTATCTCTAGTTTTTCTCAACACTTTCGCATTATCAGGGCTTCCGTTATTTTTAATGTTTGTAGGGCAGACTGGACCTGTGCTGTAGAATTCGGTAGCCCCCACGCAAGTGTGGCTATTGAGCACTTTAGATATGGCTAATCTGAATTGAGATGTGCTCAGAGAGTAAAGTACATAACAGATGTCTACAAAAAGATTATGGGAATCACATTTGTATTGTTTAATTTTCTAGTGGCCAGATTTTAAAAGTAAAAAGAAACAGGTGAAAATACTTTTAAGAATATATTTCCTCTAACCCAATCTATTCAAAATATTATTTTACCACATAATCAATATAAAAATTGTTAATGAAAGAGTGGAAGTGGACAGATCGGCTGGGGCAATCTATCATTTACAATATCACGTTTCATCAGTAAATCTCTCTCTACACAGCCCGTGCAGGGTGCTGGCACATGCGTGGGCACACGCTCTCTCTCATTTTTCTAGCTTCCATATTCATGTTGCTAGAGCAAAACTTACAGGGGCCCTCTCATTAAAAGTGCTCTGAGCATCTTATGAATCAGTGAATATGAAATACAGTATTTCCTCATCCTATAGAAGGACATAAATACACATTCCAGTGAATAGACAGACCAAAGAAATCAACTGCATTCTAAGGGGGAGGAAGTGATCACCTCCTATTCCTGATTCTGCCGTAAGTGACCAGGAATTGTGCATGACTATGGTAAAAGGACACAAATGTGTGCAGCTATGGAAGGTAAGAAGCAGTAGGGGCAGGTGTCAGGACGCTGTCCGCTTGACTGATGCTCTAGCCGTATCTCATGCTTGCAATCGTGTCAGCAAATAAAAGCCGTTTGTAACATATTTCTATTCGTCCCATTTGAGGATTATTTGTGATTAGATCGTGTGGCTTGTCCATCGAGATCAGTGGGGGTGGCAGGAGCATACCATAGGGAAATGTCAACTCATCTCAAAGCAACCTCAGGGCCATGACAGCACATGCCTGCCTTCTGCCAGCCTGACTTCCTCTGTGACCGTGGGGAAGAAACAGCAGAGCAGACCTGTACCGTTTTCGCACCGCCAGGAGCCTCACGTTTTTATTAGTTTATGGTTAACTTACATGCCCTTGTTTGTTCGGAGACAAATGAACCACTGGATCCTGTCGCATTAATCTCCCACTGGGGCTCTCCCGGAAAGCTGGCAGTACCTTTGATACCGCTGGGAGGTGGCACATTGGCTCTGGAATACAGCATAGGACATTATGGTGCAGGCACAAAACAGATCCAGGCACAGGTTAACACATGAAGACAGCTTGCCACTGCATCTCCTAGTTCACTGACCAGCAAAACTCTGAATTTCAGCAGTAAGCTTGTTGAGAGTTTACACAATAGGCAGCATGTCAGAAACTAAGTGGCTGATGGGTAAAGCTTGCAGCTCGCGACCATGTGTCACGTCATACACATTAGCATAGCCACGTACCACCAAACCAAAGGCCATGAACAATGTGACAAAGTTAGGAATCAACTTTTGGTTTGCGGGGAAAGCCTAGGGTATATGGATTGATTTTATTAAATTCATTCATTGCAAAGTGTGGCTACCCTAGCTTGGTCTACATTACCTAGACAGGCATGGGTGCAATCACGTGTTACTTACCATGACACTTTGGAAATATTTTACCTGTATATTCATGCTGCTCGAGGAAAAAAGAATTGAAATCCTGAGGTCCTCTATAACTGTAAGCTAAGCACAACAGAAAAGACACACAGCAACTAGTTTACTTAAAACAATTGCTTCCTTTTGGGCTCCAAGCTCGTGTTCACGATGGGGTTCCAAACATGAAAGGTAAGTGACTTTGCTTCTTTAACATGCCTATAGCTAACAGCAACAATTCTGGGCTTCTGCAATGCCATTCCTAACGCATAAAGGGGCAACATACTCTGTTACTCCGACTCTCAAGCATCTCCAAAAGCAGAGAGGCAGAAAAATGAACATCAGCTCAGACGAGTGAGCCAATTAAGCAGGCTAAGCTCCTTGTCTCCACTGGGGTACCGTACCCGTTGATAAAACACTGATGTACAAAGACAGGTGAGTCTGGCTACCAAATAAGAATCTTCTCAACATTTTCAATGAGTGAANAAAAATTACCATGCAAACACTGGATAAGTGATGTTCTCTGATAGAGAGGCAGTTAAAGGATGTGTTCAGCATCATAACGCCATGTTAGTCTTAGAAAAGGCCCCTTCCTTTTAAAAATATGGTCAAGATTTTCTTTTAATGTCTTCAAAAGGCTGTTCCATTCTATTTTCTCTATTGCTAGCTGAAAGCCAAAATCATAAAATTCTTCTAATTCTGGTATGCAGTTAGGAAAACTTTTTATAAAACCAAATACAACTTTACAAAGACTAAAATCTGTAAACGTTTCTCACCATTTAAAATGATGCTTTAGGGTTGAAGGAATCAAGTATTTGGGTGGCAACTCGCACTAAATATACAAAAATCGCTGTCACTGCATGAAAACCCCCTTTCTTTATACACTGTTGAGCGAAGTAAAGTGGGAGGAGGATGGAAACTCGACTGGGGGCTGGGCCGGGCGTGGAAGTGGCAGCAGGGAAGGGCAGTTACCTTGTGTGGGAAGCAGCGTCGTTTATACTGAAAGTGCTGTTCTCCCTGGTCAGAGGGTTGGACCCAGCCTGGCTCTTGCTGTGGATATCCAAGCTCAGGGAGGACTCTGTTTTCCGGTCCATGCCATGGCCGTCTGTCTCTAAAGTCCGATCAACCATGGAGATCACTTCACTGGAGCTATGCCACAGGGGGGTCACTTTCTCCTTGCCTGGCCCTGAGCGAGGGGACGACGTGGCGGCCCCCAGGGAGGCCGTGCTGCCGTGGCTGGGGCCATAGGAGGTTGTGTCGATGCCACTGTCAGCAGAGGTGCCCTGCAGGTAGTTGTAGCTGTTGAGTTCGGATTCCGTGCGGTCCCCATCATACCACTTCTCGTCACTGTGGGCACTCGAGGCGTTGCTGGAGAGGGTATTGCTGCTGGAGTGGCTCGAGTAGTGGCTATCGGACTGCAAGGGAAGCGAAGTGTACTTAAGTACAGGTTTTGCGTCTTAAACACCAAGAAAAAAACATGGGAGGGTGACCCCGTGGCATATTTCTAGTTACGGGGTTCTCAAGGCACAAAAATTCTGATGATGACAAACCAAAGTAAGACAGGACGTGCCCAGAAGAACCCAGTCAGAAGTGTTCATGGCAGACAGCACTGGAAACTTTCTTTTTTCCTTTTTAAGTATCCATTTTTCATTATTTGACTTATGCTAACGTATCAAAACTATTGAGATCATTTTAATCAGAAAAAAATCTTAACTGTCATTAGTCTTTAATATCTTAATCTTAAAATAGAAATGAAATGACACTTCCAAAGAATTTATAATTAGAAAAGCCCTAC
>NW_017731399.1:5171029-5221501 GCF_001890085.2 Hipposideros armiger
TAATGAGAAGATAATTATTTTTCTCGATTTCTCCCTAACATGGGTTATACCAACTAAGCCCCAGATTCCTTGTGATGTGCCAATTAGAAAAGGTTGGGTTATTCTTCTGAAATATAAAAAAAAATTATAAAACTTTATTTTATCTTAACACTTTATTTTAAGGGTTTTTGATGGAGAAAGACCACCAGTTGGTTTAAAGGCTTCTCTGGCAGGTTGTAGGGATATCTTACAACAACAACAAAAAGGCATATCTTACTAAAAGGATGACCAAATGTGTTAAAAGGATTTACTGATATTAATTTCAGAGTCTTATTTATTAAAAGTGGGATGCCGCTGAACTAAAGGGGATGCAAGGAAAAAGACGAGAGGGAGGTTTCTGTGAAAGAATGAATGAATTCGGGTCTAGGATGAACCTTATAATTACCCTTTCCAGTCCCAAGGTACCTCTTCCTTCCCCATATGACGTCACATGAATAGGAAGTGTGACACTGAACACTGCACAAAGGACTTGTTGGCAGCTTTTTGCAAAGCCTGCACTAGAAGCCCAAAAAAGCGGCTAAAGTCATGAAGAAGGGATCCTTCGCACATGTGTCGTTACCATCTCAACAGTATCAAAACATATGGGATTAAAAACATTCTGTCAAGAGCAGAACAGCAGATCAGAATATGCTCAGGTTTTCTAGGTTGGGGGTGGGTGGGATGCGAGTGGGGAATGACAGATGGCTTCAATAACATCTCACTGAAGTTACTGGAACAAAGCAGATCTTCAGAACCTAGGAATTACATTTCTCGTCCTCAGCTCCTGTCTTAGCTTGAATACATCTCCATTCCCTCCTATGTCCATGGCTGGAACATTTACACGGCCCAGTCATTAAACAGAGCAAAGACAACGCATTTGCAGAGAAGGTAAAAAGATGGGCCTTTGTCTTAAAAAGTTGATCTTTTTCAGACCTGAAATTTATTATTTTTTTTAATCCCACCATGATGTGTCATGATACGAAAGATGAAGGAAAAACACCTAACAGTCTAGATTCGAGATCCTGATGTACCAACTAAATTCCTGATGCTACTGTGTTGAAAGTTAGCCTTGTTTCATGGCGAAATTTTATCGTATCAACTAGTGTTAGGGTGTCATTGCAGGAAACTGCATATATAGGGAGGAAGGGCTATGGGCCCGAGGTCCAAATGAAGGCTCAGTAATGCAACTCTTGCCCATCCAGCTGTTTCATCCTGTTAAGGCATGTCCTTAGGTGACAGCTTAATAGCAGAGTGGGGGGGAGGGGGGGAGGAGTGTGTAAGGGGAAAGAGATCTTAACCAAGCCACATACATGACTAAACAACAATTGTATCTCTTTCTCATTTTGTACACAGTTTTTTTTTATTATTATTTTTAACTGGACAATAAGAATACCAACAAATCTCACAGGGCACTTAGAAGAGCCAAAAACAGACAAACAAGGCGGGGGGAGAGATACTTAGGACACGTGAGGTTTAGTAGTCTGGCATTTTAATCTCGGTCCTGAGAATAATTCCTATGTCCTTTCTATTTTCAAATTTGGGGTCACTTAGAATTCCCTGACTCTTCCCTCAGGTCTCAGCTGTTGCTTTCACTTACACATCATGAAACCGAGACTGAATTCTCATTTGCATTCATTAATTACCCAGACTGTATTATATAACAGAATGCTTTGATAGTATCACCAAGAGGTGGCCAAAGTCACTTTGGTGTAAAAGTGATTTGCTTCTTGTAGAAATTTAGTTACTTACCCATCTGATCGGCAATGCTATCCTCACTTCTTTGCCAGCTGGGTGTGGATTTTCCGCTGCCACCAATGTCTGACTGGGTGTTCTGCCTGTCAATGATGGAGGCTGGGGATCGGCGGCTTACTCCAAACCTGTGGTGATTTCCCCAAACAAGAGCAAAGACAACATCAGAAACCTCATCCGTAAGGAGAAGGCAGTGAACTAAACTCTAATAACAGGAACGACTAGTTTCGCTTACATGCCTGCACTTGTGAGCTCATCCTTGTGCTCGTGTGCATGGCTGCTGGAACTCTGTTCTGATCAAAATGCACCACTCTGTTCAGAAAGGTACGTAGGCCAAATACATCAACTGTAAACAAGGCCAGGAGCCATTAGGACTCAGCTAACCTATGATATAGAGAGTAAGAAACCACCATCTTCTAGCCCTTGTGTAGCCAAGCTCAGACCGTCACTCGGCCAAAGAAAAAATGTCACCATCCTAATGCTCCATGTGTATCTTCCAGTTGGTACATGTCAGAGGTTTCCTTTAACTCGGTAATCATCTAACTCACTAAGTCATTCATTCTTGGAACAAGTATTTTCTGAGCATTTGCTCTCAGGTCTGAAAGACAAAGACTGCTCTCACGTACATTACACAGAGACTTTCAAAATGTATAAATTTTAAGTTGCCTTTGGGAAGGGCAAATTAGAAGTAGGTAAGCCAGTATACAGAAAGGCAAATGTCTATTGCTGGAAAGAATATTTAGCTGATTAATGAGCCGGTGTTCTTTTCCCTGTGTAGAATAATAAGATAATATATGCCTAATTAAAGCATGGGCCTTAATGAGCAGTATCAGCAGAGTAAATACTGACTGAACCCAGGAAAAAGGGCCAGAGTATAAAATTCAAACATTCATGTGGAAGTTTACAAATTTGCGTATTGTTACTAATGAATTTACAAGTAATCCATACAATAAAGACTAGCCAGGGTCTGAACTGATTGATGCTTATGACAGATTTCTTATCTGCGACAAAGTGATCAAGGCACAGGGAGAACCAGCCTGGGGCTGGTGTATGAAAAAGGGCAGGTTAGAGGGAGGACCTGGAGCCGAGTTCCAGCTCCCTCACCCCGAGTCATTCAAGTTCCAGCGCCATTTCTTTATTTGTAAAATGGCAATTCCAGTATGTGAATCTAGGGAGAAAAATCTACATGAAAACGTTTGCAAAGTAGAGAAGGCTATTGAATACTTTAGTAAAACTCCTGCTATAATACCTCCTTCATCACTTTTGCACAAATGACAATCGTTTACAAGCTCAATGACAAGCCTCACTAAGCAAAGTTACCTCCATTACTAAAAATGAAAACCTTGGTTTATGAAAACCCCAGTGAAAGTGCTCTTACACCAAAAAAAACCCCAAAAGGATTCACTAATTATGATCTTTGCCATCTCCTCCCTAAGTAGGGTCCTTGTTTAGTTTAGAACAGTGAATATCCTTGAACTGGCCCTACGATCCTATTCTAAATTTGCACTAAATTAAGACTTTTTCCAAAATGCACAGAGATAAAAGCGAGAATTGGATTCTAATATTGGTTTTAATTTTTGGTCGCACTGGAGACTAAAGACAACTTTTTAAACCTCTGAATTTAAAGCCGAACACTTTCCTGGCTGTCTGGTTTTAAACATACGATAAAGTAAGACTGTCTTGAAATTCTGCCTTGAAAAAATATTTTCATCCCATGGACTTCTAATTTCAGTTCCCACACACACCCCTCATTTATCGTGTGCCAGGCAGGGTCTTAAGGATACAGACATCCCATCCTTGAGAAGCTCCGACAAAACCTGTTCTAATTTCACATTGTGCCTCTTTTTGAAGAGCTTAATTGTGCCTTTGCTTGGAGGAACACTTAACAGTGTAAGAGTCACAGTCCAGATTTGAAGGAGATTTTAAGCAATCACTTAGCTGACACATGAAACAATCAGTGACCAAGAAATGTCTACCTCAGGAGCCAGTCCACTGCTCTCTACTGTAGGCTGGCAGCTTTGAAATATCTCCCTCCTAATGATCAGGAAACTTCTCTAAAACTTTCATTTATTGGTCTCAGTAGCCCTCACAGACAAATTTAATCCCTCATCTAAGAGTGATGGAAGAAAGCTGTGGTGGCCCCCTGGCCTCCCCGATTCTCATCCTCAGGCTGTACATCCTCAGGTATGGTTCTCACACCATGGTCTCCAGACTCTCCTCATGGACCCAGTCCATCCCTCCCACTGGACATACCCTGCCTCATCAATATCCCTCCAAGCATGTGGCCCTGCAATAAATCTCCCAGGATGGCAAAACAGACCCTATGTCTTTTCAACAATGTTTCTTTATAACTACCTTTCATTCATCCTAACGTGTGCAGGTGCCTTTTCTCTGCCCCCTCAAGTGGAGCAGGCATGATTACCTGCGCTGTTCAATTTCACCTCTCCACTGATCTGGATGGTCTCAGTCCCTTCACTGGGGAGTGGGCAGGCACACATACCTGTGCAGACACTGAGCCCACCAATGTGGGGAGCGGACTACAAAGGAGCAGGTTACGTTTATGGGTAATGAGTGTCTTCTGACCTATTGTGATCTCATGCTTTTCAGCTTTGTGAAGCTTAACATTAGTGAGTTTGCAGCAGACTGTATACACCCCTGCTTTATTATCAACTTGTACATTCCTATTTTTTTTTACTGGGCTAAGCTGTAGCGTAGATGGAACATTTTCCCTTTGGTAAGGGAAATGTTAAGATCAAACCTGGTCCAGGAGCAACAGAGGTGAACCACACAGTGAACCAGTGCCTCTGGCATCACTGACAGAGGCAAAAACTGCTTGAGATCTAGAGAAAAACACTGTATTGTAGGGGCTCAAAAGGGGTCACCCCAAGATGTGCCTCTGTGGTCTGTGGATTATTTTTGAGCCAAAGGCAACCGAGACCCTTTGGGCTGAAGAGTAAATTCTGTCCCCCTCCTTAACTACCTAGAAGAATTTAAATTAGGGGCCTTGCCCATAATGTGAGATTATTAGAGATAACTTTTCATGACCTGTCTATAGGACAGGGCAAATGTCTAATTACCGAAGATCTGATCTTTTTATCATCCTGAGAATGACCTTTCTCCCCTGTGAAGCCCCAAGGTGCCTTACTTAATCCAGCTCAGAATGTCATATATACACCATTTCCCCTTCTGTCCCTGAACCTCTCGTGTATGTAAGGTCTCTGGCTCTCTCATGTATGTGGGGGTTCCCATATGTACCTATGTAGTTAAAATTGGTTATTTTCTCTTGTTAATCTGCCTCATGCAGATTTATTAAACCAATGAAAGAACCTTGAAGGGTAGAAGAAAGTTTCTTCCTCCTTCACAGTATTGTCATCATCTTGTAAAATGTTATTCCATGTTAAAAAGGATGTTACACAGTATCGTAAACAGTCACTGGGCAACCTCACAAACAATGGAGAAAACCTTCAATACCACCTAGGGTAGGGTTAGTATTAAACATCAAGTTGAATAATTACCTCATTAAAATTACTGTGCACATGGGGGCACTGGAACTGTGTTTCGAGCGTTAACAGTCACCAAAACATTAATGTTTCAACTTACATTTTTGGTATGCATTTACAGTATATCATAGTCAGAAGAAAACAATGCTTTTTTTTGTTATGGTTGTTAGCTCATTTATATTTTATTGCTGTACTAACATTGAAATTGCAGTGAATTCTTACTTTTGATGTCAAACCAGGCTATTTAAAATCTACTAATTAAAACAAGAAATAATTAGTTGGGCTTGTGGTGTGGAATAATAATACTTAACTCATAAAACCTTTTGCAGGAACTCATGAATAAGAGCTAAACATCTTTTTCTAATTGTCACTGAAGTAATTAAAATAAGACACGTGCATTTTATTCTGCCACCAAGAAGATCCTGGGGGAGATACTGAGGATGGGAGGAAGGTGGGGAGCATATTTTATAGTAGTTTTATTACCTACTTTCTGCTAACATAAACATTTAGCAACAATAACAAAAAAAAAATCATACTTAATAGCTGTAGAAACCAACAAAACACGGTAGGATAAAAAATACCAACTATGAAGGTATTCCTAGTAAGCATGATTGTTTTGTAACATGATAGACTCTCAAGAAAGTAAACAAACCACGTGTACATTTGTTAAAATATATATTTGGGGAAAACTTAGAATAGAAACACCAGTTTTTATGAACTCCTTACATTTGATTATCAAGTGATTTCAAGTTCTTTATCAAGCTTCCCCAGAGGGATATCCCAGCAGGAAGTCACCGTTGGCTCCTTTACCTTTCCTCTGGGCAAAGATGGTTTATGTGTGCCATGTAATGTTTTGCTGCTAATTACTTCCCAGCTTCAGACAGTCCAATTATTTTCCCGTTTTAGTAGTTCTAAAATCATGTACATTTAGCTTTTTACTTTGTAAGTCTTGTCAGAAGCAAATAGTTACTTTTTGGTGTTTAGTGTTTTCAAAAAAGATGAAAAATAAAAACAAAACCAACCCACAGTCTGAAATCACAGACTTTCAAAGTGTGAAAAAAAAAAAATTTTAAGCTTTGGCTATGATGATCATTTCCACTGCAAAACAAACTCCAACCGGTGTGAGCAGTGTACTACTGAGTTCACTTAGGAGGAAATATTAAGAAGTGACAAACTCTTTACCATGAAACTAGACAATATAGATCATGGAGAAATGGATGTAATTTGATTTCTCTGCCATTGAGTCCTTAGAGACTAGAGAATGATATACATCCTAAGAAGTGGTTTGAACCAGCCATTAAAACATTTTTCTATCTGTAATATTAACCACATTTTCCCTTTTGTAAATTGATCAAGTCTGGCTGAATGAAACTCATTTTACACGTCTGAATTACAGCGGAAAGACAGCCGTGTCAAGTGGGTGTGATGAAGCAAACAGCACACCTACCCTTCAGGCATGGATTTCTGCCTGTAAGTGCCCCCACCAGAGCCAGTGTCACTGGATGAAGAGAGGTTGCTGGGGGAGTTACGACACTGCTGGGATCTTGCTAAAGCCATGGATGAGACCGTCACATAGATGTCCGAACCAGGAGACAGCCTGCATATATAAACCAAAAACATGAAGTCAACAATTCAAAGGGAAAATCCCAAGGCATGCATGATGGATAATACCATATAAATGCGACAAAGGCAGCAACTTCATGGAGATAGTGAAAATGAAGCCAGCGGGAAGCCTACAAAAGAAACTTCCCCATAAAACTACTCTCCAAGGGAATAGCTGGAAAAGTGCCTTGAAGGGTGAGTGTGTGTGTGTGTGTGTGTGGGGGGGGGGGTCGTCAAAAAATAACAAGGGGAAAAAAAACATGTATGTTTCCAAAAGCTGCCAGAATTCAATGGGCTGAATTGCTTATGCAGTTTCTTAGTATGGCAGTGTAGAGGATAATTGAACCTCAGTGGCATTTACACAGCCATTTTTCACACCGATTCTCCCAGAGTATATGACCTCAGTGAGATAGGTACACTCTTTGTACGCTTCTCTGTTTTCCAATTTTATTACTAAGAATCTGAAATATTCAGATTTTGCTATTTAGTATTTATGCATTCCGGTGATAGTAGCATCACCATATGAAACCTTCCATGAAAAAAAAAATGCCTAGAACTGCAGTTGTTGGATTTAATTGGAATTACTGGATTTATATAATATCACAGTAGAGGTGTGCTCTATACAGCCACCTATTAAACGGATTTCCAAGGCCATGAACCTTCCACCTTCCTAATGGCCCTCGAGATTGAAACCAGAGCTCTGTAGTCAGGGCAGACACGTATTTCTTCCCTCTACCTCCTCTACTCTAATAGGCAGTGAGGTAGCCACTGGAATATCAACGTGATGCTGACAGCTGTGACTAGGTGTAAACTAAGCCTTCATAACAATGATCAGAAGTGAATGCTGGCACACATCATTTGACTCTTGCAAAAGGGCAGGTCATGTCCCTTCTATAGCCGAGGAAGTGGAATTGAAGTCATTCATTCGATAAGCCAGGCCTCTTCATTCGAAGTCCTGTGCAATCTATGCCAAATTACTGCTGTCCCATAGAGAAGGCTGGGTTTTCTTCATAGGACAGCTGGCAATGGGTCTGCAAAATGGTCAGGTGATTTTGCAGGTAAAGGTATCTTTTACTCAAGCCAAAGTTCTGAAAGCCTTGAGACAGAGCCCAATTCACTGAAATATGGCAGGTCCCTACAATGAACCTGTGAACTTCCTGCAGGAGGGCAGGATGGGGTTTCAGGTACAAGAGGTTGACAGAAGGCATCACAGGATCACACTGAGACGCTTTTCTAACAGAAAAAGAATAAGGATAGATACTGAAGTGTATGACTTCCAAATGCATCTATGCCCAAAGGGCAGAGCTGGCTTGAGAGCCAGCTCTCTCTTCACAGCAATAAACCTGTTATCTCCAGCTGTCTTCTAGGCATCTCCATGGAACACCCTCACCAGCAATTCAAATCAAGCCGCCTAAAGACGCACTGATTTTTCCCACCCCCCATCCCCTAAACCTGTCCCCCCCATATCTGTTATTCCAAGTGAAATATTTTGAAGTCATTCTCCCCCCGCACCCTTTCCTCATTTTCCACAGTCAATGGGTCTAATTAAGTTCAACTATTTACTGAGCACAAACTGTGTGTGAGGCACCCTGGGTGCTAGTCTTGAAAACACAAAGATACAGAAGGTAACTGGTCTCCAACCTGATGACTGTCCGTTCAGCTCCCCCATCTCTAGCCTGAGTCAGTGTGACAGTGTTCTAACTGGTCTTCCAGCTTCCAGGCTCTGTCCACCCCATACCTCCAAGCACCCCAACTATTCCGAGTCATCTAACTGCTAATAGCCTCCATAGCTTCCCTTTACCTATTCGTACAGGAGAGAGGGCCAAATCCCCAGCACCCTATGCCAGGCTTTGGCCCACCTCTCCCAAGTCCAGTCTCATCTTCACGCTCCTTGCCCGCCTCCACGTACTGTACAATCTGGTCATATTCAGTGGCTCAGATCTCAGACTCACCCGCCATATTCCTACCTCTTCTCATCTTGTCCTCTCTGCCGGAATGCCTTCCCCTTTTTTCACTCGCATAAAATCCTTTTCCTCCAAGGCCTAATTCCAAAAGCATACCTCTGAATCCATAGAATTAACCTCTGAATCCACAGATTCATTAGAACCTCAAGCCCCACAGCTGTCTGCTCTTTGCACCATTATAGCACACCCGAAGGAATGGTGAGTTTCACATGTGTCTGTCCTGCCAACTAGATTCTGTCCTTAAGGGGTAGCACTGAGCCTCACTTATCCTTATATCTCTGGTTGCTTAATATTACGTTTGAAGGAGGATCCCCATCAGCGGTGTGAAAAACGAAGAACAGTAGGTGGTACAAGGGCCCACAGTTACATCAGGTGCCCCAAGCCAGGGGTTCTCAACCACGGTGTATCTATAGCAGTTGAAAAATGGTTGCAAATATAATCAAGTGCCAAAATTTGTGAATAATTTTCTAAAAACCATAACCCATTCCAAGTGAATATGCTTTTCTTAAATGCAAGAAAAGGGGATGATGGAATTATGCCCAGTCACCCTTGTGCATATCATCCATCTGCTATATAAAGGCAAGAGAACTTACTGACAATGCCTACTCTACATCACGTGACATGGGACAAGGAAGGAGACCTAGATGCTCGGTCCTTGGGCAATGTGATGAGAAGCTAGGAAGAGGTGGAATTCCTAAGGCCCTCCTGTTAACATCACCAATCTGGTTATTGCCACGCAGACGCAGAGATATGCAGGCTGACACACAGCTGGCATCCTCACCAGGATGTCAGGCTCAGGAGTGGGATGTGAGGGGGGGTCACGGTGGGGGTCACAGACTAGTGTGGTCACGGAACACTAGTTCATCCCTCCTTTGGGTAATGTGCTTTGATACAAGAAAGATCAAGACATTTATCTGGGCACCATAAAATAGACATGTCTTTATTCTTTTCCATGAAGACATCTCCCAACTATCTCACTATTTATTCTGGAATAATTGGAAGGGGACCGGAGTTGCGGGGGGATGGGAGGAGTAGGGTACAAAGAAGAAAACTAAGGATTAAGGAGCGGCACAAACCCAAATGTAACAAGTTTGGCTTTTATATGCACCTAATGCAGAGAAACTTCCAGTGCAGTTTCATTCTGTAGCTGCGTTGATGTTCTTACTGCACAGAGCAGGGGGTGTTATAGGAAGATTAAAAAAAAAAAAAAAAAGTGACAGCAGAAGGTTAACATGGTTGGGGCCTAATGATTTTTAAACTCTCTTTGGGGTAAGCAAGTAATGAAACTAATTATATTTATGGTTTATGTTAAAATGTTTATGCTTCTATGAGGAAGTGACAACATGATTCCATAGGGAAAGTCAAGATGCAACTTTTATATCTGTATTTTCAGTTTGCTTTTCCTACCCTGCTCTCCAAAACTTACATTAAGCTAAAATATCTCATGCTCGTTCTCAACCTCAGCTCTTTTATTTGGCAAGTGCATCAGAAAATTCCACTTGGTTACTGGAGCTAACCCAAAGTGAAAAAATAGCGTTTCCAGAAGGCCAGCATTCATTCCCACCCCCTTTTTGCATTTATATAACTCAATAGTGGCTTTGTTTTCTGACTGTTCATACACACAGAACACATATCCAGCAACTGATGAAACGGCACCCAAATGTTTTTATGACTCTAGATGTATGTGTGGTGGGGGGAAAAAAATCAGAATTATCCTTTATTCCGATGACTTACCATTCTTTCCTCATACTCTGAATTTGATACCATCACACAAATATTATTTGAGAACAGACCTAGTTCAGAGAGTGGGAGGTACCGCCAGCCGGCACTGGCAGTCCACTTCCACCAGAGATAGCCTGCAGCTGATGATGACTAGAAGTTGGGCTGGTTCCTGTGTTGCCACTTTCAAAAAGAGTACCCCACAACTTGGCTCCCATGGGAAGAAAGCACACTGGCCTCTTAAATCTCTGTCTTCCCACCCACTCTATTTTAAAGGTTGCTGAGGGCAGTGAAGAGTAAGTGCAAGGGCACAAGTCTTTTCTTCTCTTTTGAGGTACACCCAGATCTTTCTGCTTTCTCTTCCTCTTAACAAGCCCGGGAAACCCTAGATGTTAGCACTCAAATAGGTCAAGTGGATTCAAATTAATACATCTTTCAATTGCTGTGAGACCTCTCAGTTCTGTGGAATAGAAGAAATAATCTTTTTAAAGGAATGCTCTGGTCACTGTCAGGAAGGAAATTTCTAAACCTTTCAGCCTTCATTTCAGTCGATTCTCTTCCTTCCATTTTTATAAATTTAGCCAAGAAATAACTAAATGTTTTTAAACTGATATTAAACGTTCTCTTCTTAAATGTTCCCTCCTAAAATCCCTCTGCAGAAATAAAATACCAGGGCTTTCTGATTGTACGAAGAATGCAGTGACTGAAAAAGTCATCAGCAGCAGCCCGACAGACAATGCTTCCACAGTCTGCAAGACACACACGAGCTTTTCATTTACATGCAGTGCATTTTGTTGCAATGAAAGCAGAGTTGAAGGGGATGGACAGTTAAGAGATGGTCCAGGATCAGTATCAGTTCCTCACTTTTCCAGAAGCATTCTCACACCAGTATGAAAGAGAGCCCTGTTAAAAAAAAAGCCCCAGGTTTCTAATAAAACAGCCCCTGCCCTCTACCTCAGCCTTCCCACGAATCAACTAACAGGTTAACATTAACAGACTCTTATTAAATCGATCTCTTCAGATTGTGACTGATGATAATTTATCAATTTATGGATAAGGAATTCTCAGTATCTGAGTAACTGATGCTAAATGTTTTTTTTTCCTGATAGTTAGGTTGTATAGGTTTCATTACGCTTCCATTTCCTGCTTTTCACTCCAAAGTGACAACACTCAAGTGCAAACAGTGGATGATGGTAAAAACAATTGAGGGGGTTTCAAATAATAGCAATGACTGACAAATTAGATACTTGAGTCCATAATTAAGCACAGCACTTTAGCGCAACTTTGCAATTAAAATACTATTCACCCAAGGAAATAGACCAAGTTAAAGTCTGTCTTCAGCAATGTATATTAACCAGGGATTCTGCCAGAATTACATACATTAAAAAAAAATTCTCTGAAATGATTCAAGGTAATATAATTTGGGAGCTATCATCAGACTAGATATGAAGCAGTTGTGTTAAATTCAAACAACTCATCCCTCTGTCTTTTCATCTCTTCCTCCTGTATATTTTGTGAACCAAAGCTACCCTGGGCTTTCTGACCATACGATTCCTTTCAGCTCCTCAGGCTGGATCATGGAAATCCTGTTCTGATGAGCCTCCTGTGACAAGGTCAATTTACAACAAGAAATAACACTCTTGTAGAGTTAGGAAAATACGCCAATTCATCACGCTGAGATAAATGGATCGTCACATCACAGCTGTTGGCAAGCTGTTGGAAGTTCACAGCCTGGCACACATCATGGGTGCCTCTTGAGAACAATCAATTTTATATGTAAGGGTGACGGTATAGAACGAAAATTAAAAACGGAATGCAAGCAAGACCAGCTACATAATTTTCTGGGACTCAATGCAAACTGAAAACGTGGGTCCCTTTGTTCAAACACTATCACAAATTTCATGACAGTGATGGCAGAGGTTGCAACCCAGGCTGCATGCCCCAGATGCGGCCCTGATTGCAGCACGTGATCAGGCCCCTCAGCATGGAAGCATGCATGCGTTCATTGAGCAAGCGTTTCCTGAGTGCCATCTACATAAGGTGGTGGATTTCATTCATGTAGGATGGTGGCTAAGTTAGGGGCTCTGGAGTCCCATGGCCTTTGATGCTGATCTCAGCTCTACCACTAACCAGCTATGACTGCACAAATTATTTCATCTCTCAAACCCTGAGTGGTCCTTATTTGTAAAAGAGATAAAGAGCAGCCAATTTATTGGGCTGTTGGGTGGATTAACTGCAAAAACTTACACACAGGGCTTTCAACAGAGCCTGGATGAGAATATGAGCTCAGTAACAGCTACCTACAGTTTTAAAGAAAAACAAAAGTAAAATGTGACTGTCATGAGGGCAGCACAAATAGAGTGCAGACGGGCTTGGACAGGTTAGAAGTAAATCTTCTTGGGAAAACCAGGGGAAAGGAAGCCTTATGAAGAAATGCACTTTGAGATAGGTGTTGTAGGAAACCAAGAATTTTCACAAAAGTCAGCAGTTAAGAGAGAGGAACGTGAGGCCACCATTATGGCATATTAAGCCGGAGCACTAAACATGGGTGGGATATTGGTGGGGGGCATGACCGGAACGATGAACGGTTTTGCAGGGTGAGCTCTTGGTAAACTGAGGAAGCAAAAAAATTCATCTGTGAGGCAGCAGGACGCACAGAAGGCTGTGCAGCAAAGCAGCGGTGTGGCCAGAGCTGGCCCTGAAGACCCTGGGTCAGCAGGCATTAAAGGGAATGCCCCTCCGTTTTTGCCAAAGTACAAGAGAACTGATGAACTAAGTCTAAAATCTGAGACATATACAGGTAGATAAGAATCATTAGCCCATCGCAAATATAATACTATTGGTTAGTGCTTTGGTTAGTGCTACCTTCCACCAATATTGACAAATACTTCATGAAAAGAAATCACAATCAACTCCTTTGATGAGAAGCTAAGTGGTTTTGGGGGGAGGGGGCATACTAGGATTTTAAAGGCTAGGAAAAAACTAAACAAAATGAATTCATTCCCTATTTAATTATACAAATAAGAACAATGTGGGATATAAAACTCAAAGCAACAAACAAGGCAATCAAACAAAAAAACAAACAAAAATACCATAGCCACAGACAACAATTTAGTGGTTACCAGAGGGTAAGGGCACGGGGGGAGGGGAGAAGAGGGAAAAGGGGCTCAGATATATGGTGATGGAAGGAAAACTGACTCTGGGTGGCGAACACACAATGCAATAGATAGATGATGTATTCCAGAAATGTACACTTGAAGCCTGTATTATTTTACTTACACATCACCCCAGTAAATTTAATAATAATAATGATAATAATAACAATAAAAAGAGAAGTAGAAGCTGAAATATAGCACTCCATGCTGGCCTCAGCTGGGAGTGGCTATCCATGTATACTTTCCTCAAGTGGACTCCAAGACCCCCATCCCCTCCTCACAGCTGCCCTAAGCTACAAGAGAAAAACACCACCACACAAACGACCTTCCTTTCCCACAGAATCGTACCAATACTAATACTCTTGGATTTCAGAAATTTCGAGTTCTACAGTAAAGTCCCAACCATCTGCAAATGAGCCCATCCATGACTTAACAAGCACCTGTTGCTGACCATGGCTCGGGGCTGCATGATGCCTTCATCTCTACATCCCTGCTTCTACTCCGTGCCATCGAGCACGCCATCGTCGTTTGTCATTTAAAACTATAATGGGAACCCAAAAGGGTCAGACAAAAAGCAACCGCTTTGAAGACTACAGGCTATTTACTTAGGCGGGACTCTGATTCTTTCCACGAGTGGAGACCCCTGGGGAGATCGTGAGCTCCTCCATACACTGCAAGCAGGGCCACAGGTCTATGCATCAACCCTGTCCTCCGCCATCTCTCCTGTGGAGGTGGGAAGAGCAGTGAGGTGGGGTGTGACTATGCCAGGCCTCCCTGGGAAGCCATAATGCAGAACACTCCGTGGAGGTGGGTAGGGAGGGTAGGCACATATAGGAGTACAGTTTCTTACTGACACACAGAGCAACATAACTACACGCCACTTCACTGCTCTTCCCAGAATTCATACAACTGTGTTTTATAAGATCCTCTTTCAGGTTCCTTCTAATTCACATGGACGGTTTTTGCAGAATTTCCTACAACTTCTGCAACTGCATACAATTCACTATGACTGTTTTCAGCACAACAGGCCTCCTGAATTCATCCTCTCTGTCTCACCAAAGCTGACCATGACACTCACTGAAGACAGCACCATCTGCTTGTGGAAAACACTGACCCACCAGCCCAGGCTGGCAGCTCTACCAATCTGAAGAAGTAATCAACCTGAAGAAGCTGTTTCCCCTCCATGTAGCTGTGTTTGGAAGAGTATCAACAAAATGACAACAATGACACATAGCAACTACCATTCTTTAAGCCTCACTGTGTGTCGGTCTGTCCCAAGAGCTCTCAGATTGGATAGAGAGTACCTGTATTATTACCTTAGTTAATCTTCACAGTGACTTTGAGAGGTGGGGCTAGTGTCCCATTTGATTCACCAGACACTGAAGTGTAGAGAGGATAAGGAACTTCCGATTGTCACATCACTCCCAAGGGGTGGGGCTGAGATGCAAATCAAGGTCCCTGGACTGCAAGGGTTTCTGGGTGGATGACACTAAAACACTGGTGGTTCCCCAGGGAGGAAGCCCCTTGGGAGCACTTCCCTAGGCTGAGTGCACAGCAGCCTCTTTTGAGGCTCAAGGAACGAGAAGCAATTCAAGAGCCCGAGCTGGGGGCCACGTTGACGCGCGCTGGCCTCGTTTCTGCGTGACTCTGGAGCTTGTCAAGGAAAGGGGACTGCGAGCTGTGCCAATCACCAGCCACTGTGCCCTTTGCCTGCATCTTAAAATAGGAAACATCTTTGTACCATAATCTAAAAATGTGAACTTGTAAATCATCTAGACATTCCAATGTGGATGCCAGAGTAGGCTGGCTCCTTTGAAGAGCTGGAGGAAAGAAGCCTGAAGAGCCTGCTGAGTTGAAGTCAAGTATGGCGCTCTGCTTTTCTGCCTTATCTCGGCAGACAAGTAAAACAACACCCAAGTTCAGCTTCAGCCAAATTGAAACTTTCTATAGGAAATGTAATCAAGAACAGCTTACATTTCACTATGAGTCCACTTTAAACAGCTTTACCCCACAATATACTTTGAACATAAGAATATTGTAAACTTAGCCAAAAAATTGAAAGAATTCTACTTAAATATAGCTTTAATTCTATAGTTTTATATGACCACAGAGTGCTTCACTTTTATTTAATTTTTATAAAAATGAACTGATTTACCCAAGTGTCCACCAATAGCTGAATGGATAAACAAAATGTGGTATGTACATTGGAATATTAGCTTTAAAAAGGAAAGATTATGGACTGAATGTACCCCCCCCCCACATACACACACCAAATTCCTATGAAAGCCTTAACTCCCAATGTAATGACATTAGGAGATGGGGGCCTTTGGGAGGTAATTAGGTTTAGGTGAGGCCATGAGGGTGGGGCCCCCATGATGGGAATGGTGCCCTTTATAAGAAGAGGAAGAGACACCAGGGCTGCCTCTCTCTGTCATGGGAGGACACAGCAAGGAAGAGGGTGCTTATCAAACCAAATCTGCTGGCATCTTGATCTTGGACTTCCTACCTTCAGAACTATGAGAAATGTCTGTAGTTTAAGCATCCAATGTGTGGTATTTTGTTATAGCAGCCCAAGCTAAGACAGGAAGGAAATTCTGACACATGCTACAACATGGATGAACCTTGAAGATATTATGCTCAAGTGATATAAACCAGTCATGAGAGGACAGATATTGTATGATTCCACTTACGTGAGGTACCTAGAGCAGTCAAACTCATGGAAACAAAGGAGACTAGTGGTTGCCAGGGGCTAAGGAGACCAAGGGATGGGATGGGGAGTTAGTGTTGAATGGATACGGAGTCTCAGTTTGGGAAGTTCTGGTTGCACAATGATGTGAATGTATTTAATGACCCTGAACTGCACACTTAAAAATTGGTCAAAATGGTAAATTTTATGTTCTATATATTTTTCCACAATGAAAAAAAAAGAACCTAACATTTTCTCCTGAATTGATTTACTTCTGTTCCCGCTTCTTTAAGAAAGTTCTTTTGCTTATTGCTTTATTTACTAAATAAAGTTGAAAAAATTTCATTGGGAGCCTATTAAAATGCCAGAATGCCATTTGTGGTTGAGTCCTTGGGATACGGTGATGAATAAGACAGACTGCCTTCAGTTGCCGACATGGACAAATAAGATTAAAATGAAGGATAATAAATTCTGTGAAGAAAGATGTTCAGGGATTTGAACATTCCCCGGAGGGACGAATAAGGTAGAAGTGGGAAAAGAAATTAAAGGAGGCTCTCAAAGGCGGAGCTGGGCTGGGTGTTAAAATACCAGTTCTTAAGCTGCCCAGAGACTGGAAGGGCAGGTCAAACAGAGAGGAAACATGTCAAGGTAGTCATCTGCAAGCCCAGAGCCTGGGGTGGCAGGGGTAAGTGATACCGAGCCAGGAAGGTAACTCTCAGAGAGAGATGGACTAGAGACTGAAGGTGGAAATGAAAGGGCGGGCCTAAGGAGCATTTCCATTTTAATTAGAGGGCTCCATGCATATGCAGCACGGAGGGGTGGAAAGCTGTATGGGCCAGAAAAATCTTCCTGCGAAATGAAAGCCCCTAAGGCAATGACATGGAGGGAGCTTAAAAACCAGGAACTCAACACCAGTTAAGGACCTGATAACTAAATGGGTGTGGAGATGGGGATGAGCGTGGAGGGAAAGGTGATTAGGAATCCCAGTTCTGCTCTGGATACTCAGGTAGATGGCAAAGCTCTTCACCAAAGGTGGGGAACACCTGAGAAGGAAGAGGTGACGGAGGGGCAGGAGTGAAAATGAAATCAGTTTGGACTTGTATGAGACACTGTGACATTCAAGCAGCTGTTCAGTCGGTAGTCATGCATATGAATATGAAACGTAAAAAGGAGGGAGGGGTCAAGGCAAAATATACCGGGGGTGCCAAAAAAATATATACACATTTTAAGAGATGTTATCTATGCTCAAGCAGTAGTTTGCTGTGATCAGGAGTGTCTGGACACTGACGGTAATCACTTTCAGAGCCTCTTGTAATTGTTGAAGCCAACTGTGACTTGTATACATCTTTTGTTATTGGTATATATTGAGTATTACAATGAATAATATTTT
The DNA here is from genome assembly GCF_001890085.2 of Hipposideros armiger. Lineage (NCBI taxonomy): Eukaryota > Metazoa > Chordata > Mammalia > Chiroptera > Hipposideridae > Hipposideros > Hipposideros armiger. The sequence goes on from NW_017731399.1 coordinate 5,188,813, forward strand.
CCTTTCTTGAAATGTATATACATTCTTTGGCACTCTCTGTGTACTATTCAGGAACTGCCCACATACAGATGATGGCTGAGGTTACTGAAATAAACTATTCTGAGATATTGTACAGTGTGGGATTAAAAGGAAAAGGAGGAAGGAATTGTGGGGGACATAAAATTTTGGGGATGATGAGACAGGTTTAAAGAGATGATTAAAAAAAAAAACACCCCACAAAACCAGGAGTAAAGTTTTGGAAGACAAGGAAAAGGAGTCTGCAGGAGGGTGGCTGTAGCTTGACAAATATGGACATCAATGGCGGCACGCAGCCTGAGCAATCCCAAAGCAGCTCAAAAGGTCCACGATTTAAGGATCCTCAAGTCAAGTCCAATGACCACGACCCAGGTGGACAGCATTTGAAAAGTACAAGTCTTGAAACTTCTAACCGCAGCTAATATTCTAAACAAAGGAAGCGAATGAATGTCAAAGCAAGTAAATGGGGGCTTGCTTTGTCTCAAAATAGAAAATGACACAGGGAAGATGAGCACAGAACCTGTACGAAATAAATTTAGAAAGCATTTTCTTAAAAAATAAAGATTGGATGAGCACATGACTATCTATTATGCTCTCCAAGAGGAGAGCTCGCTAAGTTTGCTTCAACAATATTCACCAGGCACACTCTTCATGCCCCGTAGGGTGCTAGCGTCTGCTGCGGAGGGAGGGGCTGGGAGGCTGCAAATGCAGCCAGCTCTAACTCCATATAAATGGAGAGGCCCTCTCCATCCAGCTACTTAGAGCTAAATGAGGGCGGCGGGGGAGGAAAGGGGGGAAGGGGAACAGTATAGCACAGCAGGTAAAACTCGAAAGTACCAACGGTTCAATAAGGTCAACACCAAATATTTACACAAGGCTGGTAATACTTCACCTAAAAAAAGAGAAAGGAAACATTTTTTATATGCTAAGACGCCTGTTGCTTAGGCAAAGCCCCTGAAATAGCTCGGCTTTTCTGAGCATATTAACACAGGTCAGGGTTTTATTACTGATCCTGCATTATGTATAAACACAGCAATGTGTTAAGTTCAAGATGCTATGGCTAGCTATTTTTATTTCAATTCTACCCTTACGCTCTAGAAAAATTTGAGGCCAAAATAAGGATTGCATCATAGTACCTATTTTTGTTGACTACATATTAATTCTGTTAATAAATATTAGCCCCACAAATACTATAAAATTCCATACTCAAAAGGCTACCTGGAGAGCATAAAGCTCATATATTTAAACCAAATAGAATCAGACTTTATTCTATATAGATGGTAAATGGGGTATCTATCTGTTCTTATTGCATCAGTCTCTCTTAACAATGTAGATAGAGAACACAATTCAAAGAAATAATTCTTGTTAGAAACTACAAACACCAACATGTTTTAGTATGTCATAAAAATCCTGACCTTAGCATTAAAGGAAAAAAGATAATCTGGTTCCAGAAATATTTTTTTAAATTGTTCCTAATGACCTTTAAGTCTAGGATCTTGCATACAATTCAAGAAAAACTATGTGTCTACAGGCAGTAAATTAACATTTTCATCTAAAATGAACCGTGTCGGATGCAGCCATGGTGAAGGAAGTAGGCAGATTTGTGTAGCATGAGCTTGAGATGGCTGCTAACTTAAGGTCACACAGCTGGTTTCTCTACAGTTAAACCCAACTTGCCTAACTAACCCGGGGGAGAAAAATGAACAGGATGAAACAACTATGTAAAGGCAATACTTTGGTCTCAATCTTAGGCTCCCGCCATTATTGGTAAGGCAAGATACAAGGGATGGCAGACCTTGTCATTTGTTCTATTTGTGATTCATCTGAAAGGTCTGTCTCATACTTTAGAGATCGCCCAGGGGCAGATGTAAATGGCATGGGAGGCGGGGCTGGTATGAACGGAAGAGTCAGATGGGTGGGCGCCCAGCCAGGGGCCTCTGCTTCCATAGCTTAGTAAGTTGTTTTGTTCTTAGTGAGACTAACTAAGGAATGCTTAAATTTTTCAGTCATCTGTTAGTATATTTCAGGGAATAAATTATATTCTGTGGTAAGCTTTGTGAATACCCAAATATTCCCGAAATAGTAGCAAAACAGAATTTCTCAAATATTACCTTCCAAATTACGACTTCGAGTTGAAACTTTAAAAAGAAATACTGTATTATTAAAAATTAGGAATGATGGCATAGGAAATCAAACTCTTCAGCTTTCATAGACAAAGAATATCCATCTAACGACTCCATACTTCAAAATGAAGAAAAGAGCCAAATAACCTGAATATCCTGATAATGTAGAGCTGAGATTTTCCAAGTCACCTACACCCTCCATCATAAGATGTGAAATCTGAGTCCAGTGTCCTAAAGAATACCTGAAACTAAGAGGCCTTAGAGCAGCGGTTCTCAACCTTCCTAATGCCGCGATCCCTTAATACAGTTCCTCATGTTGTGGTGACCCCCAACCATAAAATTATTTTCATTGCCACTCTATAACTGTAATGTTGCTACTGTTATGAATCGTAATGTAAATATCTTTTTGTTTTCCGAGAGTCTTAGGCGACTCCTGTGAAAGGGTCGCTCAACCCCCAAAGGGGTCGCGACCCACAGGTTGAGAACCACTGCCTTAGATGGTACTGAACAGAGGTTAAATTTCCCTCAGACCACTGGTGGCCTCCCTTTTGCCACTTTATCTCTACAGCTGAGAGAGCTACAGGGCTGCTCTTATAACCTATTATGATGAACACTCCCTGAGATTCCTTTTCCTCTGGGTGGAGTTAAAATGAAAGGCAGATATAAGTACAAGTACACGCAGAAATAACCTCTAGAACTCAAAGAATTGCATCTGAAAAAAAAAAATGGAGTTGATGCATTGTCTAGCACTGAAAGCTGCTTGTATGCCAGGATGATAATTAGCTACACAAGATATTTTCACTTTTGGAGGTCAGTGTGTTCAGCAACAAGAGAAGCTTGAGTTTCTGCTGCAGAAATTAAACTCAACATGGCATTGAAATATATTCTGCTACTGTATTATATGGACTATTGTATAAAGAAAATAACACAAAAACAATTTCGCTTGTAAAAGCCTGATGATTGTTCTGGAGGGAAAGAAAATAGCTCTGAGAGGAAGAAAAGGTCCTTCTCTAAACAATGGTTTCCTCGGTTCATCTTTCAAAATGTGGGCCAAATCACGAATTCCAGTTAACACACACACCTCAGAGAGCGCCAAGTTTGGGATGTGCAGAACAAAGAATTTATTCAGAGATCTCTTGGATGTTTTTCCTCCTAAAAAATAACGAAAATGAGACGAGTCCAGATGGGAATGCAGCCACTCTGGGAAAGGAATCTTTTGAGATAAATAGCAAGGCTCTGTAAACAAATCACCAGGACTGAATAAGGAATTTTAGAAAGGCTAGGGTTTTCTGTTTGTTTGTTTCATACTAAATTATCTCTACATGGTATTCTAGTATTTCTGAAATAGCTAAGCGACAATATTTTATGCAATAGCTCAAAAGTTAGACTACGACAAAAGACATCATAGTGAGATTTTTCAAACATCCAGCTTTCTGCTCTCAGTTTGAACCCATGATTCTTTAAACATAGCTGGAACCAGTTTTCCTTACCATCCGGTTCTAGCTGGACCTGGTCTCTGCTGCTCAGATGAGTCAGGGTCACATTCTGGCTCCCACAGGGATCTTCCTTCTACCCAGCACAGGGTTTCTGATTCCTTTCTAGCGTGGGAGCCACAAACACATTGTGAGATGAGCTCAGGACCAGCAGAAGTGATGGGGAAAGGACAGTGGGTGGACAGAAAGAAGCTGGCTTCTTAGAGCAAGTGACTGGGAGGCACGGAATTAAACTGTCTCGTTCATTCATGCAGGTAATTAGGGGTAAAACATTTATAGTGTCATTATTTAAAATTTTATAGCCAATTTTTCTGTGCATGTTAAAAGTACTTAATCTAAGTTTCATTTTTGGCCAAGACGGTGGTTTGAAGTGCTGCATTTTATAGTGAATTCCAGACAAAAGTGCTAGGGCCTCCTTGTCAAGGAAGGGCTAACCAGCTATCATTTGTGAGGGAATCCACTGGGACTTTCAATTTAACAACACACCTTGCTTCCTCACTCTTTCGGATCCCTCAATCCGTCTCCTTCTGGTTTATTTTATTCAGGACCGAGTGACTCTGTTTTCACTCACCCACTATGTTCTTCTGCTTTCAGAGCAGTGGCTAGTATGTTTGTGCTGTGCTGGTTCTTTTCCTTCCTCACAATTCTTTATTAACCAAGAGACAGGTTCTCAACCAAAACCCAGCATTCTGTTGCCATTGTCATACACTTATCCTCAAAGAAGAAGACTGTCAAAGATGGTATTATGGTCAACGTCATCTCAAAGCGTCTGCCAAGTTCTAATCCATGTGGTTACTAAAGGTGCAGGGATGACTTCTGTTGATCCCCCATGGAAATGAAAGAGCAAAGCACAACGACCATTACACACAGCCAAACGCTATGCTGGAATATATGCTCCTTTATCCTTATGGCTTTGGAATGCTACCATGCTTTGAAAGCCACTTGTGCATGCATCTCAGTTTTAATTCTTGATTTGTAGTAAAATATGGGGAGGCCTGAAAGCTGGTGCTATTTAAGCCGGGGGCAGAGATTTAGAGCAAACCTGCGAAGGCACACTCACCGCCTCTCCAGTGGACGCCCATCACTGGAGATGCTGCGAGGAATGTTGGCAGCTCTTTCTGGGGGAGGCATTTTCCCGTCTCCTTTCCCGGCATTCAGCCGCGAGGTCATGGGACTCTGCACCTGGGACGGGACCTGAGAAGCATGAGGTCCCTTGCTGGCGTTCCTCTGCCATTTGTTATTATTTCGGAAGGGAAACTTGAACTCGTAGGAAACCCCTTCATTCATCTTGTACTCCATCACTGGCAGGCGATAGGTTTCAGAGCAACTCCTATTAAGTGGGAAGGCACAGAGAGAAGAAAAATGAAGATTGTTTTTCCTTGTTGGTGGAACCACACTGATTCTCATTAACAGTTGAAATGGATCAAACACTTCATCCTCTACTTCAAACCATCTGTTAATTGCTGGGCCCTATAATTATTTTCCTTTCAAACACAAGGACCTCAGGAAGTATTACACTAGTATTTTCCTTTGCTTAATCCCAACTGTGGAGGCTGAGATATGAAGTCCTTGAAAAACAAAGAAACCTGAGGTCACCCTGGTTGGGGGATGGGGTGGGGGTGGGTGGGAAGGTAGGGCAGAGTCAGTATTGAGACTTGAGGAGAAAAGGCCACCAGGACAGCCTGACAGGTCAGCAGGCCCCTAAGATGAGGCTTTAGAGAAAACACACAGTCACCTGTCCACACCCTTTATTATGTATTGTGATCGAGGATCTAAAAGGGTGTACAATTTTGAATTTGTTGGCATCCTGATAGTCAAAAAATTAAGGGGGGGGGATTTTGAAATCGAAACTAAGAGCCAAAGTTAGCTCAGAAGAAGAAAAAAAAGCCAATTATAAAAATTCTGCAATTATCAAATTACCAGGGAACAAAGCATAATTTGAAATAGGGCTTTTTTTTCCCCTCCCAAAGTTAGAAATCTCCCATAGCAGGACTGTCTCCAGATAGCAGCATGAGTGAAATTAACTGCAGGTACAAATGTTTTCTGTCACTTTAGCCCCTTTTTGTGCCACTATGCCAATTCCCAAACCTTAGGAAATGTGGATCCCACTTTCCATTCCCTTTACCCAAACCACCATGGAGGAATCAATCATTAACTTGATTGATAGACAAATTACTGAAAAAAAACTATTCCCCCTGAAGCATTAACTCAAATTGTGCATTTGAATTTCATCACTAAGTGAAGAAAAAAAAAAAAAAAGGAATTTCAAAGACTTTCCTAAAGGAATTTCAAAGACTGAGAAGCAGGCAGGAAGGTTTGGAAAGGAAAGGTTAGGAGTGATTGTGAAAAAGCCCTTTGAGAGGTACTTTAGAGATAACACGAGGCGTGATCAAACAATACCATGAATGTTTAAATAAAAAAAATTTATTACAGTAAAAGACACATTGCCATTAACCCTCCTCAAAATAGTCCCCCTTGCTTTGAACACACTTATCCCATCATTCTTGCCACTTTCTGAAGCAGTTCTGAAAGTCCTCTTTTCTGAGTGTCTCTACTTGCGCTGTCATGGCTGCCTCAACATCCTGAATCATTCTGATTTTGGCGAAGAGCCAGAAGTCGCACAGTGCACAGATCTGGTGAATAGGTGGCTGAGGACACACCGTAATGTTTTTATTTTACAGAAATTGTCGTATACTAGAAGCGTGTGTGACACTGAGCATTGTCATGATAGAGAATTTACGGCACACTTTAAAACATATCTTCTCTCAACCATAGCTCACACCCAACTGCACCAAACAAGTTGGAATTTGTCACACACTGCTACTAAGGTTCAATGCACCGCTTCCCGTATTGAAAATCCCTGTCTTTCTGTTGGATGGCACTCGGCAGCAGCTTTCATCATACTTTTGATCACAACGCTCCTGATATGGTAATTGTTGTCAAATAAAAACATTACGGTGTGTCTTCATCCACCTTATTCACCAGATCTGACACCATGCAACTTCTGGCTCTTCCCCAAAGTCAAAATGACCATGAAAGGAAAATGTTTTGAATCAATTCAGGACCATCAAATTAGCCATGACAGCGCAACTAAAGGCACTCATGAAAGAGGACTTCCAGAACTGCTTTAGAAAGTGGCAAGAATGATGGGATAAGTGTGTTCGAAGCAAGGGGGCGTATTTTGAGGAAGGTTAATGGCAATGTGTCTTTTACTGTGATAAACATTTTTAAATTTAAACATTCACCATACTTTTTGATCAAACCTCATATAAGGAGTGACCAAACCAATGCTGTCCAACAGAAATAAAATGTGAGCCACAAAGACGAGGCATGTATGCAATTTTAGAATGTCTAGTTAGTCATCTTGAAAAAGTAAAACAGGTAAAATTAATTTAATAATATATTTTATTTAACCCAATATATCCCAAATGCTATCATTTCAACATGCAATCAATAAGTCCATATTAAAAAACTATTAATGAATTATTTTACATTCTTCTAAACTTGATATGTCTCTTACACTTACAACACATCTCATCTGGGACCAACCACATTACAAGGGCTCTGTAACCACAGATGACTCGTGGCTCCTGTATCAGACAGAGCAGGTCCCAAGGGCATCCGGCCGCAGGCCTGGTTTTCATTCTGGGGAAGGGCCTTATGTTGGTGTGAGAATAAGCATCACGAAGGTGCCATTCTTTCATGGCATTGTCTATGTATCTTGGGGTGTAAGTCCTGACATCTTACACCTCAAACGTACCCCGCAATGAGTGCCCTCCCATGTCTCCATGATTGCCATGGCTTTTCAAAGTGCTGCTTTTGGAGCAGGTACCTTGCTGGGGTCCTTGACCTCCTCAGTCTTAGCCCAAGTCTCCAATGGGCACCTTTCCTTAGAGTTTCCTAACGATCCCCCCAGGCCCCTAAAAGCCTAGGTTCTGCTGTACCCGTTTTATGCTTTAATAATAATGGTTTTCCTATTTTTTGGACCACAATCCCAGTAAGAAATACATTTTACACCGTGATACAGGCACAACCACCAACACACACACACACACACACACACACACACACACACACACACATCTTTTCTCTGATAGCGTCCATTCTGCTTTATTCTGTGTTAATCCATTTCATTAAAAAATACATTGGGTGCAAACTCCTAAGTTGATTTTATGATCTACTTGAGAGTTATGACCTGCAGTTTGTAAAGCACTGCTTTACAGAACATTTGACATTATTCTAAGCAGTTAATGACTTATGTAATAAACCTTTTTGTCTGATATGAAGAAATACCATCTTAGGCTTTGTTATAATTTCTAGCTTTGATTCTGGTATTTCTGACAAAACTATGCCATTGCAACATTTTTTTGGCTGTTCACAGAGAAGTATTACTGTAGTATGGTTTGAAGTCTTCCACTGCTGACTAAATATGACATATTACACAGTATCTGGTGCTCTGGATCTGTAAATGTAACGTAGGAATGCACAGCTTGCCAAAAGAATATTAATAAAAATTTACAGTAACCTCTGGGAAAACTTCTCTCCACCTGAAAATCAGGACTAGCTTTGCTTTTTCTCAGCAATGGTCGAACGTGTAAACTCAACGGATCACATCCTCTCTGCCCCTTTCTGTAGGCTGCTAGGAACCTGCACATGTACAGAACTTTATGGTCATGTATTTGGGGCATTCAGGTTTTAAAAACTTCCCCCTAGGCCACATTCTCCCCTCCCCCACGCCCCCTGCACACACTGAGGTTTCCCTCACTGAGTTTTAGTTTTGTGATACTATGCATTTTACATGTCCCTTCATTGGCTGCTTCAAATCCATGTTGTATCAGGATAGAGATGTTGCATCATAATAATGATGACAGAAACAATAATGATGTATATAAAAAAGACAACTTGCTTTTACTTTGGGAGCCTTCACTTCTTTGCAAAACGAAAGGTTGGGAATTGACCATTGCTCAACTTTCATCTAGTTCAAACACTCTTTGAAATAGTCTCTTAAGCTGCGTAACATTTAATTCTAGTTAAAAGACCCCATTAACCAAAGATACTGCTTCTCTAGTCTATACTTCATTACCATCACTCCTAACATGTAACTATTGGGTTGTCGGAAAAGTCGTGACGTATTTTTTCTATGGTTTTCATTGCAAAAATGCATCATGACTTTTCTGACAACCCAATAGAAACCTTCTGCATTTTCTGTAATTACAGAACGTAGTCTGAGAAAACCTACGCAGGGAGAGAAGACTCATTCATAGAGAATGGAAGACAAAGGTTCCACAGAGCTACAGTGCAGCCAGCCCGCCTTTTCTGACCCTCCTGTGGCGAAGTGGATGGCTTACTTATCTCTGTAAAATATAAGAATCATACATGGAATCCAGAAGTGAGCAGTCCATTGAAGAACAAAGATAAAAGCTGGCTTTTAATGACATGCATGAAAGTTTATAAAAGGATTCTTATTATATCATCCCAAGTAAAAACAGTAACTCTAACACTCATAGCTTACAGTGGAATGGGCACTAATCTTACTACTATTCTCTGAAGTGTGTGTATCATTATCTCCATTTATCAGATGAGAAGATGGAGGCCTGGAGAGATTACTCTGTCCACGACCACACCGCCAGGAAGTGGCAGAGCCAGGATTTCAACTCACAGAATTAACCTACTTTTGGTTCATCTTAGTTCAGCTACTAACTAAAGCATGCTTCTCTTCCAAGTCCCCGAACTTCTTCACCTTACAGTGGCTATTGCATTTTACTCAGGGCAGAGCTGATGACAAAATGGAAAACTCAATTTGTAAAGAGCTATGGTTAACAGAAATTATAATTTCAGTGCTAAACATGACACATGGTGACAGGCTAAAACCATAAATTAACTGAAAAGTCACTCCATCCCATTACTCTCTTTTTTTAGTGTTTTTATTCTTTTCAATTTTCTCCTTTCTTTTTACTTGTTACTCTACTTTTTTTTCTTAAGACACTAAGAAACAAGATAGAAAAACAACTGAACAGTATATCAATTGAACAAAATATCAAACACTGGACTCTTGAATCAGAAAAATCAGATGTTTGAGGACAGCTAGGTCCCTGATAAGCCATGTGACCTTGGCTTGTAAAAACACTTACCCTTATTTGAAAAATGAGCGATTGCAACCAGATGATCTCTACCAGTCCTTCTAGCTCAAAAGCATTCGCTTTCGCACTTTGAAACACTTGTTTTTGTAAAATGAAAAGAAAACTTTGTGACCCGTTCTCATTTAAAAGGTAATTTGGTCCTTTTATGTAACTTGTTGGTTTTTCCCTCTTCCTCTTGAATGGCCCTTGATTGCGTTCTTTAAAAACTAGAATACTGGCCCTCCACAAAATGAAGGCCCACCACACCCGTGAAACACCATCAGAACATCACAACTTAATCTGTTCTCTGGGTATTTTTCATCTTGTCAAGACAATGGCTGTTGCAAGTTGAGAGGTCACAGGCACCAACAGATTAACACTGGTCATGAACTCCAGCTTCTGCAGTGGACAAGGGGCCCCTCCTGCGACTGGAGAGGCCTTCCAGTGTTCCAGAGAAGTCCACAGGTTAGCACCAAGCCTGTTTCTGCTGGTCTGCTTCTGGTACGCTGCCATTCCAGCTGGCGGCGTTTGCTCTCTGGGCAGCGACAGAACCTCTCTAAGCCTCATTTTCCTCATCGTTTTAATGGAAGTAAGGCTGCCATCACAGTTTCTTTAAAAAGTCCAGTACACAGTAGGGGCTCAGAAATTTGGCTTTACTTTCCCTGTCCTTTCTTCTCTTTAAAACACTTGAGTTTTAAAGAAATTCATAGAGGGGTCTCTTCTTTCCTGAGAACAGGGAAAGGAGCTCTGCTTCACATTTGTTACTGAAGCCTCACTTTGTTGTTGTTAAACTACCTTTTTCATTAAAACAACAACAACAACAACAACAAAGAAACCCCTGCCTTTTCAAACCTAACAACTCTCCCATGTGAACACATATGGGTGTTTGGAATTATGTACAGCCACCATGCCGGGTACCTATGGCTTTTCAGGATCCAGGCGACCCTGAGAAGGGGGTGGGGGACGGGGTCACCGTGCCTCAAGTGGGCCTGTTCTGCTTCGCGCTGGAGCTGCAGTAACAGCTGACAAGGAAGGAGAGAGTGTCTAGTCAAAGAACAGAGTAATTAATTGCTAGGAAAACAGCAGTGGGAGTGTGAAGTGCGGAGGAGAAGTAAAAAATGACAGAGTAGAATTATCTCATTTTGCTGAAAATTGTAGCAAGGTGTTAATGCTTCAACTGTTCCTTTGAAGTCTCTAAAGGAGGGAAGGGGACAGCAGAGCTTTCAGTCCTTGAGGCTTCGATGGTGTGGTGTCACACCTGCTCTGGAGATCTGGCAGTGGCTTTTCCAATGGGAACTGTAAGTGAAAGGAGCAGCGTGTGCCTCTGAGGCCCATGGGGCTGTGCAGCACACTGAGCCTTCATTCTACGTCCTAACCAACACCCCCGGTCCTGTGACTACCAGCTCCGCTGGCTAGGAGAGGATGGCAGCTAGTGTCTGAGAAGTGGTGCTGGGAGAAAAAGACAAATCTGGTTCATTTGTTCAGGGGTGTGTGGGTGCCAGCCCATCTGAGTTTGCAAGAGCGGGCTGTGAGCCTCTATCCCAGCTCTGTGTTCAGCAGTGTCGTGTTGGCAGCTTGAAAATGGACATGGTGGGAGTATTTACACCATAAGAATCAGCACACGTTACAAGTCAAGGTTCTTTTCCCCAACAGAAAGCAAGTCCCTGCTTATGCTGGAATATAAGGAAAAGGTTTAGGCCCCAAGCTTACAAAGTAGCAGCGAAGAGCTTGGGGTTCTCAAATTAGACCTAACTTTGCCAAATGACCTTAGAAAGTTACTCACCTTTCTGAGTCTTGGGTTTCCTTTAAATAGGAATAATATTAATGGTGCTTCTTCCAGGAACTGGGCATGAAACACTCAGCAAATGTTAGCTGTTTTTACCAACACACCACAGAAAGCCTGTTTGGTTCAGTATCTTACTGTGGTGGATAAAACCACCTCCTATTGTGGACCTACCTGCCTTCAGGCCCATCTGTCTAGTAACGACTATTCGCAATTCAATGTCAGTCATATCGCCCATTCCATCCTGCTTCCTCACTCACACACACCCGTTTCCCTCTGCTGCCCCCCACCCCCATACAAACTGGGGGGCTGGAAACAAGGGAAAGACCTGAGTACACAAGATGACATCACGAGCTCTACAGGCTTCATTTTGAGTAGCTTAATCCTTAGACTAGTAGCTATAACTCTGTACTTTGTGTGATGAAGGTTGACAAGTCACAAAGCTTGGTTATCTTCTTTAGTTGATAGCTTCCTGTTTAGAAGCAATAAAGTAGACAATCTGTAGGAGAGAACAAGGAGCAGAGGACAGACAGACAAGAGTAGGAGCACAGGGCCCGCCAAGTGGCTCAGCTGGTTAAGAGCTTGCTTGGGGGCTCCAGCTCTGAGCAGCAGGGCCGCGGTTCAGATCCCACATTGAGGGCCAGTGACGCTGTGCCCTCTACAGCTAAGATGATGAACAACAACAGCTCAACCTGGAGCTGGGCTGCCGTGAGTCGCCAGTGATGGCGTAGGCTGCAGTGGGCTGCCATAAGCTACCGTGAGTGGCTGGCAGCCAGCGTGAGTGGCTGGCAGCAGGCGAGAGCTGCCATGAGCCGCCATGAGCAGCAGACCAATGACTGGCAACCCATTGCCTCACCCGGGAAGAGCGCAATGATCATACCAACATGGGCCAGTGAAGCGACGTCCTCCACAACTAGACTGAAGAACAAAAACAGCAATTTGTCTACCTGTCTGTTCCCCTTCCCCGATTCTCCAATGCTGTTCCCCTCCCCCAACTCCCCAATACAATCTTTAAAATAATAAAAAAAAAAGGAGTAGGAGCACAGAGCAGGTGGGGAATGTTGTAAGGACCTAACAGCCTTTTGTATCCACCTCAAGAGTCATTCTTGAATCCCAGTTCAGCAAAAACGCTTAACGGGAATGATGGCGAGCTTGAAGGAACCAGAGAAGACCGAGTTAACAAAGGCAGGGTATGTGTGTAAGGCAACTGCAGAATATTCCTCCTGCCCCCAAAAAGAGCTGAAACAAAAAGTTCTAGATACATATTTTGGTTTCCAGAGAAATCCAGTCATCCAAAAGGGAGCATTTCTTAAGGCCATTAGGCAAAGGGATTTCGCCATATTCTGACAGAGACGCATAATCTCTGGGCCATCTAGGAGGCAAGCAGTATTATGAAATACTATCCTGTCTTGCCTGTAACATTTGGTTTGCAGAACTGAAGTACTTTTAGCTTGTCATTGCTGCTTACTTTTTAAAGGACACAGATGACCCATTGTAACTGTTTATACATTCTGTCATCTGATGTTCATGAATCTGTGAGAGCTCAGGTATAGACTGGCCATCTTTTTTTTGGAAAAAAAAAATAGGACAAAGAATATTGTCTTGGCTTTAGAAGGCCTAAGAATTAATCGCCAAAGCTTAAGAAAAACTCTTAGAAAATAATGGGTTCAAAGCAAATTAAGATTGGGGATAAAAACTAGCAAAAATAGCATGTGTGTGCCCAAAGAAGAAAAGAAACAGTTGATTAAATTTGTTCCATCAAGAAACTTCCCCCAGAGACAGAGAAATTACATTTTCAGCAGCGCTGCTGGCTTAGCAGGAGCTGGGGAAGGCAGGGAGCTCCTGGGCTTCCCTTTGGGAAAAGGCCGGGCACCAAACTGCCAAAGCATCCTGAGCAGGATCAGCTTAACTCAAAGCCAATTCCTGACACACTGATGCAGTTAAGAAAATGCTCGGTCAGTCTCATTCAGCCCTCCAGGCTGAGATTGAAGTCAAAACAGCACTTTGAATTTTGGACAGCAAGTGGGTACAAACGAGAGATTCAGAAGAATAAGAGTGTCATGAAACATATAAGAAAAAGGTCTGACAGTCTGTGATGCTGAGCGCCTTTTAATGGTAAGCGTGCAATGTTTCTCAGCTACCGGTACAAGCTGTTTAAGATGGATATTACCGGACTTCTCTATCTGTAACGGCAACTTTATAAACGCAGAGATGTAAATCCTGGGAACAGTCCAAGTTAGTCATTCTTTCCAGCTGCTGTTGCCCACATGCTGAAAGGGAGCTGTGTCCTGAATCAGACTTTCCATGGACGGAACTTCTGGCATCATGTGTGATCTAGGGCTCTTCATAGCACCCTATTCCCCTACCCAGCAGGTGTTCTACATGGCACACAAACCCAGCCCTGGACCCCCAGGCTCACAGCTGCCAACTCAGACCTACCTCCGCGGGGTGCAGTCATCATGGGGGGGAATAATGACGACTTTCACTGTGACGGATGTTCTCAGGAGGTCGATCATCTGCTCATGGCTCAGGGTGGCCACCGCCACCTTGCAGATCTCTACCAGCCGGCTGCCCTGCCGCAGCCCTGCCTGCCAGGCGTAGCCGTAGGGCTCCACGTCTGCCACGATGCCCTCATAGTTGACATGGAAGCCAAGCTGTCCGAGCCCATTCCTTCGCAGGGTCATTTCCACCGACTCACAGCCTTTGGACACAAACTAGACAAGGAAACAAAAGATACCATGGTGTAACGCAACAGGGTGTTAAGTAGTAGGCATGGACCTGGACACACAGCGCAAGCAGGGTCATCTCTGAACACCCTACTGCCGGCTGAAGAGCAGACTGGTATTTCCCCTTCACTAATCTCCATCCTTAGGCCAAAAGGAACTACTTGCTGCAGCCAAAGAACACAACAGCTTCACTGAAATTACAAAGGAAACCGCTAACAGAGACCTACAGGAAGCTGGCAGCGAAGAGGAACCATCTTCTGCTATTTATTTTGTCCTTAAAAAATTCAAGGCAGCAGAGAGCCAATCAAACAATCCTTTTCAACAACTAAAGCAGATTGTCTGGGCTACCTCATCAGTCACCAAGACAACGGGTCACACGCAAATGGGTTTCCAACATATACACACAGTAAGTGTCTTTCCCCGCTTGTTCTACTACTTTTCTTTCTGAAGAATGATGGAAACGGAGTGTGAGATAAACTCTGTGTTGCTTTGCATCATCAAGGGGAGTTTTCAGAGGAGCTCAGAAAAGACCACCAGCTTCAGTAACTTGGCTCTAGTCTGTACTGAAAGCTTTATGAAAGGGAAACCGCCTGTAGGTTAAGTGGCAGGAAAGGCTCACCTGCAACCTTTTGACAATCTCTTTGATGTCTTCGTTGTTAATAAAACTCTCCACCGAAATGCATTCCCCTCGCTCATAGAAGATTTTGAGGCTGGTGTCGGTTGAAGTCCACCCTATCACATCGCGGCAGGAACAGTTGAAAACCACACTCTTCGTTTCCTGTTCAATGAGGATGATGAACTCATTGGAGACCCCGAAGAGGCAGTCCAGTTCCATAGCTTTGTTGTAGTCTTTGGCGCGGACAGCCCACACAATGGCCCCCATGCTGCTGAGCTCAGCTCCTGGATAAGGCTTCGACTTTTCCTTCTTCTTAGAGGCCAGAGAGATGAATGGGAACTTGCCCGACGGGTCAATAGGGGTGTTGGTGACATTCTTTTCTGCCAGATCTTTCAGGTATTCCTGGCGGGTCCGAGTTGCCATGGCCCGAAACTTTTCTGATTTATGAGCAGCGTTCTCTGCATTAATCACTTTGGCCAAAAGGAAGTCCCTGAACACGTTTGACTTAGGGAAAGTGACCCCTTTGGGGATGGGAGGTCCAAAGGAAGGCACATCTCTGGACCTGGTAACAGCCACACTAAGAGAAAAAAGGAAAAAAAAAATCAAAGAGAAAAAAGCGTGTCAACCTGTCAGTCTCAAAGCATGAGAATAAACTATACTTTCTCTAAGATAAAGATGTCCCTCAAAAGGAAAGCAACTGTCATTGTCTCACAAGAAATAGTACACATTTCCGGTTAACATGAGCATACTTTCATTCAACCACATTTTAGTATTTACAGATCATAAAATTTTTTCTCGGCCAAAAACCCCCAAAAAGATTAAAGTAAAAACAGTATTTCATTTATAGATAGTAAACCAATCATAACTTCATAAAAAAATTACTGTATTCTTCATAAAAGACCACATTTTAAATACCTACTGATTATTTTCAGGGGTGTGAGGGAACTATAATTAGATAACCTTTCAGAACAAGCATAGATTCTATAAGAACACAAATGTGGTCTCCGTTTTAGATATGATGCCCATAAGCAGACAGTTTATAATGAAAATATCAAAAGATGCATAAGAGAGGTAGATTAAAAATTCTTTTTTATTTTTTAAATATCTGATTATTTGTTTATTTATTTAAAGATTTTTATTGGGGAATTGGGGAAGGGAGAACATTGTGTTTTTCCAGGACCCATCTGCTCCAAGTCAAGTTGTTGTCCTTCAATCTTAGTTGCGGAGGGTGCAAGCTCAGCTCCAAGTCTAGTTGCCGCTTGCAATCTTAGTTGTAGGTGGGCGTAGTCCACCATCCCATGGGGGAGTCGAACCAGCAACCTTGTTGCACACTGAGCCATGTGGCTGCCCGCTGTCAGCTTGAGGCTGCTCAGCTCAAGGGGCTGTGTTCAATCTAGTTGAGGATGGGCGCAGCCACCATCCCATGCGGGAGGTGAACTGGCAACTTTGCTGCTAAGAGCACGTGCTCTCATCATCTGAGTGTCAGCTCAGCTTGGGCGCAGCTCAGCTCGGGAATAGCACACTGGCCCATGTGGGAATCAAACCACCGACCCTGTTGCTCAGAGCTCGTGCTCTTAACCAACTGAACCACTAGGCCGGCCAATTAAAAATTCTTTTTAATTAAACAAATATTATTACTTGTTGGCCTGTGTCCAGGCATCATTCAACCAAATCAAAACCATAATTTAAAAAATGAAAATTGACATTTGAGTAAGGTATTAAAATGATTTTGATCTTTATAGTGATAGCAGGGGTGCTTAAAAATCATATTTTGAAACCGAGCTATTCTTTGGTCCATATTATCTACTTTTGGTGTTTGACCCTGACAATTTGTGAGGATATTCTCCTTTTCTCATTCCTTTAAGCAAGACTGATTTAAGAAGCCTGTTCCAGTCATTTCTTCTGCATATATATTGCTATTTTCTTGCCTAAGAAAAGGACCATTTGAGTGTCTGTAATAACCTATTATTTTTAATCTCAAAAGGAAAAAAAAATTTTCCTAAAACAACAACAGAAGTTAAACGGAAATGAAGAGGTTGTGTGTTTTATATCATGTTCCAAGATCTCATTCCAGGACCTCAGCAACGTTTGAGAGGGCTCAAAATGATTCTAACGGATCAAACATCCTTCTTTTCAAATTACCGAATTATTCAAAAGTAAGGCAATTATGCAATTGTACTAAGTATCAGGGAAGCAATACAAAATCTACTTCTTCTGAACCTCCAGAATTAAAAGGATGTAATCTGAGAGCATGCATCTTTCAAATTAAATTGAAGAGCTTTGTTTCAATATTTTATTTTCAGAAGGGTTTACTTTAAGATATTCAGCTTTGATTTTCAAAAAATGATAACTTCTTTTGAAAACAGGATAAATAATAAACAGCAGCCTCAGATACAAATTATATTTTGTCAGAAAATGCCATGGAATGGCCTATTTGTTGCTTTTCAGAAATTATTTTTTTCAAAAGATTACCTAGTTCACTTCATGACAAAGAAAGGTGGCAGCAACACTTGAAATGCTAACTGGAGAGAGAATTCACAGAAGCCTCCATATGCATTATAGCCTAATTATACCAGTATTATAAAGGCAATTTTTCTTGTCTATTGTGAACTGTCTGGCTTGAATGCTGACAGCTGTATAATTTTAATTTGATCATGTTATTTTTTTTTCCTAAGTCAAGCAAATGATGCTAAAATACAGATTTGCTAGCTTTTCTAAGAGGAATCCTATAAAGATCCAGAAATATTTAACATCTTTCATTTTTAAATTGGCAATTTCTTTTCTTGCTAATTTCACTTAAAAGCATTATTCTTTCTCAAGAAGCAGCTGTGATTTTATTTTAAATAAGGAGAGGAAAATGCTTAGCAGGGGGCGTGAGTATGGGCACCATCCATCCACTGGCCCCTGAGACTTACTGGCTTTCTACAGATCTATTTATTAACTGATAGAACTTTGGACAAACATATACTGAAATCCTACCAATAATTAGAAGCCTCCAGAAGGAACTACGAGGGAAAGAACTGAATCCTTAACATATAATTATCATTGATTCACCATGGTAGGGAGGTAAATGGGACACACTAAAATCAGGTTTACATCATTAGAAATAGAATCCTTACTGAAGAAGAGGAGGAAGATGATACCCTAGGATGCTCTTTTCAAATAAAGGGTTTTGTTTTGGGTAAATCTAACTTTCAAGGTTTTCTACAAGGTTAAAAGCTCATTAATTTAGATGCCACAAATTCTGTGCTCTTGATAATTAGGCCTGCTGTAAGCTAAGCAGAAAGAATATTTTTGCCTCCATAAGACGCCTTTCTAAAATTTCAGTATGCTACAATATACATAGATATTTACAATGTATTAATTATAAATGGTTCTTGTTATTAAAAAAAAAAAAAAGAAAAAGAAAAAGAGGGCCGGCCGAGTGGCTCAGCTGGTTAAGAGCTCGCTTGGGAGCACCAGCTCTTAGCAGCAGGGCTGTGGTTCGGATCCCACATTGAGGGCCAGTGATGCTCGTCCTCTGCAGCTAAGATGAACAACAGTTCGACCTGGAGCTGGGTTGCTGTGGGTCGCCGGCGAAGGCGTAGGCTGCAGCGGGGCTGCAGTGGGTTGCCGTGCACTACGTGAGTGGCTGGCAGCCAGCGTGAGCGGCTGGTAGCTGGTGTGAGCTGCCGGGAGCCGCTGTGCGCGGCCGACCAATGACCGGCAAGCAACTGCCTCACCTGGGAAGAGCACAATGATCATACCAAACTGGGCCAGTGAAGCGATGTCCTCCACAACTAGACTGAAGAACAAAACAGCAATTTGTCTACCTGCCCGTTCCCCTCCCCCGATTCCCCAATAAAATCTTAAAAAAAAAAAAAAAAGAAGCAGATTCTAAAGGACTTCTGCTTGGCCACACCTAGGTTTGCCTTACATGCAATATTGTTATCTCCTGAGAAATAACACACTCTTTAAAATGATAGCCTCATTGACACAGCATTGTTGAGGACTAGGGTGTTCTACTCAAAAAGTATCTAGAGAACAGACAGAAGCTCAGTGGCTGAAACAGTGATGTAAAGTTAGCAGTGGAAGGAAAGGAAACTTGGAGAATTCAGTGTTCCTCTGCCAAAAACATCTTGAGTTTCATCTTAAAAATTCGACTTGATTTCGTACTCCACTGAAATGTATGTTCTGTGTCCAATCTTGGAGTACAGTTGACGGACCAGGAAGCTGGCCTGTGCCTTGCTCTGTCGTTTGACATATCCCTGAACCTCCGTGTGAACAGCTGGTATAAATTCCTTTCTTCTCCAGGAAACAGACTCAGAGACATTAAATGATTTGCCCAGAGCTTGCTAGCGAGAGCCAGGACTGAAATTTAAGCTTCTGGACAGCCAACAGTATGCTCTGTGACAAGATAACACTTATTTTCTCTAAAGGAATGCTTTTAAACCTCCCACTCTTGAGGTGCTTGCAAAAGGGATCCTTCACAAGAGTCACAGGGCCGAAGAAACCACTATGAGGCTGCTCCTAGTAGGTCTGAGCCTTGTAACATTTGCTGGCATCAAAGACGATGGAGGAAGTTGCAGTTCTTGATACCCAAAGCCAATTTCAAGTTGATACACAGGAATGTTCCAGAGACATCTGAACAGAAGTCTTAATGGAAAAAGTGAGAAGACACCCGAACTTCTGAAATACCATGGAAACACCGATAAACAACAATTCCCAGCCCAAAATTTAAAAGGAAGGGGGCTTAGCATCAAAACAGTAGAGGGAAGTAGCCCCTTCTTGGAGTCTGGATCAGACGCCAGCTTGGTGAGCTTTCTAAGAAAGCAGACCTGGGTGTAGGGCAGTGGCAGAACAAACGTGTGCCCATCATTCCATCCATGGGGGCTTTTGACTTCTCGTAGCATTCACTCACCAAGACTCACTGAGCGCTGACTATCCACTAGTCACGTTAGTGTTGAGCATCAAGGATGAGATGGCACAGGCTCAGCCCTCCATTAGCTCAAACTCTGGTGGGGGCTCCATTCAGTGGTTTGTATGCTCTCCTGGGGAGGTGCGGGGTGCTACTGGAAACACTTAGGCAAAGGAGCTTTATCTAGTCCTGGGCATCAGAGGAACCCTCCCAGAGAGAAGAGAAGCAGGAATTCATCAGGGGAAGGAGGGGCCGGGGTGTGTGTGAGAAGAGGCATTCCTGCCCAGAGTGCAGCATGTGCAAAGAGGAGGGGCAGAGTACAGTATGTTCTGGGAGCTGTAAGTAGCTCCACACAGCTCAAGAGTGAGGCAGGGGTGGGGGGAGGGCTGGTTGAGGTGCCAGTGGAGGCTGAGAGACAGGAGAGGCCAGACCTGAAGGACTCCATGCTGTAGGCTGTGCTAGGGAATCTGAGCTTTTCCCTAAATGGCTTAATAAGCATGAAGAGTGACCTATTCAGATTTTTGTCTTAGGAAGCTCGACTACATTAGACAATAGGAATGCTGATTAATTACCGTTTGGAATAGACGTTTTGAAAGAAATTTCCACCACTTGACCCACTTTGATTCTCCCCTCCCCCTGGTTTAAGCTTGCATGTTTATTTTTATTCGAGAGAAGAAATGATCCAGGGCATGGGCATTTAACGTGCACACACCACACTCCCTGCCTGATGAGATGCTTTACTTATGGGATTTTAAGTAGATGTGAAGCCACCTTCCACTGCACAGAAAGGGAAATTTCAGGTCTGAGAGGTTTAACAATCTGGTCTGATTCCAAGCACTTTTTGTGCTACATCACACTCATTCCTTTCAACATTTATTACATTTTAACCACTGGATATGGAAATCTTTCTGAGAGGAGTAACATGTATTTATACCTCCCCAAACATAGTTACTAATCACAATGTAACATTTGTTTCAAAGACTCAGAGTCATTATTATAAACACTTATTACTATACTAGTTCTAAAATTAACAGTTTTTTAGTTTCGTCAAATAGTGAGTCAATGTTCCAATTTTCAATTGCTTAAGACGTCCTGAAATTTTTTTAGTAGTCTTTTTGTCTGAACTGGATCCAAGTAAGGCCCACACATGGCAATTAATTTTATCTAATTTTTTTTTTATTCTGTTAATTCCCCTCCACTTCTCTCACTTTCTTTTATTTTGTCCCCCCTTGCAATTTATTTATTGAAGAAATTAGGCTGTCCGTTACACAGAATTGTCTAGAGTCTGAATTTTGTTGAATACGAACAGGTTCTGTCTTTTGTACTTCCTGTAAATTGGCTCTCTCCAGGTTTGATCAGATTCAGGTTCAATGGCGGGGAGACTAATTCATACATGGGGTTGTGTTCTCCCATTATGCGACATATATTTGTCTCTTGTGGTGATATTTGCAGCCTTTGATGATCCATGCCTAGGTCCATTAATTCATTAGTTGTTAAAAAACAGTGAAAAAAATTTTACACTGTTTTTGCAAAGTGAGGCCCTCAGGGGTGAGTGAAGTTATTATATTCAGTTGTTTGCTCCCAAACCAAATGACCCCAGGCTGCTGTGCTTATTGCATTTATATCTTTGATATGAATAGTTTCTTCTGCATCTCCCGTATCTCTAATCACTTATTGAGGTTTCCAGTACATCCTTGCCTCCAAACAGCTCCTTCATCTTTTTGATTTGTTGCTTCTAATCTGCTCTATCAACTGGGACCAGACAGTTAAGTTCAATGTAATGATACAAATAAAATAAGCAAGACCGGAGGGCTCTCTTATCAGGTATGGACATAAGCTTTACTATACAGATTTAGTGATTAATTTCTGAGATCTTGGCTCTGTCTACTATTCAAGGTTAACTGGCCTCTGGAATTAGTTTGAATTAGTGTTTCCTATATGAACTTTCCAGTCCCCAGGGAGAGAAAACACACGTTTCAGGGCCTCATTTCCATAGCCACTATAAGGATTTTTCTCTCTTGGTTCCCCCACTGTATCCCAGGACCTAGAATAATGCCTACCACATATGATTGGGGACTGTCAAGAACTAGTAAAAAATAAATGAACAACAACAATAAGCTTCAAATTAAGTCTTTGTGTATACAAATTACCATGCATGGTGGCATTGGGTAACTTTTCCTAAAACTCTACATTGTACAGTGTTATTTGCTGGCCTGGCATTCTAAGGGCCTCTACTAGCTAGTAAGCTTTCCTGCAGTCGTAACCTTTTTCCTGTACTTTCCAGCCATCTTCCTGTGTCTACACTTCAGCATACGTTTATATCACTGGCCACTCCTAATTATTTCTTTATCCCATTGAATGTTATCCATCTGTGCCTTGAAACACACACCAAATCCCATTTTCTCATTAAGCGTTCGTTATGACTTCAGCCTACACTGACTCCACACTTCTTTACACAATTACAGCAAGGAGCTCCTTTGAGAAAACAACTGTTGCCCTTTCCACCGTACGGGCACCAAGAGATGTCAGTAACCAAATGTGAGTGTTCACCATGGATGCCGTCTCGGGAACAAGAGGTTTTAAATGATAATAAGCATTTCAACTACTCTAACTACGTCACTTAGGGACCAAGTTCAGTTTGAGTTAAATAAAACTGGTATACATCAATACAGCTCTAAACTTTCCCACCAAGGTACTCTTAATGAAAGAGGCCTTATAAATTCAGGTCCCTAGTAGTTTTGGGAGTGCCTGGGTTATGAGAAAAAGTCACAGGTATAAAAAGTCTTCGAAGACCCATGTTTTATCTTAAAACTGATACACTTCAATTCTACATCATAACACATTTATTTTCATGAGAAAATACACCCCTTCATACCCCTTTCCCCAAGCATTAAAGATGACAAGAGAGGTGTCCTATTTATTCTGGGCTTTTAAACCTCTCCTGATATCACCACGTTCCCCAGGAAACATGTCTCTCTTACTCGGAGAAGGACCGGGAAAAAAATGAATGTACCTAAAGCTTACAACAAGAAAAGATCACTATGCTTTCGTATCCTATGATTTCCTTCAGTGATGTTACAAACTGATATGTTCCCTTGGATTTACAGAAGGGCAAAATTCACAATTTATAAGCAGTGAGCTGGGTCTTCAAATAAGCTTGGCAACTAGGAAAGTCCAGACTAGCCCACGTGTCATGAGCAGGGGTGTTCAGCGTTCTGCTACAAAGGCTCCCAGCATTACATGGTGGGGTTAAGAAGGT
Organism: Hipposideros armiger; assembly: GCF_001890085.2. Lineage (NCBI taxonomy): Eukaryota > Metazoa > Chordata > Mammalia > Chiroptera > Hipposideridae > Hipposideros > Hipposideros armiger. The sequence goes on from NW_017731399.1 coordinate 5,211,844, forward strand.
GGGCTCTCTAGGCAACAAATAAAAATAAGAGAGAGAGCAAAAATCATGATTATCAGGCTGGGGGTGGAGGGTGGGGTGCAAGCCTGAAAAGAATAAAACAGGTATCACCTCCTCATCTAGCAAAGTGTTGAAGAAGGTGAGGGCACCTTCCCTTTTTATCGCTCTGTGTAGACGTGCACTGGCCACCTGTGGCTACTGAACACTCAAAATGTGGCTAGTGTGACCCAGGAGCATTACATTATATTAAATTTTTAAAACTGACACTTGATTCAAGTACTGGAAAGCTTTTTAAAAGTACGTTTGGAACCATCTGAGTAGGTGAATCTACTTTTCCAGTTGCAAATTTTATGAGCTCTAAATACAGATTATTTCCAATGAAAATTGAGCATCCTATTTGAGACGAGCTGTAAGTCTAAAATGTACCCCAGATTTCAAAGTCATAGTCCAAAACTATGTAAAATAGCTCCATGATTTTTAAAATTAAAAATTACATGTTGAAATAATAATATTTGGGTATGATCAGGTAAATAAAATATATTACTGGGTCAGAACCATATATCATTAACATTAATGCTCCCTCTTTCTTGTTACTTAAAAAAAATCATGGCTATTAGAAAATATAAAATTAATATGTGGCTACTTGTATACTGGATGCACTCTATTTAAACGAAGGCTTTTAAAGAAGCAGCTCTCTTTAAAAGAAACTGTACAGCTTTCCACTCCCTAAATTTCCTAACAACCATTCAAAAAGGGTTTAGCTTTCCACCTACAAAGTAGGATGAAACCCTTTGCAGGAATCAGTACATAGCATGTTTCAATGGCCTGGGGTATTTTCTAAATGCAAACAGTTATCCATCCCAGTCATAGTCAAATGCCCTTCACCTATTCGTTCATTCCACATCTCACTCAAGCAGATTTCAGAGACCACAGTCTTCATAAGAGGCTTCAGATCTAGGTCTCCTCTGTTTGCGTTTCCACCCGTTGAGCCCAAGAAACTACAGACCTCCCTAGCCTTGGGTTTTCACACAGGCACGACACCCGAAAGTTCTGGTATGTCAGCAGCAAGGGCAGCAAAGGCCCCCATGTCACAGGCAAGTGAGTGAGGCATTAAGAGCCCTCTGAACCGAAGCTCTACCTGGTACTAGCTGCCCAGTACCAGCTGACCTCAGGCAAGTTACCGCTCACCGAGAGTTTAAGTTTCCTCATCTGAAAATCGGGATGAAAACAGTCCTTCCCTCATAGGTTTTAAAAATTAAATGTGGTAACCCATGTACCATGCCTAGAATAGTGTGGGGCTTATAATGCGAGTTCAACATGTATGGTTACTACGGAACGTGTAGGAATGGCAGCAGTCAGCAGCGGTCCAAAATAACTTGTACATGCTTTGTTCCTTAAACTCTCTTGCTCTATGGCTATAATTAATCCGCATTATACCTACAATTAGACAGCTGTGGCTCTCACAACAAACCAATTGCCAGTCTGTGTTGGCCACTTCCTGCATAGGTGGCTACATTAACTCAAAAACAAATATCCAAAATTCACAAAGCCTCATCTTCCAAATTTCAGGGATCAAAAGGTTATCATAAAATTTCATATTTTGAAAGGCTAAGTTGCTATGAGAAACCTCTTACTAATGCTAGAATATCCTTTTACATCTTGGCACTACACCCATGTCAACCCAGCATCTTAACATTTTCCACACCAAACCCTTCCAGAATTCTCCCGAAGGCCTCTGCAGATAAATGCTTGAATTCTGAGGCTCATGAGACTAGGTCAACAAGGAACATTGTAGCAATTCCACCAAATGCTTAATAAAGCATAGAAATGCCTCTATGATCACAGTTAAAAATATTAGAGTGAATCAGTCTTAAGCAATGGTTTGGGCTCTTTAAATACATAGTAATTAATGAAAAAAACAAACAAACAAAAACTTCTCTTCCCTACTTACTATCATCATTCTTCTCTGCTCTTGCCATGACAAAAGCAAAATATAATTAGCAGTATGAGTAATTAGTTGGTGACCAGATGGCATGGATGAAGGACATCACCTAAGAAGGAGGTGCAAATGGAAACAGCAGGTGTCTAACCAACATGTCTGGGGAATGTCAATGCCATCAGGTTACGTCATCATGTGAATTTGGCCACCCGCATGCAGAGTTTAAAGACAAAAATCAATAGTAAGAGACCTCCCACTGCCCCTGCATAAAGCAGAGCTGGATGGGGTCCTCCATGAGACCCAGCCAATGCCCATCCAGCCACTGTGGCCGCACCAGTACCTGTAACAGACACTGTCTGTGCAGGGGTTGTGAACCCTGACGATGACGAAAACGTGCTGAAAGTGGGATCGGATGTTTTTTGGGCTGAACGGCTGTGCTCCAGGCTCTTGGAAAACAATTGTTACGATATCATTTCCAATGTGCCGCTTCCGTAGGAGCTAAAAGAAACAATAAGCAAACAACATAAATAACAATGCTCTGTGTTTTCCTCCTCAATTCCCGTATGCAACTTTGTTTACAGCATTCATTATTAACCAGGACACATTCGGGTAGATCATTTATGCAGTTATTGTCAATATTGTGGCTTTTCTTATTCCCTCCAAGGAAGGATATGGATGTGAATATTCTGAAATTTGCAAAACATATACAGCCCCTTCAAATAGATCTATCCAATATCTGGCATATTCTGCCAAGTCCCAACATCTCTAAATACTCAGTTTCCATAACAACAGTTTTGTTCCATTTTCATGTAAGAAAGGAACCTGCCATAGGGAAGATTTTTTTAGATCTGAGAGTGGCTGCAGTAATTACAATACAATTTGTGTTCTGGTTTAATGGGCTCCATTTAAAGAAATGTGGCTAAGGTGTTTTCTGATATACATTTTGTGTCGTAAGCTGGGAATGTAGAAGTTAATAATATTCCAGAATGCTGTTAATTTAAAAGCAGGTTAAATTTCAAGTTTAAATAGCTTCTTTAATTACAATGAAAGCACTTAAGACCACCTTCTGCTTCATATTAAACAGTGTCTTGGAAAGGTGACTTTCAAATCCAGGCACCCCAAGTCATCCTAGGTGAGTGCCTTTTCAGGAGGGGTTTATTACATAGTTTAATTCAACAGTGTGAATAAAAATTGAGCTAAATTTGTATTTCTCGTATTTATACACGGAGGCCTTTATAAGGAGGAAAATAACATGACATTTATATAAACTAGCCACTATATTAGCCATAAGACCTCATTTATAAAACTTCAAAAAAAATTCTCCAGTGACTTTAACTTACATAAACTACATACCAGTAAAATCAATGCTCTCATTTTGGCTGCCAGCTTGGAGAAACAATAGCCTTTTAGATTAAGGCTGAGAATTGTCCAGGAACTGTACTCTTAACCTTAGGAATTTTAAAGCATCCCAAATTATCTTCTAATGAGGCCATTTACTTCATTTCTAAACATGATATATGATCAGATGTTACCGAAATAGAGGCTGGCCTGTAGTGACTGCTGTATAGAACACACCCATTATTAAAGATTATTAATCTACTCAGGGTCACAGACATGCCAGAAACACAATTTGTCTATATATTGTAATTCTTGCATAGGTAATGTCATTGTCTTTTTGATGCAATGTCACTCTTCAAAATATGGTTTGAGATGTAATATTAATGTCTTAATAAAGGACCCAAGTAGAAATAAAGGACCTAAGTAGAAATAAACCCATCTACCCAGCGCACATTACATATAATGAAAAATAATATTTATAAATAAATTCCTGCAAAAAGCTTTTAAAAGACACATTGGTTTTTTTTTCCCCAAGCATAAAGTAATCTATATTGAAGAAATAAATTCTTTAGCTAGAAGACTAAAATAGCTTAAATAGGTAGCAGTACCAATTACTCTGCTCAGTACTTCAACTCATTTAGTTAGAAATAATACTTGAATCTTGTTACTAAATATTTTACCACTACCCCTTTACCTTTCTCTGCTGAGTAATCAGGTAGAATAAACCTTCACCTCCCCTTTAAAGATCATTTGTCAATGTTTTTAAATTTGTTGTCTGATGACTGATCATAATAAAAGGTTTAGTATATTTTTCTCAGCATGTTTTCCTCTCAGAGAAATCTAGAACTTGGAATTTGCATAAAACAAATTGTCAACAAACTCCAGATCAGGAAATTTATCTTAAAATTAGTTTCTTTCAGAGTAATAGCTGATCCACTGCCTTGCTTCCTATTTTTGGTGACTTTGGTCATCCTAAGAGGCAAAATGTTATTACCAAGATTTGTGATTTAATCAAACCTAAAGTTATGAAGTGTTAGATTAGATCTGTGTTTGGTTAAATTCCATGAAAGAGGATGTGATTCATTCTGCAGCTGGCCTGTGTTCTGTTAGTACAACAATTAACAATAACAAAATCTATATCCATTTTAAGGTCAGAAGTAATATTGGATTGCTCGTGTTTATAATAGAGATTGACAGGAGGGTCTGTTAGCTCGCTGATTCTTTTTAAATTTCAGTTTGGTATCATTTATTTTGAAATATTTTTTAAAAACAACTACCACATACTCTCTAAAAACAATACTGCCAGTTTCCATGTTGCTCTATAACAATCTGTCACTTCCTAGTTTTGGCACTGTACTTTCTCACTGACAACATTTTAGTAATAGGCCTTGAGCTTTTAGAACTTCTAAAAAGAAACTGTGTATGATGTCCATAAATGTAATTGTTATTTATGGTCCTGACCAATATGTTAAGAAGAACATTGTTCTGGGATCCCACTGACACTTGATTTTTGTCCATCAGAGTACAGCAAACCTGCTTTGTGACATGAAATGAAACATCAGTACTTTCCTGTTTTGTATAATACATTGGCCTCTTGAGATGAAACTTCACCCACTCATATGCGTTCTTTGAAACCCTGCAGAGTCATCTAATCACCATGATTTCAACTTGTTCTCTTCCGATTTCATGAAAACCTCAATCCCCGTGGGTGAAAAGCGAACGATTAATGCACAAAGCCATCCAGCTGGCTGTTAACCTAGAATTTGTATCTTTTCATTTGTGTTCAGTTCATTTGCTATTCCTTACTTCCACAAAGTACAAAGCTTCCTGTTGCTGTGACAGGTGCAACATTAAATTCTGGTTTAAGATTTTACAAACTTGCCACTTGGGCTTCAGGGAAAAATGAAACAAGGGTGAAGAAACAGAGATAACACAAGGATCTCTTACCTGTTGTTTGTTGTTAGGTGTGTATGGCAGCATGGTAGAAACATGGAACATAATTTCATAGTCTTTGTATGTTGTGTACAGAGAATGGGTTCCAGTGGAGTCAGCTATGGTAAAAAAAAAAAAAGTGTATATACATAATGATGAGATGACTATAAGAATAGGAAAAAAATAGTTCATTTAAGAGAAATATCTCAAAAAAAGAGATGGTATTGGATGAAAAGATCTACACAAGATCTAGCATATGTGTTCTTCCCCATTTTTTGTACCTCATTCCTTTGGTAGTGTAGTGAAGCTAACTGACCCCTTCTCAAAATAATATTTGTAAAGGCATAAAATGAAATACATATTTCAGTAGAAATCAATTATATTGAAAAATAGTTATCAAAATAATTTAAAAATATGATACAACAGCAAAAATCTTATATAACAAGGTTTAGCAGTTGTCTAATAATTGCTGTAAATTTGTTGTAGTGATGTGCATAAGCAGTATTTTGAGATCTCTCCAACAACAAATAATATGATATGAAAAGACCTGCACTTTCTATTGGCAATAAAATCACAGATAGAGCTTCTGTGAACTATTGTAGTTCGTTGCCTACATCCATAACTGAAGGAAATGCTAAATTTCACTGGGGGTGGGGGGTGGGGGGGTCAATGAAAATAAATGCAGAACTATTTCCCATCCAAGTTCACTGACCCCTGAATTCTGTCCACAGGCATCAAAAACATCTTTTCCAATACTTCTGATTCAAGCAAGAGAACTGTTCAGTTCTTAACAGAGAGATGGAAATTTAACAAGACTGTAACACTGAATAACAAAGATATAGCAACGTCCAACAATATTTTGAGACTGAGTCTGTTCTGCTCTCTCCTTCCTTAAGGAAAACACAACCTCTCGCCCCTTAATCATTAACAAATCAAGGTGCCTACAAAGACCTGGAAACCAGAGAGGAGAATTACTAAACTGCCCAAGGGAAGGGAGGTATCTTTGGAGTTGAAGGACCTGGATTTACAGGCTGCAAAATGAACAGAAGTGCATTCATTCTGGGTCAGTATTGAGGAACAAGATGCTTTACTGCATTTTAGACAATGATGCTGGAAGACAAAACCTCTGGCATATACCAAAAGGCCGCAGTTCTCAAATTTTAGTATGCAGTCACCTGGGGAGCTAGTTTAAAAGGCAGGTTCCCATGCCCCACCTCCAGAAACACTGCTTGTTGGGTGCGGGGCTGGGCGGAGGAATCTATTTTAATAAACACCCTCAGGGTGACTGTCATACAGTAGCTCCTGTTCTTTGCACTGCTCCAGCAACAGACCACAAGGGTGGCTCTTGCAGACAGACTTGTAAAGATGCTCTAGAGACCTGAGTCTCAGCCTTGAATTTCTTGGAGGATCTTAATTTTGAGGCTGACCCAAAATGCAAAGGGTTTACAAAACAAGCTCAAAGAAGAATAAAGCAAAGACTATTTTTCAAAAATATACACCAACATATAACTCCCCAAGAAAAATATCTTCTAAATGTTAATGACTGCCACCATAAAAAACTACAAGTTACTACAAGAAGTAATTGACCGACAGAGGGCACCAAAAAAACCATGTATACACATTTTACGAAAGGAAAAAAACTATTAAAATTATAATACTCAATATATACCAATAACAAAAGATGAACACAAGTCACGTGTATACATTTTTTTGGCACCCCGATATTTAAGACAGTTCCTGAGTCTGGAGAACTTATCTACTAAAGGGCCCGTGCTATAAATACCTCTAGCACGGATTAGTACATTTTAAAACTTTAAAGTGAATGTGTCAGCTTTGACACATTCTTACATTAAAATACACGTATTTCAAGTCAATTTTAAGCAAAATTAATGAACTAGAAAAAAAGATTGTCATTCAGTATTCATTTAGTTACATTTTGCTTCATATGTCTGTCTAATTCTAAAAGGATTACTGCCAGAGACTTTTCTCTGTCTTATGGAAGTAAGACAACCCTGAAGATCATTTGTTTTTCTACTTCTAGTCCTTCCTCCTCTGCATGACTCATTTTATATAATGGACGCTGCTTGACCAGCCTTTTTCTGGGGACCTTAGGAAACCCCAGTTTTGCTTATAATTTAAAACAGTCTGGAAACAGTTTCAAAAGTTTTCAAGATGGAACTAGGGAAAAAACAATGAAATTTTCCTTTCTGAGAAGAAAGGAATTCCGAAATCCTGAAATTACTATGTGCCTAACAGAAATGCTAAACTTGACCAGAGAGAATGGAAAATGAAGGTTTGCTATGTTCACTAAAGAATAAGACATCCAATGTTGTTGTTATATTTTTTATGACCTTGAAACCCTGAAACAATGAGATTTAACAGAATGACAAATCAGAAAAATGACAATTAAGGAAAATGACAAAAATCCTTTTTTTCTCTGGTTGGAGGGGCTATATATTGAGTAATTTCTAAAGGGGAAAAAACGTGCTTATAGAAGAAGAATGAAAAGTAGATAATGATCCTTCACATTTGTAGGGAGCTTCAAATGTTAAAAAAGTATATTCAGGCATCTTCTGGGTCATCTTGAAAATGACGTGCTTTGCCTCCAAATCATCCAACCGGCGAGTGGATATACCTACTAATAAGGTCAGCACGCTATGCCAAGCCATAGAAAGTAAAATTTCTAATATTCAAACTAGATGATAAGAAGACATTGAATAATTGAGGAAATGATAAGGACATTCTTCTCAGCTACTTTGAAAAGGTGTAGATATGTGATAATATCCTACATTCGGCATTTTTTTGGTAGATGGTACAAACAAGGTTAATAAGTTTGTAGAGCAGTTTTAGATACGGTCAATGTCATAGCCTTGCCCTCTCCTTTGGCTCACCTCTTTTGCTTTTAGGCCATCTAAAACGTGGATGATAAAGGTGTACGTGTATGAATCTTAATCAGGAAATGCTAATCAGGCTTTTATATAACCATTTTTTGGTCACTAATGGATGTTTAAGAAAAGCTAGATGAAGGCAAATAAGCCTATGCAATTGATTTTTTTGGAAAGTTCACAGTTTTAAATATTTATGAACACAACGAGAAAAGCAACCTCATTAACTTAATGCACGTAGACTAATAAAGTCAATAGGATGAAGAAACCTTAAGCATAGTTCATTAAAATCTTCACGCTACAAAACACCTCAAATGCGAGACGAAATCAGAGACAGGTGGTGGGCCTGATTCTTATCCATAGCTTGAAATATTATAATAGTCAGCCGGCTACCGGGGGGCCATCCATTTAAGATGCCCAGATCTCCCATCTATGCAGCTTTGCCTCAGGGTCTGGAGGCAAAAGTCAATGCAGAAGTCAATGCTCAGAGACACAGCCAGGGGAAAGCACCTACATCTGGAACACTAGCACACATCTGAGATGAGGTATGCCTCTGTCCTTGTATTTCACTTACTAATGAAGTATTTGGGGAAGTCAAGAATTCCACCTGCTCTGGCAACGACCGTATGTACTAATATTTTTTTCAATTTACCTTTAGCCAGATCAGGTGACGAGTTACTTTACTTCAGTGACGATGGGATCAAGAAGAGACAGACAAATTCATACTGTCAGTTCAAGGAATGTGTATGTGTGCATGTGAATGCACCTGGGACTCCAGGCTTCTCAAAGTTGCCAAAGGTAGAGGGGAAAGGACAAGGGAAGGAGTGGAGCTGGTGCTCAGGAATCAGCCAGTGCTACTTTCTGCCCACCGCTCATTTTGCAAGATACCTGCAGTTACCTGGATTCCCAACATGAGAGTAGACCTAAATCTGAGAGCCAGTAGCATCATTTGCTAAATTACCACAAACAAGTTATTTCATTTGTCCGCGCTGCTCTAATCTCAATCACTGTTCTGAGGATTAAGTGAAATGATGTATATGAAAGTGCTGGCCTGTAAAAGATGCTCAAGAAATGTGTTGATTAGAACGTAGAATTTTGTGGGCCGGCCGACTGGTGCGCTGGTTACGAGTTGGCTTGGGACGCCAGCTCTGAGCAGCAGGGTCCTGGTTCTGATCCCACATGAGGGCCAGTGACGCTGCACTCTCTACAGCTAAGATGGTGAACAACAGTTCGACCTGGAGCTGGGCTGCTGTGAGTTGCCGGTGACGGCGTAGGCTTCAGTGAGGCTACAGTGGGCTGCTGTGAGCTACCATGACTGGCTGGCAACCGGCATGAGTGGCCAGCAGCCAGCGTGAGCTGCCGAGAGCTGCCGTGAGTGGCCGTCCAGTGGCCGGCGACCGATCTGCTTCACCCAGGAAGAGCACAATGATAATCGCAATGATAATACCAACATGGGCCAGTGAAGCAACGTCCTCTACAACTAGCAGCGGTTCTCAACCTTCCTAATGCCGCGACCCCTTAATACAGTTCCTCATGTTGTGGTGACCCCCAACCATAAAATTATTTT
>NW_017731399.1:5222686-5278970 GCF_001890085.2 Hipposideros armiger
AGCTGGGCTGCCATGAGTCGCCGGCAACGGTGTAGGCTGCAGCCCCTGCTGCAGTGGGTTGCCATGGGCTACCGTGTGTAGCCAGCAGCCAGCATGAGGGGCCAGCAGCCGCAGTGAGTGGCCGTCCAGAAGCCGGCAACTGATCTGCCTCGCCCGGGAAAAGCACAATGATGGTGCCAACTTGGGCCAGTGAAGCAATGTCCTCCACAACTAGACTGAAGAACAAAACAACAGCAACTTGCCTGTTCCCCTTCCCCCAATTCCCCAATTAAAAAAAAAAAATCTTAAAAAAAACAAAAACAAATATCAATAACAAACTGCTAAAAAATGGGAGAAGTAACAAGCATTTACTAATATTGCAGCAAACGAATGAAGGCTTTGAAGAAATGCTTACAAAGGGCTTCTAAGTCTCCTCTGTGCTGACCTGACAAACAAATCTCGGTCAAGAAATAACTTCCCAAATAATAATCTATATGCACAGCTCGAAATGAGGGTGGTCTCCAGTTTTCAAATAACAAACTGCTTGGTAGGAAGTTTATTTTTGTGTTTACTGTAGTGTAAAAGGATTGTAATTATCTAGAGGTTATGTCATCCAAATGCGGAAACAAGAAACAAAAAAATCCACTACTGCAAATACCAAAACCTGACTGACATATTTGTAGCTTATTTGCTAGAGATCCTTATATCTGAGATGGGAAAATGAACTTTGTACAGAAAATGGGGGGGGGGTGAGAAATGGTTCAATAGTTCCATCAATCCTTCCTTCCCTGAGCCTCTCCTTCCTTTACCAAAGTACTAAAATCTGAATATAATTATAATACATGACAAGTAGAGCTGTCTCATGAGATGGCTTGGGTATTTTTAGCCCAAGGGCTGAGAGAGGGGAAGACATAGCCACAAGGCAAAGCTCTGGGCTTCGCTGTGCTAAATTCTACATTTATGCTTTCTCTGAGTACTTCATTAACTATACCACTAGGATCTGGTCATTTTCCCTAATGCTTACTAGCTGTCTAATCTTAGACATGTTGGTTATTCTAAAGAAGGCAATTCTATAAAATGGGGATAACTGGTATGTAGCAGGGTCAGTGGAGGTTACACAGATGGCATGTATGAAAAGTATTTGGGACTTCTGCTTCTGGCCATAACAGTACTTGCTACAGGACTTGCTCTCCCATTGTTAAATAACTAGAAAAGTTAACATATATCTGAAACAATTTTTCAGACATTTTATAATAGGCAGCAATGGATAATGATGAGAATCAAATGTGAGCCCTATGATTACACCCAGCTTTCTACCTGGAGGCACTTTTGGAACAATGGCGCAGAGCAGGGCTTCAAAGAGGGACGCTAAAACAGACTGGAGTTCAGGAAGCCCATGATATCTGCTGGGCAGAGTACCAAAGAGGAGGAAACTACCTAGAGGTTCAAATCTGCATGTGAGTCCCCTAATTTGCAGGCTGAGTATTAAAGTACATGCACACAGGGTGAGATTCCAAAGCCAGGCAAAAAAACAACAACAAAACTATTAGCGAAAGAACCACTCCCAGAGAATTATAAGCCAAACAATTCTCACAGTTCACACAGAGAGGAAGACATTGGAGTTCTGACCAACCGGAATGGAGATACCTCATTGAATATGCAGGTATTCAGATACAAGAGAAGTCATGCCTTAATAATAGGGATAACTCAGTCAGAAAGTAAAGACTGCTCTGGGTATGCTTCAATAAAGCTTAAGAAAAATAAGATTCATAAAGATCAGGCTGTTCTATAATTTATTTAACTGCCTACCAAAACAAAACTCAACACTCTTTAAAGAAGACAACAGAATCTATACCGTCAACAGTGAAATATTCACCATGTCATCTATCCAATCAAAAATAACCAGACACGTGAAGCAGAAAAACATAACTCAAAAGCAGGAGAAAATCCCAAATGACAGGGATGATGGAATTAGCACAAGAAGACTTTAGAACAGCTATTGTAAACATGTTCAAGGATTTACAGGGCAACATGAACCTAATGAGAAAATGGAAAATATATGAAAAGAGAACCAAATGCAACTTCTGACCCGGAAAACTACAATATCTGAAATGAACATTTAATTGGATTGGATTAATAACAGACTAAGACACTGTGGAAGAAAAGAAAAACACAGTGAACTTGAATACATGTTAACGGGAATTATTTAAATGAAAGCATAAAGAAAAAAGGTTAAAAAAATTAAATCAACAGTCTCATTAACCATTGGTTCACTAGTAAGTGCTCTAACACATATGTAATTGGAGATTCAGAAAAGGGGTCAGAGGGCCAGCTGAGTGGCTCAGCTGGTTAAGAGTTGGCTTGGGAGCGCGAGCTCTGAGCAGCAGGGCCGCCGGTTTGGGTTCCACATGGACCAGTGACACTGTGCCCTCTACAGCTAAGACTGTGAACAGCAGCTCGACCTGGAGCTGGGCTGCCATGAGTTGCCGGCGACGGCATAGGCTGCAGCCCCTGCTGCAGTGGATTGCCATGAGCCACCGTGAAATGGCCAGCAGCCAGCGTGAGTGGCCAGTGAGAACTGCCGTGAGCCGCCGTGAGCAGCCGTCCAATGGCCGGCGACCGATCTGCCTCACCCGAGAAGAGCGCAATGATCATAATACCAACATGGGCCAGTGAAGTGGTGTCCTCCACAACTAGGACAGCAACTTGTCTGCTCCCTGATTCCCCAACACTGTTCCCCTCCCCCCAATTCCCAAATAAAATCTTTAAAAAGAAAAAGAAAAAGGGGGGGGGGTCAGGAAAAAAATAAAGAAATAAAGATTGGCAAATATCTTAATCTGGTGAAAAATAAAAATCCACAGATCCAAGTGACATCTTCAACTGTCATATGCAGAGGGCATAATCCTTTAGGAACGCTTGTTCTTGAAAGCATTTTTCTCTTTTTAAGGATTGTATTGAAAGAAATAGCTTCTTCACACAAAATCAAGTTAGATAAAATGTGGTGAGATTATCTCACAGGGCACAGAACAAAGTGTCATCTCTGGGTGTGCCATGGCCCATACGAGGCTGCTGGGGTGTGCAGAGGCTGGTTGGTCCCTATTCCTGTTGTCTATCATTGTTTAATACCTGTTTAAATGACGAGGATAACGGTCCCTTCTAGTTTCTGACCCTACCCGCTTGGAGTAAGAGAGATCAACATGCATAATGCCTTGTTCAGGCCTTTAGAATGAACACACTTTCCTACTTTGCATTCACTTTTGGAAACCTGACACTCTGAAAGAGCAGAAAACTATGAACTCTTCTGCTCAAGAGCTATGCCTCGAAAGGTTACAGGGATCCTTAAAGGACTGTAGTGAAAAGGGACCCTTCCCTGCTGAAGGACTGAATAACTAACTACAGTTACAGGCAGTTTGTCAATCAAGGCTCGTCCCCCCCCTCTGGCCTTCATGATTATTGGATACTGGGGGCAAAACGTGCAGAGTGCGTCGTTTGCCTCTTCCACTGCCTTACGTAATGCCACGTTGCTTAAGTATGGCTTTGGTATACGTTTCTCACATTGCCCTTCATTGTCGACAGGTGGCTGGGAATGTGTAAATACACAAATAATACATAATCTTACCTACTCCCAATCTGGCCATTCATTTATAGAATCAGGGTGCTTATTACATTCTCTTCCCGGACTCTTTCAATAGCTCTTTGTGGTGATGATAATTCATATAACACAACAAATTGGGACCACATGAATGAATTGTACAGGTTTAATGTCAGAATATATGGCTACAAAGAGTTTAAGGGTATATTGAGATTTAATATTTTATGCAGTTACAAGCAGAGTATGGAACGTTAAAATAATATTTAAGAGTCTAGGCTATTTATGGGTTTTAATAGTCTCTCTTGCACGTCGTTTCCAAGTTGGCAACAGCAAAACCATGGCAACAGGAAATTCTTCCCTGCAGTAGTTTATGAATGCTTTTCTGTTTTCATGACTCGACTCCTTATTTAATTTCCGGTACAGAAAATCAGAGAGATTACTATAGACTGCAATACAGATGTGCTAATCCAAAGACCTTCTCAAAGAAACACAGGTCACAGGTGTCTGTGAATAGATTTTGAGGTTAAAACTGAAAACTGCCTCCACACAGACACACAGCAGAAGTCAACATACTCTAACCAAAATAGATACTTGAGAATTTAAGCATTTTAGTAACGACTTGGGAATGGGAGTGGACAACCTTGTACATTCGTGAGCTGTAAGTAAACAGGCTGCTTCGTTATTGTGCTTTTAATCAGCACGCTTTATGAGCCAAACTAATACCAAAGCTAAGAAGACTGTTTTTCTAGAGATTAAGTTAGACTACGGGTGATAATAATAGAAAATAAACAAACACCCTGGCAGATATTAAAAGAATACAAAGGTGAATGAAAAAAACCACAGAAAGCCAGGCTACAAAGATAAGCATGGGGATTATGAAATTAATTAATGAAAGTCAAAAATTCTAGGGCTGACGACCAGATGGTTGTAAGTTGCTAGGGTTTTTAATCACTTTAACATTCAGCTAAATATAGTGAAATTTATGCAACGCTACCCAGGAGCCATTCTGCACGACCTGCGTCCACCTTCTATTCCCTCCACACCTCTGATCACACTATTGATCTCCAGATCAATCCTAGCAACTTGGATAAGAGTCTTCAACTGCTCTGCAGCCACATCCTCCCTCTCTGGCTCCCTCTCCTCCATCACCAGCAGTTTTCTGCAATAAGTGGCAATGTTGTTTTATGGGCAATTTAGCAGACGAACATCAACACAGCAGGAGGAAAATCAGCGTCGTAGGAGGGTCTAAGTATTTCTTACTTTTGGTGTCAAGCTGTGCGCGGTACTTCTCGAATCCTTTGAGCCGAATGCGTTCTCCCAGCAGCTGAAGGAATTCCTCAAAGGCGGGGCCGGCTGATTCATTGTTGTACATCTCTTCCTCCGTGCTCTGTCCGGCTTTGCAGTACATGATGCCGACTTTCTGCTGATAGTTCAGCTGTGGGGGGCAGCAACACAAGGCAATAAATACAGGCAGGTGCCCCTGGGCCCACTTAAATGCTAGTACATCCTGGAAGGCAAAATGCCCATCACACAGCTAACTTTCCTGAAATCTTCTGTTGTAATTCTTGCGTCTCTGCTCTGAAAAAATATAGTAGAGCAAGCATTGGTAATTATAATCTTCATGAATTTAGAGGAAAGGCCAGAAAAATAAATTAAAATCTCCTATCTGGTATGACCATACATCATTAGAACAGATGTTGACACTTTAGGGAATTTCTGTTAATGGATTACAAAGTACGAAAGAAAACCATAAAAAAAACAAACAGCCTGAGAACAAAAGGCAATTCTTTTCCAATGATCTCCCCCTTTCAAAAAGGGAGGTCGTTTCAAATTTAAAGACAGAAGTCTATTTCACAAAAGCTACTTTGAAATAAATTGGTTTGCCCTAAAAAGCCCATTAATGTCCTTGCAATTTTTTTTATAACATTGGAAAAGACTTATCTTCCCATGCCATTTCTCTGATGTATTAAATTATGAACCTCAGTTACATCTTTGTCAGAGCACTCCCATGATCAACAATGCCCTTTTCAAATATTTTTCCAAAAGATGAGTGCCTGGACAGAAACTTCAGAAGGGGCTTCATAACAGGTAAATCAGCTAGTGGCAAGCATTCCTTCCTCAGAGAGTTAGAATGTAGCATTCAAAAGATTTAAATATGATATAACATCAAAACATTTATTCATCATTGAAAAGTCTAGGCATTCTGCAAATAAATTTTAAGGTGGTATTATCACCTAGGCATTGCAACCACTGCATCAGTAAACTTTTATCTGATAAAAGGAAAAGGGGAAGGGGAGAGGCAAAATTTTAATAGCTAGTGTTTAATGAATATCCATTAATGCAAATCACTATGTTCAGTGGTTTTAACATTCGTTTATCCTCACAACAGCCCATAACGCAAATATTACCCGTCTGACAGATAAGCAAAGAGTAGGTCAGAGAATGGAAGAGAAAGTAATTAGCCTAGTAGGAAGAGACACAAGGTAACAACTGGCAGTCCTGTGATTCCACTCTATTAAATATCACCAGGACTCAATAAGGCTTCTCTTGCTCTATTTCTATCACTGCAACATATGTCCACAGCCCCTTATTTGCAATTCTGAAGTTGAAAAGGTAAAAAAACAAATTTAAGCAAACCCATTTGGCAGCAAAACTTGCTATGGGCTGACATCAGTACTTTTAATGTATTCCTCTGTGTGTACATATTCATATTTTCCCCATGGAAACACTAATTTATGGGGTGCTGCTCCAGATCCCATTGGGAACATTACTAGATGGTGTTTGTATTTTATTACCCTGCTAAAATCTGGACATTTCTGACTTCTGAAACATACCCAGCTCTTACCATTTTACACAAGGGACTGTGAACCTGAACAGCTTCACAACAGTGATAACAGAAAATGTGGTGGGGGAAAACGCTTGCTTACTTTCCCCTGTCCACTGCACACTACGCAGTTGACAAGGACGCTCAGCAGCCTTTACACGGCACACGGACATGAGAGCTCCCCCGGAATTCTGGAAAATGCACACAACTGACTACTCTGCTTAATCCCGGGAGTGAAAGGTCAAGTTCCGAGTCTGAAGCCTGCAAAGAGCTGGAAATACTAATATTGGAATATTTTTAAAGTAGCATGCCACCTTACATTATTGCGGCTTTGTTGTAATCACTAACAGAAGCAGATGTAGGGCTTAGTTCATTTTGTATACCACATGTAGGAAAAACCCAACACGAGAAATCAGAATAAGACCTACTGCACGCCACTGACATTTCAGTGTTTTCTCAGTGCCACCCCCCCCCCCCAAAAAAGGTCTGAATGTGGCTAACGCTTAGAAGGGAACTCCCACAGGTAGAGATTTCATCTTGACTTTAGAATTAAACTGAGTTGCCCTATCAGGTCTCCACAAACAAAACAGCAGTGGTAAGCTCTAGTCTAATACAAAAGAAGCCCTTACTACAGCCCAATCCATCAGAGATGAAGCAATCCCGAGAAAGGAAGGGGCTTGGAGTTATTTGCTGTTTGGCTCTGTGCCTCCCAGATCAGCCTTCTCAAGCAACAATGTAAGACAAAAGTCACCCTGTTCAATAGAAAGCATCAGTGACACTGGATTTGTGGATGGCTTTTAAAAACTTCTTAGATAAAGGCCTAAGATTTCACCATGCAACAGTCAAAAGAATTCATTTATTAAAAAAAAAAGAGTTCTCGGTGGAGAGAAGATAAGGAAACTTCCCCCAAACTGCTGGAGAAGCAGAACGCAAGGACAATGAGACAATGAGCTGTTTTGTTTAGGCTGATTTCTTCTACTCTAGTGAACTCCACCTGCAGATAGGAGAACAAACTGGTTTTTTCTGGTTGTGAAAGGACGGCTCCTTTAAGTGGATTAGGAAATTTGTTAGAATGTCAAATTTCCTATGGGTTGAAACTGCCAAATGTCACTGCTCTATCCTCTAAGGTGACAATATGACTGTCTCCTTGCTTTCTACTGCAATTAAATCAAGGTAGGTGGCATTCTCTGAACTCAGGTTCCTGGAATCCTTAGTGAGCAACGATGTTCCCTGCCAGAAGATGAGAAGTTGTTAAGGAGTTATGTAAATGTAATAAGGGACATTTCAAGAGAAAGAGCAAATGTAAATAGAGTTAGAGCTGTCATTTGGGGGTTTTGAATTGTTAGGCGGTTAAATAAAACAGCATTTTTTTTTTGAGACACAGACACATGTGTATGGGTTTATGTGTGTGATTATATAATACCTTTACGTAATGATCAAAATACAGCTATGATGACACCAGAAGCCATCTTGAGACAGGTCGGGTCTCTCCACAGTTTAGGGTTTTGTTTTGGCTAATCTTGGGGTCATGCTATACAATTGTGTGCCTGCATACCACCTGTTCACATGGAGCGCTGATGCCAGTGTTTGGATACTCAACAAACATCTGTATTATAAAAAGTGATGATGGTCAGTCCGCAGGACTAAGGTTATATTTGAGATGCAGGTGAATCTCAACAAAGCAAAGTGTCTTTCAAAACCCACCAAAGTGACATGGGCTCCCACAGCTGGGAACAAACAGTGCATAAAATTGCTCTTCCTCTCATAAAGTAGGGACTCGAACACAGAATCAGAGAAACAGGAAGTGCCATCTGACTTCCACAGCACTGAGTTCCTGGAAAGATGGATGATGAAGTAAGAGCCCCCTAGTGGTGGAAACAGATGTGAATAACCAAGTTCTCAGGCCTCTTCAGCAGTGCTGCCTTTTCATCTCTTGTTCCCTGGTGTCCCAGCCAAGGAAGGCCACTGGGGTGGCACACACCATGAGAACAACCCAATTCTTACTGTTCTTATGAAACCATCCAAATTGCTTGATTTAATCCAGAAATGTAAAACAGTCACTATGAGGTATTTCTTTGCACAGCAGTTCTCCAAGTGTGGGCTGTGAACCCTTGAGGGGTGCTTGAGCTTTGTTCTGGGCTAGAATTAAGTTATTTGGAAATAGCTGGATCCTTTCAGTTCTTGCCATTAGGCTGTACCAGGGTAGCGTTTCATTTGGGGTAATTTTGCCCCACTGCTGCAGCAAAACCATTCTGAGGCTTGGCCCAGTGCCATGGGAACTCTGAGGTTGTCCAGTCGGCCTGGTGGAAGCAGAAACTATTTCCAGCCATGTGAGAGGACTGAGGATTTGCCTCCCTCAACCTTTAGGGTGGTTCTTACCCTGGCCTCAAGTAGTTTCCTCAAATGCAGGTAATTTATCAGTACTCAGCTCTGTGAGGCAGAGTCAACCTGGCTTCATATCTCAGACTTCTGGGCTTCAGCTGGGTGGCCCTCCTGCACTGCAGAGCCTGGAAACTGCTTTTCAGGTACAAAAACGGCGTGACCTTAGAGTTCACTTCATTTGTTTCCAACCTCCTGGAGATCACTATCCTACATTGCCTGATGTCCAATGTCATAAAAACTACTGTTTCTTTGTTTTGTCTAGTTTTTAAGTTGCTTCACACAGGAGGGTAGTCTAGTGCTTCTTTCTTAATCTTGGCCAGAAGCACAAATCTGCCTTTAGTTTTTAAAATCAATTGCAATGGTATATAATTTCTGAACAGTAAACTGCATCCATTTGAGGCACACACTTTAATGAGTTCTAATAAATTGCCACCACCATCACTATAAAGAACATTTTCATCACTCCTTCCCCAAATTTCCTGGTTCCCATTTGCAGTCTAGCCCTGCATCAACTAACAGCCTCAGGCTGCTTTATTTTTCTCCCACTGTAAATTAGTTTTGTCTATATTTTTGAACAATATTTTTGTTGGGTAAAATTTGTTGTGAAAGTTATTCTCTTTCACCAACTGGATCTGTCTTCCGGCTTCCATCGTTTCTTTATGCTTTATAGCTCAGCAAATGGTTGATTTTAATAACCAATTGTCTCACTGTTCTTCTTTGAAGGTATTTTTTCCTTTGGCTAGTTTTAAAATTTGGCCTTTTCTTTTACTTCTAGCAATATTTTATTTTATTTTACTGGATGGGTTTATGTCTGATTTTCTTAGTATTTATCTTACTTAGGGAAGGCAGGGCTCCTTGATTCTGTCTTAAGTTATCTTTCATCAGTTTTGGAAATTTCTCTAAGTATTTCTTCGAATATTCATTCTGTCCCCAAATAATGCTTTCATCTTCCTTCTCCTGGGAATTGGATTACATATATGTATTTCACTGTGGCCCACATGCCTTTTAGGCACTTTTCTGTTTTTCTTATGTTTTCTTGTCTCCATTCTTCAGTTAAAATTTTTCTGGTAACCTGCCTTCATCAATTTTCTTTTCTGTTGTATCTAACATGGTATTTAATCCATCTACTGAGATTATAATTGTTCTTTTTTTCAGTTCTAGAATTTCAATTTGATTGTTTAACAGATCTGAGTTCCCCAGTGACCCTTGAATACATTTTTTATTTCTGCAGCTCCCATGAAATCAGTGAAACGTTCTCATCTGTCACCTAACTTTTTAAAAATGCAGCTTTATGCTAGACTTAAGGCCCAAGCCTCTTACAAATTAGCAAATATCCAAAGAAAAGAAGTGCTGCATGAACTCCAATTTCTCAATTATTTCTTTTCTGAATCAGGTTTTTGGTGTTATGTCTAAGGACTCTTAACCAAGCCCTGGGTCCCAAAGACTTTGTTTTTGTCAAAAAGTTGTATAGTTTTATATTTCCATCTGTGATCCATCTGAATAAATTTTTGCATAATGTGTGAGGTTTAGGTCAAATTCATTATTTTGTCTCTGGATGTCTAACTGTCCTAGCACCTTTTTAAAAAAGCCTATCCTTCCTCCATTGAATGATATTTATACCTTTGTCAAAAATCGGTTGGATATATTTGTGTGGGGCTAATTCTGATTGATCTATGTATCTATCCTTCCAATAAATAGTAAGACACAGTTCTTAATTGCTGAAGTTATATAATAGGTCTTGAAATTAGGTAGCATAATCTCTCCTACTTTATTCTTCTTTTTCAAAATTGTTTTAGCTATTCTAGTTCCTTTGTCTTTCCATACAAATTTCAGAATAATCTTGTCTATAATTACAAAAAATCTTGCTAGGCTTTAGATACCAATTGTGCTAAAACTGTGTATCAATTAGGAGAGAATGGATATCATTAATACGTTGTCTTTCAATCCATGACCATGGTATGTCTCTCCATTTATTCAGGTGTTCTTTGATTTCTTTCATTAGTGTTTTAGTTTTCAGCATACAAGTCCTATATATGTTTTGTTAGATATATACCCAAGTATTTCATTTTTCATTGAGAGATTGTAAATGGTACTGTATTTTACTTTCAGTTTTCATATGTTCATTAAAATAAATCTAAATGATTTGTGTGAGTTGATGTTGAACAATACAACCTTGCTGAACACACCTTGTAGTTCTAGGAAGTTTTTGTGGATTCCTTGGAGTTTTGTACATAGACTATCGTGTTATCTGCAATAGGGACAGTTGGGTGCTTTTTTCTTTCCTCTATAGATACCCCTTTTCTTTCCTTTTTTTTGCCTTATTGTGCTGACTAGAACTTTCAGTACTATGTTCAATGCCAGTGGTAACAGTGTACATCCTAACCTTGTTACCATTTATTAAGTATGATATGAGCTGTAGGTTTTCTGTAGATTTTCTTTTGTTATCAAGTTGAGGAAATTTCTCTATATTTCAGTTTTGATCATGAATGACCACTGGGTCATTCCTCAAATCTCAAGGTCCCTAGCTAATCTGCTCTCTTCTCTCCACTGTTCTGGTTCATTTTATATTTGCTTTACATACAATGTACAAGGTTTTAGCTATATTAAGCAGGAAGAATGGGGGGGGGAAATACATCTACTCTCTATTTCCAAAAGCAAATCCAAATTTATTTTTAAAAAATATTTTGTCTAGTGTTTCTGGTTATTCTCAGTGGATGGGCTGGTCCTCAACAAGCTATTCGGCCATTACTGAACATGAAGACTTTGGTAATATTTTTAAATCCTCATGATTCACACTGATAGCACTTATTTTGGTTTGTTCATCATAAACATGTTAACTCTTAACTACTTCCTAAAGATTTATCACCATACTGTCCTCCAAACAGAATGACAAGAAACTGGAAAAATTCAGTGCTGGGAGCAAAAAAATGCTAGTTAGAAAATTTATCCTCATTGGAAATTACTAAGAAAAATCAAATTACTTTTAAAAATGACATATGGATATTGGGTAGGAAAGTTTAAAAAAAAATCTGACAGAGATGCTGTCAAAATTATTTATATATGTGTATGCATATATTCTAATCTATTTTTATTTGTGGCATAATGTATAGAAAATATTCTATACACACAATAATCTTGATGTACACATAATATGTTGTGCAAATTTTCTCACAAAAAAGCGCTTCATATTAGGGATTAAAGTGATAATAAATGCACCTGTTTTGATTTGACATTAAGATGAATTTCAATTATATAGGGAAAGATTCTTCATTGCAGCACTGTTTGTAATAGAAAAGAACTGGAATTACTCTAAATGCCTATCAATAGGGAAACTGACAAAATAAACTATGGTATAGCAACACGAGAGAATATTATGCAGCAGCAAAAACACTAGGAAAGCTTTCTATGGACTGACATTGAGAGATCTCCAAAATATATTACTAAGTAAAAAAAAGCAAGTATCTACAGAATGCTGTACTTTGTATAGAAGAGGGAGAAACAAGACTACATATGCATAGTTGGTGATGTCTGTATAAAGAAACATAGGAAAACATAAGAAAAATAAAAGTGGTAACTATGGGGGAGGAAGGATGAGAGGAGATAGAAACAGGGTGGAAATTAGATCCCTTGATGTAAACATAATTACTCTGATTTCTGGATCATTTGATGATATTAGGTAGCTGAGTCCTATAGGAAAGAAAACTCGTTTAACTTTATTTTAAAGCTGAACCAAAAATGCAATCCACAATTTATAATCAAGAAAACTGAAATATCTGCAGTCAGTGATTCTTTTTGGATCATGAACCAAAGAATCCTCACTGTATGTCTTAGCCATGCTGAGCTCCATGACTGCACACGGGCGTCCTACCACGGCCAAGGGTCTTCCGAATGCTACTGCTATCAGTCATGTTAATCACTGGAAAGGACTCCATCCAGTCCTCCAGCCCAGCCTTGGCCAGGAAAAGCATGGAGGAGCCAGTGCAGAGGAATCACCACTTGTGAACGGATAAGACGAAGCTACCAGTGCCACTGCCTTCTTTCCCTGACCTGACGGCTGTCGTGGATATTGCCTTCCTGATAATGTACATACGGGCCCATGGGTTGTCTGGAACCACTCTGGTGCCCACCTGAACTTTAAACATGTATTAGCTGATATCCTCATCTAAAAGAAGATTAAAGTTTCAGGAATGGTAATTGTTCTGACAAAGCTTTATTCATAGAAAGTAGGTTTTGGAAAAAAATTTTTTAACCTGTGGTTCATTCTTTAAATATACCTGCCTGAATCAAAGAAGAAAATGGCTAGTCAAACTCATTTATCCTCAATAAAATCGTGCAACAGGGCAAGGAATAGGCTGAGTCAGCAAAACATTTTATCCATGTCCTTAATCAAAAGATCAGTGCTATTATTATTAAATAAACACTGCTTCTTTCCTTATATCTATTCTTGAGACATATAATGCAGACCTACTACTTTTCCTCTTTAACTTCAGTAACTTGAAGGTTAACTTTTTAAAGAATAGAGAACCCAACAAATATTTTCACTTCTTTGTATTTTTAAATAAGTATCTAGAAAAACAATGGAGATGCTCATTTAGGCAAAACCACTACTGTGTACATAAAACTTGACATTTCCCAATGAAAACAGGACTACCAATTGTTTCTATTGCAAACTGGCAATTGTACTTTAGATGTTTTTAAGCTCTACTCCAATTTTATATGGGTTTAGCATGTTATACTCAATATATTGGGCATTGAAGCCTACAACAATAAAGCATGGATCTATCCATCCAGTTTCTTCTCCTACTCATGAGGAGGGAAAAGGGGGACAGGATGTACAGAATGGGGGCTCTGGAGCCTGACTGCCCGCATTCAAGACGTGCCTCCACCAGATGCTCACTGTGATCTGGGGAGTCTTTCAGCCTCTGTGCCTCAGTGCTCTTGTCTGTAAGACAAGAACAATAACAGCACCTACATCAAAGGCTGCTGAGGATTAATTAAAATAATTCATGTAAACTGCTTCACACAGTGCCTGCCTTAGTCACGGCTCAATACGAAATATCTGTTTTTATTACTCTCTTGCACGTGCCTCACATTCTTGCTCAGCTGGACCACTTGCTGCCCCATAACCACACTCTGCCCTTTCATCCCTCCGTGCTTTGTTCTTCTTATTCGGAGTCTAGGCTACCGGACCACTTATTCTCTGGCCCGATGAAATCCTCTTCCCTTTGTCCCGGACCCATCTCATCCTGATCCATCTTAACCAGTGATGACTTGGCCCAGTGGCTTGCACCTCCATTGCTCTTTGTTTGCAGTTCTTTTATTATACTCATTATATTAAACCTGATTTCCATTACAGTAATGTATGACTTTGTCTCCTTCATAGGTAATGGCTGTCTTACCAGCCTATTTATTCTCTACAGTATTTAACAATCTGCAAAAAGTGGTTACTCAATAAGCATTTACTGAATTTGAAACAGTTGTGCTTACTTATGAAAGTAAGGCTATTATATTATACTACCTATAATAGCAGCTCTCTCATAGGATGCTTATAAATATTAAATGAGATAATGCATGTGAAGAACTATTGAGGAGTAACTATTTTATCACTATCAATCACAGCTACTATTTCTTCAGTGTTCACCTGGCATAGTGCCTGGCATTGTACTAAGTGCTTTACGCATGTGGACTCCTTGAAACAGGGCCTGGCATGACGATCTTGTACTCCTTTGCACCAAGCAGATGAGATAAAGGTGTTTTTTAAATGATAGAGAAAAATGGCAAATTTAAAAGGAACTAATTGGCTATATTATTAAAAAGTTTGCTTGAATAAATAATGAAATCCCTGATACTTCACAGTGTAGTTTGGAGAAGCAAAATAATTCAAGATGTGCAAACGTATATGAAAACTTGCAAATCTTAAAAAAGAAAGGTTGTATTTGGCAAATCCATATCCAGTGTTCAGGACTGCTCAGGGGAAATGGCCCTGAGAACTCTGAAAGTCTCAATCCTCTCAACCATCAAATGGGCCAGTAAGTGGTACCTATCACACACAGGGTGCTGCGGGGATGAAATCAGATGATGCCAGTGAAAGGCTTGGAATAGTGTAACAAGCAAACATGTATATTTATATAATTTGTTTTTATCATAGAGATGCTCTCAATTATCTAATAAGCGAAGATCTAGGAGCATGATGGACAAGCTAAATCCTGAGTTAACCAAATTTTCTGAGTCACAACCTGTTCTAAATGCTTGACAGTGTGAAATCGGTGGCAGGTCAGGTTCATGCTCTCACTGCCCTTTATATGATAATGCAAATGGACATCAATGCGTAGTGCAGGGTTCAGAAAGGTTTCCGGAAGGAGAATGGAAAAGCTTGGGTAAGTCACAAGGCAGAGATGCATTTTTTAACAATTAAAATGCCTACTTCAGTTCTCACATCAGAGTCTATTCAAATGAAAACTAAATTTTTATATTTTTGTGAAATGCTTGCTTTTATATTTTACAGATATAATTTTCATTTGTTCTTTTGTTCATTTCAGTTTTTACAAGTGGTAAAATAAGCAAATAAGGCACCAAAGATCTGAAAGGCAGAATGCCACAATGTACCAAGCAATACTGTTTTCTTTTTCCAAGCATAATTACGTAAGCCATTTACAGTAGAGAAGACATTAAAGGAACCATTTCAAGAAAATTTAAAGGGAAGTTCAGAAGTTCCTTTTAGTAAGTGTCCAGCTTCTTGGTATCATAGTATGAATCTCTTTAGATGTTAGGATGTACAAAGCATGACATTTTAAAAGGTGGTGACACAGATGGAAATAAAAAATGGTTTGCAATGATTCAAATGCATAATTTACTGCACTTATAAGCATTTCTTTTTTAAAATCTGTATTTGTAAAGGCACCAAAATAATCAGTTTTGTATGATTTTTTTGTTTGTATGTATATAAATACTTATGTATGGCTGTTTTTTATCAGTACAATTCTGGCTTTGAATGCTATGGAGACATAAATGAAAAGACAGTGGCCGAGTTGCCCCTTAGTTCACATATAGAGCTGCTCGTATAAGAATACCAGGTTTTAAACTCCTAGATTCCACTGTCTAGTAAAATTTCCAAAACAGATTTGGGGAGGCTCACCTAGATTGCCAAATTTTAATTTTGCAAGGCATTAAAGAATACAACACATTTCCCAGACAAGGAAAAGCTAAAGGAGTTCATCACCACCAAACCAGTGTTACAAGAAATATTAAAGGGATTTCTTTAAAAAGAAGAAAAAAGACCAAAAATGTGAATAATAAAATGTCAATAACTACATACTTATTAATAATTATTTTAAATATAAGTTGATTAAATGCTCCAATAAAAAGACATACGGTGGCCGAATGGATAAGAAAACAAGACCCTTACATATGCTGCCTACAAGAGACTCACTTTTGATTGAAATACACACAGACTCAAAGTAAAGGGATGGAAAAGATATTTCATGCAAATGGAAATAGAAAAAAAAAAAACCTGGGGTAGCAATCCTTATATCAGACAAAATAGACTTTAAGAGACAAAGAAGGACCTAGCAATTCCACTTCTGAATATTTTTCTGAAGAACCCCAAAACACTAATTCAAAAAGACATATGCACCCTTATGTTCATTGCAGCACTATTTATAATAGCCAAAATATGGAGGCAGCCTAAGTGTCTACAAATAGACGAATGGATAAACTTGTGGTACCTATATACAATGGACTATCACTCAGCCATAAAAAAAGAGTGAAATCTTGCCATTTGTGATGACATGCATGACCTTGAAGGGTATTATGTTAAGTGAAACAAGTCAGAGAAAGACAAATACCATATGATTTCACTTACATGTGGAATGTAAAGAATGAAATGAACAAAACAAACCAATTAATAGAGAACTGATGGTTGCCAGTTGGGAGAGGGTGGGGGGGATGAGTGATAGAGGGAGGGGATTAAGATGTGCAAATTGCCAGTTATAAAAACAGTCACGGGGATATAAAGTACCGCTTAGGGAATATAGTCAATAATACTGTAATAACTATGGATGGTGTCAGATGGGTACTAGACTTAACGGGGGGGTCATTTTGTAAGTTATATAAATGTCTAAGCACCATGTTATATACCTGAAACTAATATAATATTGTATGCCAACTGTAATTAAAAAAATAAAAGATTTAATAATTAAAAAAGCATATTATCAATAACTTATGAAGAAAAGAGTATTTTCATACCTTCCATGATTAAGAAGACCATGATATCAGAATAATGGACAGTTTTGTGCATTAAATAAATTTAGCATTAAGTTAAACTCATTACAGTGTTCTCTTTCCTGTGTTGATGGGACCAAAAAGTATTCATCAGAGGCCTGCCCGCCGATCTGTGGTCCAACATCCTACAGTTACTATGAGAGGGCACAAAATGTGCCAGAGAGCTCATAAAATGTCTACAATTAGGGCACTCATTTTTATTTTTTCCTTAATATGGCTAAAATGAAGGGAAAATATCAATAAACGCCTCCATTATGTAAAATAATGTTTTAATGTAGAATTTAGAATGTCTAGTATGTGATATTATCAATGTCTCTAAATGTTCTGCTCCAAAAGCAGTCACTAAAAAGGCTGAATCCATAAAGTTGAACCTAATCATCATTTTTCTACTCCTTTGTTAGAATAAACATTCAAAATATTTACTGGAAAAATGGCCCCCCAAATTGTGAAATTGTGAAGTTTATGTGTCAGTAAGTCTTCCGAAGCATTCAAAGTACTTCATACAAACATGTTATAAACATGAACACTCACAGCCTACTTGAAATACATGTACAGATGAGATACTGGCTGTGCTTTACCACAAGTAAAATGAATGGAGAGAGAGCAAGGATAAGTTACATCCAACTAAACGTCCATAATATGTTCCTATTGGCTGAATTAAAAGAATAAGTATGACTGAAACTGATTTTTTTGAACGCCTATTCATTTTAATAAAATTGAAATTTTTAACTAATTAAAGAAATACCATCAAAATTTGTTCATAAAATGGCATTCAATAACAGGACATATTTTACTTTTGGAGAGGTTTTTTTTTTGGTTTTTTTTTTTAATGCAATGGTAAAGCTATGATCACTCACTGCCAGGATGCAATATGGCTGAAATGTTCAAAGAAAGAGTTAAAGTAAGAATATAGGAATACAACATCTAACAAAACCAGCCCAGTGCTCAAATTATTCCAAGCAGAATGTGGATACTCTCTCTGGTTAGTGGATTTTCCAGATCATAACTTTTCATTCTCTACTCTCTCCTGCCTCTATACATAATAAAATATCCTGTCATTCATTTACATCTTGATCCAATGGCCCCCACATATAGGAAGTACGGAGGTGAGAAAATCTTGAGCATTTTTATTTAAATACTAATTAGGACCCTGATTTTAAAATTTTTTTATTTAGAAATCTGGGCTAAAATACATTGTTGGTGGTATTAGCAGATTTTAAAATTCTAAGCTTTTAGAACGGTTTGTTGTAGTGGCTAACAGTATAGGCTTTGAACTTATTAACTGTGTGAACTTGGATTTACTACTTAATCTCTCTGTGCCTCAGAATTCTTCGTCTCCAAAATGGGGATAATAAGGGCACGATTCTCATAGAGCTGGGAGATTAAATGAAATAGCATATTTAAGGCACTTAAAACAGAGCCTGGTGAATATGTTCATTAGTGTTACTTATTATTATTACTGTTACTGCTACTACTTATTCCTAGAGTACTTGAAAAATTCACTGCATTTATGGAAGATTACCGAAAGAGTTGAATATATTTTAAGTACCATATCTATCAATTCTGACATGAGAGAATTTCATCAGATGAGAAATGTTCTCAGAGTTCAGAGAGCTAAAAAAAAGAAAATGAGTAATTGCAGAGAGAGTATCCTTCACAGTGAATGACATCAGTTTTACCTATCAAAAAGAAATATTAAGGTCTGAAGCCTTGCAGGAAACCTGAGCAATGAGCAAGTTCCCTGGAAGCCACACTTACCCCTTGTTCATCCAGTTTCATGAGCTGCTCTGTGACTTTGGGCGTGTTGAAGGCCAAGCGCAGGCACTGGATGTTGAGCTCGGGAATCACGTGCTCCAGCACTTCTTTCAGGGGTAGCCCTCTGGCTGTCGAGTGCTTTGCCGTTGAAGGAATGGCATCCTCCAGGACTGAACCTCTCAGTGTCATGAGCTGAAAAGAGATCCATGCTATGGTGAGGAGAGTGAACACAGGAAGTCCCCCTTATCCGTGGGGATATGTCCCAACACCCCCAGGGGATGGCCGAAACCGTGGATAGTACTAAACCCTATATATACTGTTATTTCCTGGACATACATACCTATGATAAAATTTAGTTTATAAAGTAGGCACAGTAAGAGATTAACAATAATAATAAAATAGAACAATTATAGCAATACAATGTAACAAACTTTAAGTGAATGTGGTCTTTCTCTCCTCTCTCTCATTGTACTGTATTCATCTTTCTTCTTGTGATGACGTGAGATGACAAACTGCCTACATGATGAGATGAACTGAGGTGAAGGATGGGAGGCATCGTGACAGAGCATTATACCTACTACTGAGCTTCTAACGATATGTCAGGAGGAGGATCATCGAGCCATAACGATGTTGACGGTTGGATGTGAAGAACAGACAATGTCAATGGTTGGGGACATTTAATGTTTTCAGACCACGGTTGACCTCGGGTAACGGAAACTGCGGGAACTGAAACCGCAGATAAGGGGGGACTACCATACATCAAATGCACTGAAAGCCTAGACTGCGATCCTCCTGAGGTAGCTGGGAATAACTTGACTGCTTAAGCCAGTGAGAGGAAAAGGATGAGGGACACGATGTGAGATACTTCACGCAGGAAAAACGAAACCAACATTTTCAAGAAGACCCAGGCAAGTCCAAAGGAACTCATATGCAAGCCTTCTAAGGACATTTACTTAAATGCTAAAAACAGTACTTCCTTAAAGAACTCAGTAAGATCAATGTTTCTATATGGCTATAAAATGCCACTAAATACACTAACTGGGAAAATAAGTAGGTGATATCCCAGAGAAATATCTAAAGTGTAAGTGCTTAGAATTTAGATGCTACTGTATACGTTTTTGAATGATAAAAAGTAAAGGAGAAATAAAGTTTTAAATTTCATAATATATTGCTGACACGCATAAACTATTCATACCCACAAATGCTTCTTTAATAGGACACTGATGATCGTTGGGCAGTAGAGTCTGGACAGCACTGAAAATTATTTTAGGTTTTCCCTTACTTCTTGAAACACCTTTCATTGTTATGAAATACAAACATAAGGAAAGGAATTTCCTTATGTAATGATGGCTTGTTGGAGCAAAGTTAACCAGGCTTGAAGCCTAAAGTAGTCTTAATTTCCCCAAATTTGCTTGTGGCAAAGTTGTTAATATAATTAAAACCCTGTATGGTGACCTAAGGAAAAAACCCAGTATATTGAACAAATTTCCATTAAGCCCATAGGTTGTAAGGTACTGAACTGCAACTGGGGCTACAATTGAGCTAACAGAGGAGTACACACAAGTTGATTGATGTGGATGGATGGGTATGGCGTGCAAGTCGGGGAGAGGTATGAAATACACAGCTGCAATTCAGGAAGGATATGTTTCCTAAGAAAAATGTAACAAGTTCGGGTCCTAAGAGAGTTCAAAGGAAGAAAGCTGAGAGCTGTGGCTCAGAGCATATGGAAAGGCCCTCATAGAAGGGTGGCACAACGCGGGGCCATGGAATCTAGAAAAGATTCTATAAAAAGAAAACGTCAAGAGAGCAAACGTATGGAGATGAAAAAGAACAGGGTGTGAAGGGAAAAGAGCGACTGCTAGAGCTGAGCTGGACCTAAGGAGAGCCAGCCCAAGGGTGGGCTGGGTGGTGAAGCTGTAAGGTGTGGGGAGCCCCAGGGCTGGAGACTCTCATGCCAACTCAGGGGTGTGCACCTCACCGGCTCCAAAGGGCACTCTCAGCATGCTTTTGAACTGGGGTGATGACAATGATGTATATTTTAAGGAAATTGAGTTGGCAAATAAGATGAATTGCAAAGGGAGGCACCAGGGGGCAGAGAATAGAGTTAGAAGGAAGCTGTAAGGGTCTTAAAGTAACAGGAAAAGAGAGCAAAGAGAGCATGATGCAGGACTAGCAGGGAGAATGGAAGCCAAAGGGAGAGTCACGAGGGAAGTAAAATCTGGAACATTTGCCAATGGATGGAGAAGGAAGGTGAATGTAAGAAAAGCAAAACTCACCATCTTGTTCAATACACGAAAAGGGCCCTTGAGGGATTTGCAGTCTATTCATTTGAGGAGTATCTTTTCCTTCATTTACATAATTTGTTTTCAAGTAACACTTGTATGAAAAACATCATTTTCCTATGACTTAATATCTAGTTTGAAAGAAACAATTTTGTTTTTTTAAATCACGGGAAACCGACCGCTGGACAACTCATTGACTGCACCCCACCTTCCCTGGGGACAGGAACCTACAAAGGCTGGCGGTATTTTCAGTTGAGAAACCAAGGCCAGGAATGCTAATGACTGCCAATCAGGGGCCACAGGAAGACAGCAGCTCACGAAGAAAGCCAAAGCAGATGAGGAGGACTGGCTTTTATACCTGAATCACTAGCATAACTGATATTTTTGTGAATGACTTCTAGAAAGAAGAGAATCCTCTTAAGTCCCCATGCGCCTCTACTTAAAAGCACGCACGTGCCCTGGAGAGTTTGTTCACAAATTCTCATGTTTACAAATCAATGCGTTTGTTTTTTTTAAATATATGTTGTGCAATGATTATTTCTATTGAAATGACAGATGTCTGTTTCTGTTTCTGTTACCTTGAATGCTATTTACTGAAGCAACTGGCGTGGCACTGTGGTGACCATGTTTTTCTCCATATATGTATGAACATGAGAAATTAATAGCATGAGAAGTCCCTGCAAAGGCATAAAAATGAAGTCTTACTTTTATATATATGGCTGTCCCACAAAGTTCAGGAGCTGTAGGCTGAAGCCAACATCTAGAGTATTTCCATCAAAGAACTTGGAAGAAAAGGAGGAAGGAAGGAAGGAAGGAAGGAAGGAAGGAAGGAAGGAAGGAAGGAAGGAAGGAAGGAAGGAAGGAAGGAAAGGAGGGAGGGGGCAGAGAGGGAGGGGAAGCACTATTTTGGCACTCAGATAAAAAGTCCTATCCTCATTGGGTTTATATTCTAGTGGCAGAGACAGAAAACGAACAAAATAAGTACAATACACGAGATAGCGTTAAGTGTTCATGAAAAAACAAAGCCTGGAACTGGATTTGAAATGGGGGTTTGAGGGGGTAGTAATTTTAGATGCAGTGGTCCAGGAAGGTCCCTGTGATTTATGAGTAACGGCCAGAAGGAAATGAGAGCGCTGTGGCCAGGAGGATGCCGGGAAGAACACTGCGCCACAGAGGAGGAGGGCGCATCCCAGACCTGGGGCAGAGGAAGGACTGAGGAGGGGGAGGTGGAGATGCGGTTGGTAGCAGATCTGCATGGTCGCTGAGGCTACCAAAGAGGCTGGCCTTGACTCAGACAGAGGTGACAAACCATTACAGGATTCTGAACTGAGGAATGACAAGATCTAGATTACATTTCAAAAGGATCCCTGATGGGCTGAAAGAATGCAGGGTTAAAGGGCAGAAGTAGGAAGAACAGTTCTCAGGGAAAGATGATGGTGGCTTCACCCAGGCCCAGGCCATGGGATGGGAGAAGTGGCGGAATTCTAGACAGATTTTGAAGACAATGTCAACAAGTTTTACTTATATTTGGGGGGGCATGAGGGAGGAGATTTGGGGGGAGAGAGGGAGAATAAGAGAGGAGTCAAGTGTGGCTTCAAGGTTTCCGGCCTGAACAACTAGAATAATAGAGTTGTCACCAGCTAAACATTAATTTGAGCATGAAAACTAGTGGTAATGGTGTTCTGAACCATGAACAACATTTAATTTGGATGTTTCAATCAAAGGCTAAGGAACCACTGGACCCAAGAGATGGGTTAGCAGGAAAAGGGCTGACTAGAGAACAGGAGGGCAGTGCAGGTTGAGCATGTTAGGCCCAGGTAGCAACAGATGAAAGAACAGATGTGGGGAAGGCAAGAGGCAGTGCGGTTTACCCACCACAGCAGAGGGAGCATGTTACTTCTGTGCGACAGCAGTTACTAGAGGGAGGCTGAGACCAGACGTGCAGTGCCTGCAAGGAGGCCGAAAGGGAAAACCAAGGAAAGCAGTAACAGGGTCCGAGAAAGAAAGTGCTGATTCAGACAATGTCAACCTCTGACGTGGAGGATGATAGGACCGTGGCAAGAGGAGGAATTTCAGTGGCTTAAAAACACAGAAAAGGAAGGATATGACGGGGGCTTACATCAGAGTGGTCCTGGGAGGAGAAACGGGACACGGAGGACAAACACGCTTGGGAGGCTCATAGGCCAGATATCTGGTAGGACCCGAGAAGCTAGAAACAGCTAACGACCTGCATCCAAGCACACAGTGTGTTCTCGTGCTTTTCATTTTCAACAAAAGAATTTACACAGCTTCACGACGGCTTTGGCGTGTTAGTTCTTCATTTCTCTCTGGCCCGCTCTATGTGACACATTAGATTAATAAAGTCGTGCCTTTAAAAATCCTATTTTTAATTTCCCAAGAGTTCATGCTTAGGAACAATGCCTAAGTGAGACCAACCCCTAAAATTCAATGGGAGAAATGAAGCCAAATGCCCTATTTAAACTAGTTTCAAAAAAAACATTATTTTCCAGATGCCTCAAGGGGGGTGTTAGGCGTTAATGTATAACAACAATCTGAAAGTGAATTAGGCGCCGAGGCAATAAGTGGATGACTAGCACAACTATACATGTTTAGAAAGAAAATACAAGAACTTCATAGTCCCAAACTTGTTCTTGAGGTTTTTTAAAAAATGCTGTGTTGGCTATTTTATTTTTCCTTCTCTTTTTTAACCTGAATTTTAAAATCAAAACTCACATATTATGTGTACTTAGATTCTTATAAAGCCCCAAGGGCCTGCTGCACCCACATCAGATAGTCTCTGGTTCAAAGAGTCTATGTTCTAGGCCTCAGCAAATACATCTAAGAGAGAGCAAAGTGAACACAGAAGAAAAAAAAAAAAGTCTTTTTCCTTCTTCTGGGATCAAGAAATGTCCAGAACAATAGTTTGGAAGAGTGAGTTAAGTCCTGGGTGACGCCCTCTCCTACATGTAAGAGCCCTAGCCCCTCAAGCTGGCGGGATCCTTCTCGATTGCCCAAGCAGGATAGGCAACGTCCCGCTGGGGATTCTGAGGGCTCCGATTTCCTTGGGCCACACTTAATGGACGTATCTTTCTCTGCATCTAAACTCCCATTCATCTATTGCATTTATCCAGAGCTAGATGGAAAGAAAGGATCCAGAGCTAACCATTGTGTGTACACCGTCACCACCAGAATGAATGAAAGGGGACTTTGTTTATTCTCAAGACATTTGTTACCATGTGATATTGAATTTAATGGCTTTGCTACTGTTACTACTCTATTTTCTTTTTTCCTCACTTCCATTAAGCCTCACCTTTCTCATTTGCTTTCTCACTTACCTCACTAGTTCTAAATATTATTCGGTAGTTGTAAGGAGATCCATTTTCTTTCATTTCTTCTGGTTTTTCCCTTCGAATGCTCACAGCCACTGGACCAAGATTCTCATCAGCCCCAAAATAGTTCCAGTGTTCTTAGGTAAAATAAGACAAAACAAAATTAAAATGTTATGTTCTGCTTGATATTTTACATCACTCAGAAATTACTCTACATTGATAAAATGTAAACACATTTAACAAATATTAATATTCTTAAATATTAATGAGTTACAAAAACAAGGACTTGGCTACACAGGTTTAGTTTCAGAGGCGGTAACACTGAAGAGAGGTGGCCTGTTGAGCTGTTTTATTACTCTACAATTACCACGCTACTAATTTTTTAAAAGAAATTTGTGTTTTCTCCCTATATCCTACCATTTAAATAGGCTACATTGTGCTATTTCTTGCCTAAGGGAAAGTTTGTGTCAGGGCTTTTTAGCTTTTCTAAAAAAAAGAACCAAAAACCTTACATCACCGAGGAAAACGGGATTTGGGGAAAAGGGGGTTTCCCCCCAGATAAAAAAGGAATTTCCTGGATGGAGCGAGGTCTGGGAATCACTGAGGAAAACTTTTCTTCCTGGGGAGCCCACATACGATGGAGCAGGGGCTCAGAGGCAAGAGCTTCGAAGTGCCCCAGGTCAGAGAAGCCCAGACCCAGGGCTCTGTGACTCACAGCGGTTGTTCCCATGTAGTGACCACAAAAGGAATCCCATCCCACAAAGCCGCTGGGCCTGGAGGGCTTGTGTGGGCTGGCTGGGACAACAGGCCTCCCTCCTAGGTAACCAGTGACATGATTCAGGGAACTCTGCTCAAGACCCCAAACCTTAGCAAACCTTGGGAGTTGGGGGAAAGTCTCCTTATGACTGGTGCTGAATTTACCTTCCTCCTGACAAGAAGGAAGGTCAGGATCAAAATTAAATTAATTTACAGAAAATTTTAAAAAGTGATCTTTACTGTGTACCTTCTTTAAAAAAATTAAAATTATTGATACATATATGAGATGTTCACAGATGAGGAAGTCCATAAAATACTAGAATATATGAAAAGCTAGAGTAGATAACTTATTTTTCAAATACTTACTACTGTACATTGTCCTATTTCATTTACATGTGACATGACTGAATGAGTTGTGACATGGTTATGTTACTCTCATACAAAATGTATAAACATTTGAAAACACGTATTATTCCCACACAAAATATATAAGTATTTGAAAGTCTATGAGAAAAATAAGACACAGCAGCATAAAATATCTTATCTGTACTTTTAAAATTTAGGCAATACATATGGCAAGTACTAAGGAATGACTATAAACGATAATCATAAATACTGAGGGCTCTCTAAGATGATCATAATCTATGGAGATTCAAAAAAGAAAACCATATGGGGATACAGGCAACAAACATCTCACATATGGACACCTGAGAAACAACCCAATAAATGTCACAAGATTCATGCGTAGACACTCATGTACACCCTCAAAGCACAGGACGTGAGAATCACACTTAGAGGTGATTGACTCTCACTTTGCACATAATTTTAATAAGCTTGGTTGTCTGGTCTTCAAGCCTTTATTTCAGAGGTTTGATAATTCCAGATGCTGACAAAGGCCAGGGTGTAAGGCTGATATAGACGTGCATGCAGTCAACAATGTGACAGAACCACCGACAACAAGGAAGACAACAGGGAGGAGGCACAAATAGTATAAGAGAGCGGACAAGAACTTAAAGAAAAACAAGACAGCAGTCTGCGGAGCTTTACTGAAGGAGCACAGAACTTAACACACTTCAATAACCTCAGAGAATATTTTAATGCCGCAGCACAGAACAACAGCAATGAGTCAAAGACGAGCGTGAGTCACATTCATTACATTCTGTTCCTGAACGTCAAGGACTCAACAGAAACCCGACTCTCCAGAAACCCCTCAATTGCACTGGAGAAACCTCAGGAAGGGCAAGTGAGACTGCTGTTCTCTGCTGCTGGGGAAATTCACAAAGGTATTGGGCCACTGTTCATTTGTCATCAACAACCTCAACTGGTCCTCCGGCAGCCCCTGGTCAGCTCTGGTTCCCCTTCTCTAGAGCAGATATTTCACACATTCTCTGTTCTCCTTCGACCTCCCCTCACCTGCTTTCCCCTCAGTCTCAGCAAATGACAATGCTGTCTACATCCCAGGGGAAATAAAGAAGCCATTCCAGAGGCCAACGTCCTCATTTTCTATCATACACACAAGCTTACCTGGGCCCAGGCCTCTGCTTCCTTCTCTTTACAATCCAAACCCAATCTCAGCCTAAATTCTGGCCTCCACTCAGTCCACCTTCCCAGGGACTGATGCCTGATCACCCTCTCTTCATCTTCAACTTCTCCCCCCTCTACTGCTCACTCCTATCATCATTTACTCAAACTCAAGCCTCCTTCATCTTTAAATGTAACCCCCTAGCTCCTTATCGCCCGCCCTTCAGGTTAACTCTTCTTTCTTTCCTTCCAGTGGAAACTTCTTGAAAGAGCTGCCTAATTCCTCACCTTAGAATTACTATAATCTGACTTCCATCGCACAGGCACCAATGTCAGCCTTCGAGTTAAAAACAAGTAGATATGTTGCTGGTCCTTACCTTGCTCAAACTCTCCTTATCGTCTGGCATACCTGATTATCTCATTGTTTTTCTTCTTTCTAGAAACACTCTTCCTGGCTTCTAAGGCACCACCCTCTCCTGATCCTTCTACCAGTCTGGCTGTTCATACTGTTTCCCTTCCTCTTCCCATGCTCAATATTCCCAACACTCAAAACTTCCAACTGCCACGTCAATATTGACGACTCTCAGAAGTCTACGCGTGGCTACAGGCTTCTCTAAGCCCTGGATCTCCACTTCTACCGAGTGGAACTGTTTGTCCCGTGGGCACCTGCAGAAGTGAACCCATCACCTTCCCTTCAAACCTATACACCCTGCGGTCCCCATGCCAGTGCGTATTACCACGTTCACCGAGCTGCGCATGCCAGACCCACCATCATGTCCTGTGAATTCTAATTCCTACATCCTTCTCAAATCTACTTTTTCTCCATCCCACGGCCACTGACTTCCCATCATCATTTGCCTGGACGTTTGGTAAGTCTACCTGGTTTGCTTTTATCCAACTCATTTACACAGCAGCCAGGTGATCCTTCTAAAATGCAACTTGGAATGTCACTATTAAGTTTAAAATCCTTTCCTGGTTTCCCAAGGGTCCTTGGGTACTGTTCATGGCTTCCCCAAGGCCCACACAGCCTGTCACCTGCCTAGCACTTCCATCTCAGCTTAGACCTTCCCATCAGCCTTCTGAACTCTGAGAACCAACTATACTGAACTTCTCTTAATTGTTCAAACTCACTGTGTCCTTTCTCACCTGAAAAACTCTACCTAGAACATTCTTCCCACAACTCTTCTTTACTTGACTAAGTCCTCTCTCATCCTTCAGGTCTCATCTAAAATATTACTTAGCCTCTAAAAGAGTGATTGAAGACTGGAGTTTTCACACAAATGAAAGTGTTTACTTTGTATGTTAAAATGAATTATTTAAAAGTGTTAAGAATTCATAAAAATAAAAATTAGTGAAACCAAGTACTGATATATTTCAAATACAAAAATATAGAAATGTCATTAACATAAAAATGTAAACTTTTTAAGAAACAAATATTAAACACCATCATTTTAGTGTAAATTATCAGATAAAATAATAGTGCTATTTTAGAAAGAAATTAAACCTTACATAAAAAATGAAAAATGTTAAAAAACAAAAAATTAAAGATCATTTAAACTTTTTTCATGTGTCACCATCAACACCCGACTATATTCTTGTGCGAGTTTTCCCAGCTGCTGAAGAAATACATTTCTGAGTTGCAGGAATGTTGATGAGATAATTATAAACTAACTTCTAACACTTTCTTCAGTCTCTATCATCAAACAAACCCATCTTTGGTTGGATAACTCTGGGAAGATCATTCAAAACTTATATGTATGTTTGTACAGAAACATCAATCTTTTTTTATTAAAAAAGAGCTCTCGCTATTACTGCCAAGAAAGCATTTCCATTTGGTCTTCATCTATTTCAGATTCCTTGGTGTAGATAAAGATTGTGATCTGGTTTCCTGTGTTAAATTCACTATTATCATGATCAGACTCTGCTTGTTCATAAAGTCTTTCAACTTGAGTAAAAATTACAATAAAAGCCTTGTTGGTTTTTTGGTGTTTTTAATCCACTATTTTTCTGCTCCTGAAGATTATAGAGGAAAAACAACAACCCTTGGGCTGCAAGTTTCCTCAATGGTTAGAGCGCAGTGCTTCTAACACCGAGGTTGCCAGTTTGATCCCCACATGGGCTGCGGAGATGCACCCTCCACAAATAGATTGAACCAACTACTTGGCTTGGGGCTAATGGGTCCTGGAAAAACACACTGTTCCCCAGTAAAATTTCTTAAAAAAAAAAGAAAGAAACAACCCTTTCTACAAAAACATTTTATTCAATTCAAAATCCTAAAGCAGTTTAACTCTACTGGAGAGGAGTCTGGTTTGACAATGACCTTAAATTTAACTTCTGAGTACTTAAACTCTGGTCTCAAGACAAATGACTCAGATTTTTTTTTTTTTTGAACTAAAATACCAGCCTGTTAGGGATCCCCTCAGTCTGGTCCTTCAGTGTCACTGGACTGCAGTGCCCTCTCAAGACCACAGCCTTGGGACAGCACGTCTTACTCGCTCCATGCCACTGCCTTTTCAATTTTTCCCTTCCAGCCATCTACCTCTATCCTTTGCTAGTGGAGCTCCCCACCACTTGCAGAGAGCTCTTCCAGCCACACCCACAATCAGCTTTGTCTTTGGGGGGTGGAAAGAGAAGAAGAGGAACAAAGACAGCGGAGCTGCAGACGACGAAAGGCCAAGAAGCCTTTGGGGAGAGAATTCAGGATGATCGGGGTCAGAGGAAGGGAAGGGGAAGGGAACAAGGAACGGACACGCACGTCAGGGTGGGTAAATCTGCTGATGGATTAATTAAAATACAGGTATTATACCACTAAAAATAACCATATTTTAGTGCCAACCTACAGGAATGCCAGAAAGCAACACTGCAATCGCTGTCTTAGAATCATATATTAGAACAATATAATGCAGCGGAGTAAGGCACTTTGCCAAGCACTCTACTTATTCACATCAACCATAGAAAAATGAGATTTCCTTCTTTTTTTACAGATGTGGCAACTATGATTTAGAGAGAATATGCTATTTCCCAGCCACAGCTAGTAAGCAGCAGTATCAGAATTCAAACACATTATTTTAACTACTGCTTCCAAAGCTCAATTTCTTCACCAGTATAACACCATCTTCCCAAAAGTTTCTAAAATTGTACTATGGATTTTTAAAAAGTTAAATAAAATTTGATGCCTAAAGGAACTCACTACCCAGATCACACATAAAGCTTTATTCCTTGATGTGAGACAGAGCCAAGGTTTTACTGTGTTTAAAGGAAGAGGTATTAATGTCTTATCCGTATACGGTTGATTTTCCCCACCTTCATTTTTCATGTTTAACACCTAAACAAATGTCTACCCACACGTTTTCTTACTGGTTGTGGTCCTTGAGTTTTAACAAGAGTGGTACAAGGAGTGCCAATGAATAGTTCTGCCATCATTAGAACATTCCACATAAATAGCTCTATTTTTGGTCACAATGTCCACAATAATAAAGTTTCACATTCTTAGAGAGGGAACAGTAAATAGTTGAAAGCTACAAGTAATTAAATCAAGTACAGTCACATCACCTGGTTATGAGCTACGTGCAAAAAAGGGCAAAAAAAAAGGTTAAGACTGGCATTTTAATTGTCAAGGAGGAAAAAATAATAAAATCACAAGAGGCTTTAACCAGCAGTTTTTGGATTGCTCGTAATGGTTTTCGTGATATTTGCAGATTCTGTATTAATAGTTCAGTTGTAAATTTCCATAGGGACCATCGGCATAATCTGGCCCGTGTATAACTATGAACAAAAGTACCTTTACTTTTTAAAAAATAATCTCCAAAGTTATAATTCATGGCTTAAAATATTTCTTTAGAATTCTTAATGTAGAATTTTAAACAGGGAAAGTAAACTGATAAACACAAGTCAAAGAAACAGAAAGCTAATGTAAGTTAGCTACTATCTCACGCCTCAAAAAAATTAGCGACATTTTTGAAGCAAAAAATGGTCTTTGACAGAGCTGTAATATATTCATTCATACACAGCTGATGGCACTGTGAATTGGTACCAACGAGAGAGAGAGAGAGAGAGAGAGAGAGAGAAATACAGCAATTATGTTGGAGTCACAAAAAGGTTCACCCTCTAATCTTAGTTACCCTGACTATGCAAAAGGAAAAGTGAAATGTTTTCTAGAAAAGGCATCTTACATCACTATAGAAAGGGGGTACAACAGACACTAATACTAAGCAGACAGACTTGGGCTTCGTTATTATGTCAGCAGGTCGAAGAATGGAACAATGGCTTTACTAGCTGGAATTCAAATTATGTCACCATTTTCAATATTTTAAACCATTAATTCTAAAAATAGTCTACTTGGTGGGCTACAGGTGTGCCACTGTCAGTGCATTCAACAACTCTGACCCTCAAAATTCTCTTTCGCTCAATGTTTTCACTAGACAGAGAGTAAGGATGGAACTAGGAAGACCCCTCACACCGCACATTCTTCTACCAAGTTGCTTATCTCTGCCTACTGGGTTCAAGTTGTTCAGAGGTTGTTTTTGTGTTCTTTTTTGTTTTCCCATGCAACTTACTACATCTTACTAGGACTAGTAACTAAATTAGGAAGGGCAGATCCAAAAGTTAATTTTTTTTAGAAGACAGCAGCAGCACATCCTGCTTTTAAAATGAAACACACGTTTGCCAAAGTGGAGGTCACGAGAGTTCAACTGTTAAAGAATGGCTCTTTCTGAGGAGCACCCCACTCAGATTCTCAGTCTCTGGCCCCCACAAGGCTCATCCAACTTATAAGGATGGAGGTGTACAGACGGAGGGTCCATAAGAACTAAACAACCTAAGACTTTGCATCATAATCGAAAGCAGGTTAGGGTAATGGACGGGGACATTTACACAGGACTGGATACCGGCCAGAATTCTGTCCTAAAACACTCCACTAAGCGTATTATAATTAGTGTTGCATAAGAGTAATTGCCCACATTTACAAAGTGCACAGGACTCAATTTCCAATTCTTCTTTCCATAGGTAGGTAACTCTTAAAAGTGGAGTGGTCTACTTGCCAAAATTGCATTGTTGTGGGCCTTAAAACCACATGTAATGAAGTAGCCCCTAATAGCTCCCTAACTTGCCAAAAAAATGTAGACTTTAAGATGAAGTTATGTTGACATTAATAAATTATATCAAAATGTTTACAGAAAAAAAATACAAAGAAAATTCTATTTGAAAGAAAGGGAAAATAAAGAGTAACGGAATCAAAGTGAGAGACTTTTTACTGGCCATTACCAATCTATGACACATAGCCAATAATTGTATTTTTAAAAATGCAATCTCACTACTGATCGAAGGGATAAAAATGTTTTTGACATATAGTAAAAGTTCAAAAATAAAAGCTGTAAATATTCAAAGTGGGCAAGAAAACGTTAGACTACATAGCCTTAACCATATCAGCCGGACCTTTCTGGTCTAAGCTTTCTTAAGAGCAACTGGG
This sequence comes from Hipposideros armiger, assembly GCF_001890085.2. NCBI lineage: Eukaryota > Metazoa > Chordata > Mammalia > Chiroptera > Hipposideridae > Hipposideros > Hipposideros armiger. The sequence goes on from NW_017731399.1 coordinate 5,254,854, forward strand.
TAATAAAATAAAAATCAAGGTTCCTGTCAAGCTCACACCATTTTATTTACAGGGTTCTACATTATTGAAATAATTGGATATGTGGGGGGAGGGGGGGAAATTTACATAACAAAGTCATTTATATAAGGCGAGAGGTTTTTCAACTTGTCTGTGGATAGAAATTGAGGGAAGGGGTGGTCAATGAACTTGAATGAAAAAAACTATACTTTTATTTTCACTGACTTCTAAATGAAATGTAGCATTTCCATCAGTTATAAATGTAGGCAACAAACTACAGGAATATTAGCTGTATGTGTGATTTTAACAACTACGGAAATCATAGATATTTTCATATCACATTACAGTTGTTGCAGACATATCAAAGTATCGATTATGGTCACCGCTACTTTGAAATTATAGTAGTTATCAGACCTGATGCTAGATCTTTTGTTAATGCAGTAAGAAAGAAGAATATATAGATACACATATAGATATATTATACAGATATCTCCTAAAATTTTAAACTTTTGCAATTATATTTTAACATGCTTGGCTTGCTTTGTACTTTGATTTAATGGACTTAAAAACACTCTTCTAAGGAGAGTCCACCAAAGATTTCACCAAACTGAAAATAGGGTTAATAAGGGAAACAACAAGCAAAAAAACAGGATTATCTGATGTAAGCATTATTTATAATAACAAGAAACTGGAAAACCTGAATTTACAATGGTTGGAAAACTTTAAATAAATGATGGCATAGCCAATTATGGAATCATAAAAAATATATAAAACTGTATTCAGTGCTCCTTATTTTACTTAAAAAATGAATATACATGTATTAAAAAAGATGAGACAAAAATAAAATCACTAGTAATCACACAAGATTAATTTTCTGACTTTATAGAGTTACTAATTTTTCTGTAGTGAATATATATATATATACATATATAACTTTCTAGTAACATTTTTTAAAGTATAAAAAATGAATCTGGTTTGTGAATGGTCAATGAGTATAAAGAATATTTTAAAAGGCTGCATATTAATATAACTCTACTTTTAATGTTAGTTAATACTAATTCAAATGCCAGCTTAGGGGAAAAAAAGAGTATTTAACATCCAAATGAAACTATAATGAGACACCTGTCTCTAACCCAATTTCTTTATATTTAAAACACCCTCTGTACCTCCTTACCAGGAATAAATGCAGCAAGATGTCTTCCTATATAAAATGCTTTTGAAGTATTTGTAACGAAGTCCCTCAGACATAGCCAGAAACCAGTCAAGGCACAAGGAACTGGTGCTCATGAGGGCGGGGACCATGTGTGTCTCAAAAACCCAGCACAGCCCCACACTTGTTGACTAACCGTCCATATGAACTGTAGAGGCTGCATCTGCTGATGCTGTCACACCACATCAAATGCTTCTACTGGACTCCAGTGCAGTTAGGAGGAACTCCCCTCTCACCTCCCTCCCCCGCCCCTGAAGCTCGGATGAAAGGCCTCCTGTACAGACACAGGGGCTCTGTAAGATGAAGGAAAGAACTGATACAATAAAGCAGATATTTTTTGAGCACCTAATTTCAGTGCTCAGGATAAGGGGCCCAGTGGTGTCTGAAGTTATAACGAGGTATACATTTGAAAATAGGTCCGAGGCTTTACTGCTTCTTATCAAGTGTACTGAAATAACAGATCTAAAGGGCCCTTATTTTCTTGAGACTGCAAAACAAAAAGCATAGAAATTCTTTGGAATGAGAATCAGTAACCATGGCAGTCACTTTGATGCACACTGTCATTTCATGAGGATGGTTCATATGTTGGCTGCTGTTAATAATGACTACACTGGAAGGATTTTGTTTTTTCACTTTTTATCTTGACAGCGTTTAGACTTACAGAAAAGTTGCAAAAATAATATGGGGAGTTTCCATACATCCCTAACCCCGTCTCCCCCAATGTTAACATCTTCTGTAACTATGTACGTACAATACTGTCATCATTCATCAGAACCAGGAAATTAATTAATATTGGTACAATCCCATTAACAAATGTCACCAGTTTTCACCATTTCACTATGTCCCTTTTTTGGTTTCGAAACCCCATGCAGGATCCCGTGTTGCAGTTAGCTGTCATTTCTCCTTCGTCCCCTCAAGTCTGTAACAGTTCTCCAGTCTTCACTTGTCTTTCATGACTGACAACTTTGAAAAGTATTTATCACTCAGTTTGGGTTGTCTGGTGATTCACACAAGTGGTTTGAGATTATGCGTTTTGGGCAGGAGAACCACAGAAGGGATGTAACCTCAGTGCATCATTTCACGGAGTTCATGAGGTGGACCTTGCTTCACTTTGTTAAGGTGGCATCTGCCAGGGACCTTCACCATAAAGTCACTGCCTTTCTCCTTGGAGTTTACAAATATCTTCAGGGGGATGCTTTGAGATTATGCAAATCATGCTTCTGCTCCTGTTTCTGCTCACACTGTCACTCACTGATTTTAGCATCCATCAGTTGTGTCTAATAATGTTTACAACAGTAAATATCAGTCTACATAGTGGTGTTTTGGGCTTACGGGGATCAATTGGTGGTGTTGGTTAATTTCCACAAAACCACCGTCACCACACAAACTTATTTGTGGTCTCATTTCCTGAAAAGAGAGGAAAAGGAGCTGCAACACATTATTCAGTGTCTGGCATAACATAAGGTCATATGCACAGAAGGTCCTCATTGCTTCTACCTGATGCTATAAGTCCAAGATACACTGGCTCCTCGACTCGGTAATTCGCATATTTCACATCAGGACCAAAGATGCATTCAATTGTGAAACACTTACTGAGCCTGCTTGATTTGGGGTCTTTGCCTTCAAGGAGTGCGTAGGCTGGTTATGAACCAGTAATGGTCATAGAAAGCACTGTGCAGAAACAGGAGACACAGGGCGACTTGGAGCAGTGGTGGGAGAATCTGCACCTTTGGGAGGAGGGGATGACACAGGCATCACAAGCCCAGGGGAGGCAGGAGCTTGTTAGGTGGGTAAGAGAAGCAGGGAGAACAGCCCAGTCGAATGCATGCACTGGGATGGAAGAGGAAAGGCCGCGCGCTCCATGCAGGGGTGGAGTGGAGCACGAGACAACCCTTCCATCCCTGGCACCCATGTGGATTGCCATCCTGCGCCTCATCCATGGCCCTCCCACTCTACAAAGACACTTCCCTGTCACGAGGTCTCACTACTTTTTTGGCACTAGCCCTTGGCCCTCCAGTGTAAGCCAGCTGGGGAAAGAGACCCCCACGGCCTGCAGGGACGCCTGTCACCTACACCAATCCTCCTCGGCCTTTGTTCATAAATGTGGTAAGATCACTAGACAGCTAAGGAAAGCCAGCAGCATGAAGGAGGAAAAACAAGAAAACAGAAAATACAACTCAGAAGACACAAATCATTCAAGGAAAAGGACTTAGATTGAATTTTTTAAATTAATATAGCAATGGAGAAATGTGAGGTACATAAAATAAGGATAAGCTATTATGAAAAATAACTTCAGGCAAACAAAAGTAATGGGCTCCTAGGGAATAAAGCTACAATCGCTGAAATAACAAAGTGAAAAGATTGGATAATAGAATGTAGAGAGCTACATATCAATCCCTTACCCAGAAGATAAAATATAGAACAAAAACTTTTTTACATTGAAATTATGAAATAAAAGCATGGAAGACAAAGCCAGAGGTTCCATCTTCTATCTAAACGGAGTTCTGGGCAGAGGAAACAAAGGAATGGTAGTTTTAAAATAATTTTTTAAAATCAGGAAAACAAAAGGATGTTCAATGGCTTCTCTGTCTTAACAGCATGAAAGGGAGACTGCAAACACCATGAATACAGGTGTTTTCCTGCTTCTGTTCTGCTCCCGGCACTACAGCTAGCGCAGAATAAATGCTTGACAAATATTTAATGAACGAAAGTCTCTTGCTGCAGCATCTTTGGATCTGCTCCAGTCTCCAGCCCGTCCACACTCTTCCTGCTGCCCCATCCCAGAACTGAGCGTGCCCAGGGAACAGGGAACAAACAGGGCCTGGCCATTACGGTCCAGCACAGGGCTTCTCTAATGCTCACTCTTTGCCCCACGGTGTTGGCTGAGTCTCTGTCAGATCCGCACGGTGGTCTGGGACTCCTCCTGCCCACTTTCGCCTCATGTCATATCTGCATCGTGGACTGAAGGCTTTCCCTGCTAAGTTCAGCTGCCTTCCCCGCTTTTTTCTTTCACAGGCATTACCCCAAGTCCCAAACAAACCACCTGAATGCCCATACTGTCTCAACATCTGCTTCTCAGAGGACTCGGCGGACACAACATACTTGTTACATGACTAATCATGTAAAACATAAACTGTTCTCTGATTAGATTGCATTTGGCAAAGGCAAGAGGTTGGGGTTTGAGTAGGGAGGACTAGAAGAGATGGAGACACTGAGACATCAACTGCTAGAATTTTGAGCCTTAAGTTCTAGATCTGGGAATGGGGCATAGAGAGCAGGAAGTTGGCAGCAATTACCAGGGAAACTGAAAGGTCTTCCCAACTAATCGGAGGTTGAGAACAATGCTGAGAGAGGCATCAAAGAGGCTTCAGTGTTTCAAATCCCAGTGACTGATAATAATGGTGGCATTTACAACAGCGAGCGGGCCACGATGAGGGAAGCCCGTGTAAGGAGAACAATGAACAAGTCAAAATCTGTGCACATGGTTTTGAGTTGCCAACTAGAAAGCCATCCGGGTGGAAGCAGCTAACAACCGTGACAAATGTAGCCAGCTAGAACTGAGGAGAAAGCTTGGGAATCGAGGTATTTTATTTGGACATAATTGTATACTAATTATCTTGTCCAAAAAGAAAATTTTGAGGTCATTAATTATAAAGTATATAAATCATGCTAATGAAATAGAAACAGGAAAGGGGAAACAAATGTGTTAATAATGAAGGTTGTATATTGAGCATCAAGTTTGACTGGGAGTTGAGGTAAACAGGAGATAGAGTTAAAAAAAAAACACACACAAAAAAAAAGCAAACAAATCAAACATACCTATCACACGACAGGCACTTGGCAGCTACCAGAAAACAATTCCTGGCATCAAATTCGAAAATAAATTTCTCACATGGGACTTTTTAAACAGGCTGTGGAATGGCACAATGGGAAATGTCTTCACCACCAGTTTTATCGCAAAAGCAAATTCTGTTTTTATATGACTGGATCTTCAAAAGATGCCCTTGAATAAAGTCAAGTGTTTAAACAAATGTGGCCATCAGACAGTCTATCTTGATTTTAAAAATAAAACATATGGAGGCGCGGTTGAGGCACATGCCCTTTTAAGCAACTTCCACAAACCTCTGAACTGAGATGGCACAGGTAACATGAAATCTGGAATGCCTTATAGATAGATCAGAATTCAGACACTCAGTGTTGGGACTCAGGAGATCACAGCCAAGAAAGGAGAGGATGTTTGTCTTCAAAGCAGCAAACATGCAAACTTTCAAACCCAATGGCCTCCTTGCTACCAGAAGCCCTGAGCAGATTAAAAAGACAGCAGCAAAGCATTCCTAGGTTAGTTTGTCAGGAAGTTATTTAGTGACCCCAATCTCCCTGAGAAGGACTATATAATTAGAGAGCCACCTTCAAACAAATTATACACAGTTTATGTGATCACAATAAAACGTAAAAGCAAGGACATTAAAACAATAGATTATACAAATACAAAATCTTTCCCTATAATTTTGGCAGAGATTAAATGTTAAGTTCAAGAGCACAGAGCACAACATGGTTCAGTGAAACAGACCTGTTCACTCACGTTTATAAGACTGTCCACATCAAAAAAACTAAACATAGAATAATTATCCTTAAAGAGCTCTGAATTATAAGTCATTCCACAGTATTTTCCTCAAGCTTAATGTTGCTATACTCACAGAAGGATAGTTCTAAAAATAGCAAGATTTTTACAAATAAGCTTAGCTGTATGGTGTCCCCTGATGTTCTACAAGTACCATATAATGCTCCACTAAAATATAACACTTACTTAATGATGCTCATTGGACAAACTGGAACTTTTAAGTATAGCTCCTGATAGCAAAATGGAGACTACATCAGAGTGCTAAAGCTGTCACTTCCAGTACCAAGGAAGTTAAGTGCATATATTCTAAAGAACAGATGTTAAAGACGGCTGATTACAAGAGGATGATGGGTAAATAAAGAAAACTGGACATTACAATAACAACTGAAATTCAACTTGTTTGTATGCTCAAACTGATGATCCTGGCTGAACCCGATTTGTGTATGGGTGTGTGCATGTGTGCGTGCAAACACAGGTGTGTGATGGGACGAGGAGAGATGGAGGAGGAAGAAGGTGAACAAAAAACAATAAAATCTGGTGGCTTAGTTACAAGAATAATCAAGTGCACAAGCATTGGTTCTCCCTCTTTTCAGAAGTGGGAAAATATTCTCATGTGAGCTTCAGACCAGATAATGGCAGTATCTCCTGGCCACTGGGCAACAGGGAGCGGCCCTTCCTTATCACAGAATCTTCGGTAACTTGACTTTGAGAGTGACACCCCACCTTACATCAGATAAGCCTATCAACATTTTGATCAACGGAGCAACAAACCCACTGCCCAGGCAACCCATGGGCTCCTTTCTATTAATGCATCTCTCTGAATGGACTCAGGGAGGTTATGCCTCAAAGACAACTGTGTACTCAGTGCGAAATTGAAAATGTCCCATGGGGCCACAGCAAATGAGGTGAGTAATGGCTAGGAAAAATAATCTCTTCCTAAATAAGCCATGCCAGCTATAGGTAACATCATAATTATCCTATAACTTAGTATTTTCCACTTACAAATTTCCTTGGTTCTTTGATCATGGCAACCACGTAAATAAGAGCTAAATATAAAACATATATGTACTCAAAAGGAGATGACCAGATTCGTTTTCACGCTATCCTACTGCCTCGTCTGTGCCTCTCTTGGAAGGCAGTGGTTGCATCGCTTGGACTGATCACAAGGACAGCTTCACCGTGGGGTCCTATGAGCATTAAGCGAGATCCGCATAAACACAAAGTAGCAACACAATAAATGTTAAGCTGTCTTATTACTGTCTTTTAATCCTGGGTGAGTCCCCGTAGAAACACCACAGACGCTAGCAAAACAGCAAAGGGAAGTGGTCAGGACTGGAAAGAACATTGATGCTGTGTTGCTTATTTTAATAAGTGCAAGCAGTGGGATTCCTCTATCCATCTAGCATCTTTCCAGCAACGGATGGGGCTTGCATATCGAAGTCCTACGTCCTCTAAAGTCTAACTTCAAAATAATGACGTTTATAAAAACCTTGCACTATTAAAAGGTGACTTGGCAGCTTCACCAGCCAAATACAACTAAATTTTACATATAAGGTTGACTGTAGGGTATACTTCAGTAAAGTGAATTTTTTTGTTCCCCAGAGACTTAGTCATAATGAAGTCAGGAATGCATTAAACAGGACGGAAACTATATGGTGATACAGAGGTGAGAGTGACAACCAGGTCAGGAGCGCTACACCCCGTCGCTGGAAGACAAATTACATCTGACACTGATGTACTCCTTCAACAAGATGACTCACTTTAAGGTTCTGATTAGGAAAAATGAGTTAGTGCACTATTTTCAGTGAACCAAGTTGTATACAAAAAAATTACAAGGCAGAATTACTTAACTATTTTATACAGTGATAAGAAGTACAGAGAGCATATAAGTGTTCTAATATACAGTTCTACGTTAGGGGCTTAGTTTCAGCTTCAAATGAAGTTGGAGTCATGATTTGTTGTATATTATCACATTGTGACAAATGACCTGCCTGATTTGGAAATGTTAAGTTGCGTGGCCCAAGAAAACACAGCAGGCACACTCTGTCACTGCCTTCCCCTGAACCAACTTCCTGGATTAACGACTGCTCCGAGTTCCCTCTGTAAACCAGGATGACGAATGTCCAGTGGCACTAGCAGGCAATCTCTAGGGGCCACACACACACAGGATTTCTGCTCCCACCAGCTGGACTTCATGCTGACAAAGTCGGCTGTGTCTTTCCAAACCTGTTTAGGCCAGTTGACTTGCTACTGTAATTATGAAATTTAATTAAATACTATGAAAGCTAATGGAATATGAGCACAAAAGATAAATCTTGTTTCTACTAAAAACTAAGTAGAGGGCTTTGGAAAGACTTAAGAAAGCTAATGAATTAGATGTGGGTGGGATAAATATAAAAAATGAGAAAAAATATATGAAACCTAAGATTCTATAAGATTTCAGGTTGCTTGGCTAGTGTCTTATGTTTTTGCTCTTGTGGTTTATACTATTAATGCAACATAGAATTCAAAATAGTAGAATCACTCCCTGTCAAAGAAAAGCCCTTGGCCTCACAAGAGTTTGGCAAATATATCTTAATGAAAATATTTTGAATATGTACATTTTTTAAAGATTTAACTGATACTTTCAATTAGCCAGTTCCAATTACATTGACTAAGAGGGTATTTTCCATGCTTCAAATGAGAAACTACTTTGGACTAGTGGCTTTTAAATTTATGAAGTGTTATGAGCTAAGCTGGATTATTCTGGAATATAAGTGTTCAAATTTTTATCCCATACTTTGGGAAGATAAAAATACTTCGAACAAATTTCTACCAGATTTAAACAGAAAAATATACTTCTTCCCTTTAGACTAATATAGGAGAGAGCAGACAGAGCACAGTGGTTAGGACACGACTCCAGTCGGACACATCAAAGGTGGATCCTGGTTCCAACATTACTAGCTCCATGACAAGCTTAACCACTAAGGTCATTCACACCCAGTGTTTGCATCTGGAAAATGCCATCAATAACAGTACCTACCTCAGTGGGCAGAGAGAGGTTGAAATGAGAAAGTGCATGTCATAGCCAATGCCTAGCAAAATTCCTGGTACAAAATAAGTACTCAAAAATGTTCATTATGAATATTATCATATTGCCTAATAGGGAAAAAATGCCCACTACTACATAAATAAGGTTAGAACAATTCTCTCTCTCTCTCTCTCTCTCTCTCTCTCTCTCTCTCTCTCTCTCTCTCACATTGGATTCAGTGTGTTGGTTTTTAGCAAGATGGCCTCCACCTATAGGCAGCTTCAGAAATACCTGTGGAAAATTACCCCAGGGTGCAATAAATCAGGTGTTCTCAGATAGGAGCAATTTTATATCCTAAAGGATATTTGGCAATGCCTGGAAATATTTTAGGTCATCTCAGCTGGGGTGGGTGGAGGGGACACTTGTTGGCATCTAGGGAGTAGAGGCCAGGGATGTGCTAAACATCCTACAATGCATAGGACAGCACCCCCTTCCAACAAGAACTATCTGGCCCCAAATGCCAAGATGGCAACAGTGAGAAACCCTGTATCTTAAAGGACAGTATTCAAAGGAAGTGATTTCTGAAATCTTAACTCCAGGAAATTATTTTGAGAGAATAAAGATTGCTTAAAAATGAAGTTGGGGTTTTCATTATCATATTGATTCCAGGACTGCTGCCACACATCTTCAGGAGACACAGATAGATACTCAGTAACAAGACAGGACTCTTTTGGTCAATAAGTCCTCATGAATGGTGTCTATCATGTAATAACCTTATAAAAAATTTTATTCTAAAGTGAGCAATGTCATAAAGCTATAATGAGTACTAGAAATGCAACTTCATTCGGAAGAATAAATGTAAATAAGATTCAAAAAACCCCAAAACAGTAGGTGGAAAATCCAAACACTGCTGTGGTCCTTTGTGTAGAGAGGGCCTCTCAGCAGGGCTACAGATTAAGATCACTCAGTAGATGACGGTAAAGGGGGTCAAATGTATGGTGATGGAAGGAGAACTGACTCTGGGTGGTGAGCACACAATGCGATATATAGATGACGTATTTCAGAACTGTACACCTGAAATCTATGTAACTTTAATAAACTTTAATTAAAAAAAAAAATCACTAAGCTCCCAATGGACCATAATTGCATGTCCTTTGGTGAGCATCCTACTCTGGGTGCTTACATAACAAACTCAACCTTCAATTCGTATTGCTGCTTGCAAACACTATTACAAGGTTCCTGAGAGTTCATTTAAACTACTTACTTTTTATTTAATACATCACAGGGCCTTTCTTAAAAGTACGAGATAAAACTGTATACAAAGTACAATCCAATAATACATGTATATATTTTCCTCCCACAAAACAGAAAAAGACTTGAAAGAAAGTCATGAACATGTTAAGGGTACTTATCTCTTCAGTGCCCTACTCAAATTAAGACCTAAATTTGATTCTTGGCTCTGAGACTCATTGTATCTGTGACTTCTGTCAAATAATCTAACTAATTTTCATTAAAATTCCTGTGAAATGCATAGGAAAGAACTACAATTGATGAGAACAGTGAGGCGGAAAAAAATGGTCCTGTATTGTTAAATAAATGAAAGGCAGCATTAAGATTGCTTTTGTAATCCTTAAGACGAAGCTGTATTTAAAGTTTTTCAACTTTATCAAACCTTTATCCCTAAAGGTGACACAAGCCTTCTACACAAAGACTATAATTTCATCCACTAAATAAAAGGACTTTTCATTAAAAAAAACACACACATTAATATTTAATATACAAGACATTTATTTTAACACCTGAAAGGAGGAAGTAGCTCAAAAAACACAAAAAGAAATACACGGCAGCAAATACCTATGTAACTATTTTATCATCCTGAAAAAGAAGGAATTCCTGAAAACCTTATGTCACTGCTCAAAAACCAAATACTCTTTTTCGGAAAGTACAGCACAGAAAATTAAAATAATAGAAGACCTCTACTCACCCTTCTGGTAGAAGAATTTCCTGTAATAGTAGGCGCCGAGGTCCACGTGTTCCACAATGTACCTTTTCACACCATCCAGATGCAACAGTACGTTTTCCTTGGGCGCTTCCAGCACCGCCACTCCTGCATTCGTGCAATGGGAGCTGAGTGCAGACTCAAAGGAGGCACTTTCACACCCACTGAAGGAGCCAGAATTTGATTTCGACAGGCTGATCTTCCTCTCACCTTCTCCGCCTATCTCATTCCGAAAATACGGGCAGCTCATTACAAGTTCATTGCTTTTATCATCTCCCTGGTCCACGCTGAGGCTTCCTTTGGAATTCAAGTCCTCTGTGCTGCCCATCGGGGAGCTAAAACTGACCGAGTGGGACAACGGTCCTGAGACCAAAGAAGCCACGGCAGCTGCCGAAGCCCCCGTGGTGGTGTTTCTCCGCTTGATAACATTGTGCCTGTTCATAATCGCCTCGTTCAAGTCAAATAATATACTCTGGACATCATAGTGGGCAAAGCACTTTGGGCACGTCCAGGGCCTGACGGAGTCTTCTGATCGGTTATCTTCAAGATCCGACGATTTCCCAAGTTCATCAGCTTTGGCATTGCGTAACTTACGAAAAATGGAGGAGTCTCCGGTTTCAGACTTGGAACGTCGCTTGAGTGGTTTTTCCCTTTCCTTAAAGAGCCTGAGGTTCTCTCTCTGTGTGATGGGCCCATCTATAACATCCAAAGAGAAACCGGAACCCTTGGCCCCACCAGCGATGAGAAAGTCACTGAGCTTGGTTGGAGTTGGACCTCGATCGGATTTGTCGTCTTTGTAGCCCTTTAACAAATCAAAGAAGCTCTCTCCGGACGTTCCCTGCTTGTCAATTGAAGATGTGCTACCATATTCCCTGTGTAGTGACGGCCCAGTCTTGTAGGTGGGCGAGATACATTCATCAAAGCTATCCACGTCAAGTTCACTTATGGTGATATCACTGTTGCTCCGCTGTCGTATTCTGCGAAGAGCCTTCCTAGGGGAGCTGGGATAGGCTTCAGGCATGAGAAATCTGGAGTCCATGTTCTCCGACGGTCTTGTCTTGTTTTTCAGCGTGTTCTGTATGCTTTTTAACATGGCTGAGTCACTGGAATTGAGGCTAACAGAACTTCCCTGACTCACAGGACTGCTTTTGGAGGACAGGCTCTCAAGGCAACTTGAGGTTTCTATTTCCTGACTTGTACGACTAGATTCTTTTACGTTTTCCTTCCGTGGGGGCCAATCTGCAATCCTTGCCCTAACCCCCATCTTTGGGACCCCGGGGGTCGAGGTTATATGGTGCGAACCTTCACTGCGGGGGGGCCCCACAGGCGCCATGATGGAGGACCCCAAACTTCCATTTTGGGACCTGAAACGCCGCATGTAGAAGTCGTCGGTGTGGACTTTGGGAGGGCCATCTGTGCCGATGACCGAGGCCCTTTCGGTGGCAACAGGCCTCTCCGTCTGGGACCGTTTCAAGCTGGTCATGATGTAAAAGCAATCAGACTTAAATCCCTGAAGAAAGGACCACCATTTCGAAGTTTTAAATGGGCACTTCCCTTTTGTAGAACGGTCTCCAGCAAACACAGCAGTCGCATGAGATCTTAACCTTGTTCATTTAAAGGTTAAACAATGCCTTATATTCAAACTTCTGAAAAATCCAGATCTTCAAAACGTTATAATCCACACTAGTTCCTTTACTTAACTTTAATAGATGGCTTTCTTCAGAAAAAACTGAATGAGACTTGTATTATGGGGACTCTGTGATTGCCATAATCCCGGGCTTTCTCTGAAAGAGAGAAGGACAGTTGGAATTAGCATTTGATAAATACATCTAAAAAATAAATATGCAGTTGCCAAAATCAGACACGTGAAAATAAAGGATTCCATAATGAATGTGGTTCACAGTTCATAATCCCATATATTTTAGTAAAGCAGGTTTGAAAGAATGGAAGAAAGTGAAAGCATTTACTAAAATCCATCAATTAAATTATATGTGCTTTAAAAGGCTATTAATACTTCAGCTTAATTGAACTGTTTCATATAACTGCAGGGGGGTGAGGGGGATGATCTCAATCCAGGACACCAAGGTTTTCACTCCAAGTACAGACTCCAATGACCTCTAATAATGTAAAATATCACGAACAACCATGCGGACCAGAAGTTAGAGACATAACGGAGTTCAGCCCTGAGAGCAACACAGCATCAGTTTTTTAATAAGACTAAAAATTGAAAAATTATTTTATTGACTATGTTGCAACGTTCACTTTTTAACACCTTCCATATTTCAAAATCCTAACTTGTCTGTTGTTTCTTTACAAAAAGCTTAACATCGTTGGCAAGAGCAAATACCACAGAGAGAAAATAAACAGGGTTTTCCCAGAGCCATTATATCCACGAGCACTCTTCTGTATTTTCCTCTATTACTTACCCTGATGAGGCATATTTCAGAACGCGTCCGGCATTCACCTCCTCCCAAGCTCTCTCTAGTGTCATCTACTAAAGCTAGAAATATTTCACTCATCAACAAAATGCCTGCATTTCCTTACCAATTTTGCCACCTACCCCCACCCTTCCGCGCTCATTTATGAGAACAGCAGAAACAAAGTGCTGCTGTGGCTAGACCTCTTCTGACTCCTCAAGGGGCCGCAAAGAACTGTTAACATCCTTCAGGTGATGGGCGAAGAAAACCAACTTCCTCAGGAGCAAGTCGGTCAGGAGGTGAGAGGCACAAATCCGGAGTACAAAATCCTGCCCGGAGGCATACATCCTGGAAATAAAGGCAGAGGACCCTCTTCCAAGGTTCCACAGATGACACAAGAGGTGGCCTTTACATTCTTGCCAAATCCATGTTTGGAAAGATGCTGCTGAACCAGCACTGCGCTGACAGGGCTGCATTGTCTACAAATCACAGCTGACACCCCGAGGACGACCCGCGCGCTCCCTGCACTCCACGCAGCGGTAACAAGCACTTACTTCCACGATAATTAAGCATCTTGCTCATCGGCTTCCTGCCTCCAAGGCAGCCGCTTTAATTTCTCTTGCAGTACGCAGCATCATTTTGGAAGACTTGCTGCTATTTAAAGGCTGGAACATTTAGGGGTGTTTCAAAAACTGCATGCTGCCTGCAGAATGCGGGGCCAGCAGAGCTCCAGCTGGGCTCGCATAGGCCGGCTAGGCAGCCGGTCAGATAAACGCCAATTGTTCTCACTCCCACTTTTCTTCCCCACCTTTTGTGAAGGGGATAATGGTTTTGCACCGCTACCTAATTAAACCTGGCTTTTGAGCCTATTAGATGCTTCTGCTGTCGGATTGCTATGATGTCCTTTTTTGTTTCAGAACTTTACAGGTTTCTAGTGAAAGGTAAGCCTTCAAGTGGAAGAAGGTGCTAACTGTTGCGTCCAAAGACAGCACATGAGGCCACAGCTAAGGTTCAAGAAGGGCCCCTCCTCAAATGGAAGGAAACCAGGCAACTGAACCAAAATGCGAAGTAAGCACAAGTCCATCTTCAAAGAAAAAAAATCTTTTGACAACCCAAACCAGAACTTATGAGCTATTTTGTAACCAGGGGAAGCTGTATATTTCAATGAAATATCTTTCAAAGAAAGAATACATGAGCATAAAAAATAATTCTAAGTAGATTGTTACAAAAACCAGATGCTTTCAATGGTTCTCACAAGCTCACAGAAATCAAAATAAATCACCTATTATGCCCAGAACTTTCATTCTCAAAAAGGCCAGCACTCCAGGCCCACCGTGATAAAAGCTCATTCCTGCCACAATTCATTTCCCTTCCAAAACAGTTGGTTACGGAACTGTCTTTTTAAGGATATGTGAAGTTATAGCCACTGCAGGAGGAGCCTGATAGCCAGCACTAAAATACAATGATTGAACTGACTTGGAAAGGCCCAGTGTGGCCATCACTATTACAGGCTCCTCTTCAGAACCATCTCACATGCTTTGTGTATTTTTTAATGGGTTTTTAAAACTCTTATTTTAAACATAAAAATGTCTTCACAATTTAAAAGAAACGCCAAGCCTCCTCATTACACCTTGATTATAACAACTCAGTTTTTTTAAATTTCAAAATATAGATGGGCACATAGGAGAGTGTGTTCACAGTTAAACTTCAAGACAGACAACTAAGTTAGATGACAATTTCTTTGCTGTAATAAGGACCTTCTTTCCTACTTTCACTCTTTCATTCCCTCCCTCCCGTCCCTCACCCTTATTTATAGCATCAACCCCCTTTTGATGCAATACAAACTTTGGACACTGATTAGCACATATATAGAAATACATATGCTGTGCATTTAATAAACTACTAGTAAAAAGTGAAGATGTCACCCACGCATGTAATACAGGTGTACCTCGGACATACTGCAGGTTTGGTTCCAGACCACCGCAACAAAGCGAGTAGAGCACTACAGTGGGCTACAATATTTTTGCTGGGGGAGGGTCCTGCCTTCAATTTGTAAAAAACGCAACATCTGTGAAGCACAATAAAGCACGATAAAACGAGGTATGACTGTATGATGGCAGATCAGTAACACCTAAAACCTATTCCTTAGGGTTGATGGAAACAGCAAACATATGCTGACCATTACTAGCAACTCTCTGGATTATCAACAAACCTGCCTAAGCATCATTAAATATGGTAAAAAGCAACAGAATTGAACAGAAGAGCAATACTAACTTACAGCATGTCACTTCCAGGTGTTGAAAGGGCAGGCTATAGAAAAATATTTCCTTTGTTACATGTGTAATTTTATAGCTCTAGGTACTATGAGAGTCCATTGAGCTAGAATGCCAATCCTGCTTTTAGTTCAGTGGGTTGTTGGGAACTCGATCAGAAAACAAGATCTATACATACTAGTTGAAAGTCTTTTCATCACTCATGGTCTGTCAGCGTAAGCTGTCACCCTTTTCTGATAATGCCGTTCTTCCAGGAGTGTTTTGTCCTTTCCTCTAAACCATCCCCAGTCTTTCTGCATTCTCTCCTTAGTGTCAACCATACCCCTGGTGCCAGGGATATCTGAGGAAACAGTCCCTCCCGTCAAGGACAGATCAGGTGTAAAGCAGCGCTTGTCCTTCGGGCTCTTTGAGACCCCACACTTGACTCCCCCACTCCTTCCTGCACTGTCTTCTCTACACGTCCCTGTGAGCTCTGTTCTTCACTTTCCCTTGCCTCTCCTCAGTATCATCGGTGGGCTCCATTTAAAAGCTGGTGATTCCAGGGTGGCATCCTTGGCTACTTCTCTTACCATTCTTCATATTTTTTTGTATTTTATTAGGATGCACGTGAGCACTGAGTGTCTTCGAATGAGACAGCAGGCACGGGTACACTGGAGTATAAAAATTTTACTCTGGAAAGCAGGGTGTTGACGTGGTTGGATCACAGTTGCCCATGCTGCTGAATGAAGATGAATAATGAAATTACTTGGGGCGATAGCTGCATGGGAGCCAGTCCTGTCTGGTGATGTCATAGGTACTTGCAGCTTTAAATATCATCTCTATGCAGTCACCTCCAAGTCTCTACTCATGACCCGCTCCCCTATACTCCAGATAAAATATACGCAAGTGCTCATTTGATATCATCCTTACCTATTTTATACAATGAATTACCTAACAAGCAGAAAAATGGAAAAAAGTAATTTTTTTTTCCAAGAAATAAATAGGTGGTAAGGAAGTGAGAACAATAAATAATTCAAGGAACCAAATGAAAAGAACAACATGGGAAACTTGCTTTGTGCCAAGGGCATAAATAGTAAAGGCTATACAAGAAGACGCGGGAAGGAAAACAACAAAACAAAACCAAAAACCAATAACTGCAGTTTCTCTCCTGAAATGAGTTATAGTACAATATGGTATGTTCACCGAAAAAATGTAGCATTCCTCATTTAATACTTCCATAGTTCAAAATGGTATGTTGTTAAGATTCCTTAATGGGTATATCCTCAAATACAGGGCCAACTCTCACTGTTTAATGATTAATAACTACTGAAATGCCCCAATAATCCAGAGCTACACAATCTTAGACTATGAAAATGTCAATGTAAACAGTTTATGAAGTTGAATACACAGATTTAGAATACTCATAAATATTCTTACTTTAGAATGTAATAAAAAAAAAACCTTTATTTTAAAATTGAACTATAAATTCACAGTGCTTGAACATTCGATTAGCTAAGATAACCAAATAAGGCAAACTATTTTCTTTATATCCCTTCTTGGCTTTCCTGAATTTCACTCACATCACACTAAAGTAACAACTCAGATAAAGGGACATCTCATCTTTCAAGTCAGTCTGAAATACATGCAAACATCTCAGTGCAATGTCATAGATAATTTAAGCTTTATGAATCAGCACATAACTTTTTGGATTGGAATTTCCCCCCTTCTTTCATTTCCGTTCCGTCCCTTCAACGAAACGCAGGAAGGATTGGGGAAAATGGACTTGATGAACCTAGTTCCTGCTCTCCCAATGTTCATTATCTGAAAAAGACAACACTGATTTGAAAGTACATTCGAATAACTTGTCCTGAAACCAACCAACTGAATGAAGAAGTTATGGATACAAAACATATATAAAAGGATAAAGTTACATTCAGATTTAGAGATAATAAAGCACTTTATTTAAAAATGTGTCTGTTGGGCCAAAGAACCAAAAGAGAGAATAACATTTGTCTCCCACCCACCCTCCTAACAACTAAAAAAGTTCAGAGAAGAAAGTTACACTTCAAAGGCCTAGTAAGGCTTAAAGATACTTTGTATATCTGAGGGTGAAGGAAACAACATGAAAATTTGGCAGAATACTTGATGACAGAAGAGGGGTGATGGGATAAAGAAGGGGAGAAGCAAGTTACATGGTGCGATTATTGATGAGCAGTGAAATGGTTCAACAGCTGGCTAAATAAAGGACGGCGGAAATAAATGTGAATATTTATCTTAAATGGGATTAAACATATGAAAAAGCAATTATTTAATGCCAAAGAGATAGGTTTGAGGAGCTTAAAGGAGGAAGGTGAAAGGTAGAAAGCAGAGTAAAAATAGAGTGAAATAAGTATAAAGGTAACAGTGAATCAAAATTATTAGAGGCAAAATAATAAGAGTTTGAGGGGCAGTAAACTAACACTTTCAAGGAAAAGAAATTGGAACTCATGCCTTATCAGTGGCATTGAGAGTATCCATACCTGGCCCCTGGATATCCAGAGACCGAAGGATTAGATCAATGAAGCCAATGAAATGTTTTGTTTGTTTGTTTGTTTTTTAGCTGAGCCTTCCTGCCACCTGTTGGCAGCTCAGCAACAGCTCAACTCGGGCCGGGACTCAAACCGCTGTTGCTCAGAGCTCGCACTCTTGAGCGAGTTCTTAAACAACTGAGCCACTCAGCCGGCCCTGAAATGTTTTTTAATGTACTAATTTGTACATTAATATTCATTTAAAATACATTACAAATGTATTCATCAATACTGTAAACTGTGATCTAGTAGTGAACAGCTGACTATCAAATATGATATGGTGCTAAACAACTTCTTACCAAGTATGATCTGGGGAAAAGGGGATGTGAGAAGCGGACGTCAGGGCGGACAACTAGTCGGTGTCTAGTATACAGGCTAAAATGCTTGTCAACTTTTCCCAAACTATGCTTCAAATTCCTCAAGTTATTAATGCACAAAAAAAAGGGTTCCATAATTAAATAAGGCAGGGATGCACTGTATATCACCTCCGACAGGATAATATGGTTTAGTATATTAAAGGCTCCATGAAATCTGCAGTTAAAAATAAAAGCCCAACAATACTAACTTTATTATACTAAGAGATTTCTTAACTGATTTGACCATGTACTCACTTAAAAAAAAAACACAACAGAACCTTTTAATACTGTGCATCCTATTGAGCATAACTGGGGACATGCAGGCCCAGTTTTAGAAGAATTATAGATGCAAACAAATTTGTATATATATTACAAATTTAGCTATGCTTTTTTAAAAAAGTTACATATAGATATATAAACAAGCCAAAGAAAGTTCACCAAAGGATTTTCTTTAGGTAACTGGATTATGAATAATTTTTGTTTTTACTTTTTTTATATTTGTCTATGTTATTTATTTTCTAAAATTAGCGTGTGTGACTTTTATAATCAGAAGAAAAAAATCTTGGGAGAAAAAAATAAACCCATCCTTCTGTTGCTAAAAAGAAAAATAAAATATGATCTGAGAATGTGGTATAATGAACACACATTTGAATACTAATTATAAAATACTGCACTATGTTAAGCCTCCAACCATTCAAGTCACCAAAAAAGTCAAAATTCAACAGATGTCAGGTCCTTCCAATGAGATTATCTTGTGCTAAATCCCAATTAAAATGAAATCAAAGAGGGCTATATAAAGTAGAGAGTACTAAAGATTATAAGATTAGCAGTACTTACAGGATTTGAATAATTACCTCACAGATGATTAACACAATTGCTTGGATTTCCTCATTTACAGATGCTTTAGTTCTACTTAACATTGACATAAAAGTCCCCTCATGCCCAGAGCCTCATTTCACCCCTTCACAAGGTTATAATGACCTGGAACATCAGGTGAGGCTGCCTAAACAAAGCACAGGCTGAGCCATCATCACTTGTCCCCCTTTCCTGGCGCACATCTACCTTCTCACGTACACGCACATCGCACCGCCTGTCGTCACAATCCTCCTCCTGCAGAGATTCGGGCTAAACTTGAAGACAGTTCCCTGTGGACTTAACAGACCAACCAATCCTCAGGAGAGCATTACGAAAGTGCTCTCAGGCATGGATGGCTCGAGGAACTGAAACCATGCGTTTAACCTCGAGAGGAAGTCTACTAGTATTGACTTTCTCCTCAGAGGTCAGAGGGGAAAGAGATGGTCTGAACTGTTTAAAAGTCCGATTTAAATTAGCTAAGCCACAAAAAAACTGCCTTGGATCCACACAGGAGACTCGCCAGCTGAGATGCTGTGTCACCAAGACAACTTTTCAGGCTGCCCACGTGGGCTATTTGAGCACTGTTTATGCCTGCGCCAAGCCAGTCGCCATCAAACGAATAGACCAAGAGGGAGCATGTCCACCCTCAAGTCTCTGGAATGAACTGGAAAAAGACGACCGGAGCACAGGAAACCAGAGGGTTCAGTAAGACAGAAGGTCACCAATGGCTTATTAAAGATATCATGGTTTTCTCATGTGAATATTTATATTCCAAAAAGAATTTAAGAAAGGGCACTTGAAAAGGCACGTTTAAATTTAGCTTAGGCAAAGAGCAGACAATAACATCAGGAAGAAGAATGGGTGAACATAAAGTTCCTTCTATGCACACCTCTAATACCCAAACCACGATTCATCAAGATTAATTAATATCAACAGCAACCATATTTCACTTAGCAGATTTTAAAATACCACCCAAGGACCAAGAGCTTAAAAGGAAAAAAATTAAAACGTAAAATCACTCCACAGTGCCTTAGCATTTCCTTAAATACGGAATGCAGATGGTTTATCTGTCTGTTTCATTGCACTCACTCTTTTCTGAGTCTCCTCTTTCCTTACAGGGCTCTGGGACAGCAACACACCCATTTCACCCTGACCGCTGTGCATTCCTTCGGTCCTCACAAGCGCCCTATGAGGTCTGACACAAAGTACTCACTGCATAGTGGGCTGCCAGGGAACACTGGGCTGGCAGTTACAGAATTTATGGCAGAAAAGCTACTTTGAAAATACCTCATAAAAAAAAAAAAAAGGCCTCTCCTTATAGCCTGACTATCACTTCTGAGTCCAACCCAGACATGAACCTCTACATCCAGAGGAAATACATCCAGTGGGGGAAAAAAATATTGACAATTAACTTCCTTAGAAAGCTACTGTGGTCATGTCTTATCTTCCGGAAACCTTCAGTGGCTCCTCAACTGCAACCCCATTCTTGTGACTCAGGCCTGGAATTCGGGACTAAGTGGCACCTGACCCCAAAATGTTTCCTCCTTCCTGTAACACCAGGAAATAGGTCTGCCCTAGACACACTGTGGCACCTTGTTATAAAGCTCTCCCAGACGACTGCAGCTGAACTGAGGGTGTCCCTCCCTGGCCTTACATTCAGAATTTAAAACTGAGTTATTGGAAAGATGGCCTCGTTGGAACCCTTCATTTTCCCCCTGTCGTGTCTCAGGGCCAGAAACTGTAAGTTCACCAAAGGTTAAACAGCGAAGGCAGAGCCCACATGTGAAGCCAGATTTCATCATTCCTTGACTCCTATCCTATCTGCTACACCAGGCTGTCTTTTCAATCTGCTGTCCTCAGTTGTAACTAACAATCTGAGCATCCAGTTACCATACGCCCCCTCAGTTGCCCCCACAGCACTGCGCTGGCCGGAATTATCCACCACACTTTGGGTGTGAAGACCCTGCTGCTCAGAAGAGACTGGAGCACTGTTCTAAGGGTCTGAGCCATCCATGTCCCTGGCACCTGAGTATCCACCCTCCTAAAAATGCCTCTCCTTCTACTACTTTCTGAAATTCCATCATTCACTCTGCACATGCCTGGGCCTTTTCTCCTCAATTAGATGATTATGCTCTTGAGGGCAGTGATCCATCCAATCCTTATCCCCAAAGCAACTAAGTTCAGTATTGTTGAGATGGAATCATTAGAATCAAAAGTCACATCATCTCAGCTAAGACGAATTAGAAATTAACCAATAAAGTAATAGAACTTATATTGTAATCTAAAATGTAATTTTGCTTAACTTGTAAATATCAGTGTTGAGGGAGACATGTCAAAAAAAAATCCACATAATGAAACTTTAATATAGATTTCAGCTTCCTCTTTCTCCCATAAAGAGCCTTCACAATAGCAGTGAATGAAACATAACCTCAGTTTAACCTTCCTTCCTTCTAGCCACTCATCATCAAAGGGCAAGAAAAATAGCCATAAAGATGAGCAAATCTCTTTAAAGAGCAACATGAAGTGAATCAGCTAAAGCTGGATAAGGCACCATCACAATGAAATCACTAAATGGTAAACTAATGTACAATTGAGTCAGCTATTAAAAATCCTAGCAAAGTGAGTAAATACATTAACAGGAAAACGGAAGGAGGGGTACAGCACAGGAGGAAGAGACAACAGAAACCAGAATTTTAAAATGACTGCCATCAAATTAATGACGGCCAAAATCATTTTTATCTTTTACCCTGACATAATCTTTCACCCATACAAAAGTCTCCCCAGTTGCTGCCCCCTTTTTCGAACTTGTTTCTTAATATATGAAGTATATGTTTCTTGTTTAAAAAAAAACTACAATCATGTAGGAAAAGTGAAAAATATATCTTTCCTTCAGGGGATTCCAACCTCAAAGGTAGCCACCCCTAATAGTTTGCTTATTCTTCCCGACATTGTGTATGGGTTGGACACACACACACACTACAGGCAGTAAATAAGCACAGGGGAGAGAAAGGAACCAGCACACAGAATAGTTCATCTCTGAAGGGACTTAATTCAAGTACTTACAGAGCCAGAACAGAAAGGCAGAGGGATGGATGATGAAGAATGAAAGAATCTATTTATGCTCAGGGGACTCAGGGGCCCTCCCCTTGCAAAGCTGACACAAAGTTTCAACTTTTTATGTATATCCTGGTTCTGAAAATAGGAGCCCTATACAAATGTTTCTGGCAACTGTCAACACAAATTAAGACAAGCAAATGAAATAACTTTAATTCAATGCACACATTCCTGCAGATTTTTGGCGTTTTGGTTTCTTTTATTAATTATGTACATATATAAATATACATACACACTATACATGACCTTCAAATAAAATTATTTCTATCGATTTCCCCAAACTTAAAAAAAAACAAAAAACACTGCTAAATGAGATTTTACTCCCAAATTTATTTATCATTTAAACTTTCATTTACAAACTAGAAAAAAAGTTAAGTAAAATGCAAACCAACCAAGTGTTCAAAGATAAAACCTTGTAGCAGAAAGTCTTCTTTTTGTTTCTTGTTCACCCTTTTCATTTTTGTGGCAAAGTGAAATCAATCCCCGCACTAGAATGGTAAATTTGATCTTAAAATGTAGTCCTGTGTGTTTGCATGAGTGCTTGCTTTCAAGTTGGATCATTTGCCTGTTCAGCACTGGTTGCTTATTGAAGTGCATGCATGCAAGCACAACGCTTACACTCTCTTGCAGAAAACCTCAATAGCTTCCCTCTACTTTCAGGATAAAAGAAGAATTTCCCAAATGCATGATAGATTTCTCTTATTAACAGCTGTGTCTCTTTATACTCTCTGCACTTCCAGCTCCAAAGAGAAAGGGAACCAGCTGTAATTACGGGACTGCACCTTGCATGCACTCACGAGCCTTCAGGAGAAGCCAAGAGGCAATGCCTGCCAGAACACAACTTCATACAATTCGCTTCCCTCCTTCTCGTGGCTTATTCCTACCCATCCCTGTTTCTCCTCTTTCTCTTTCACGATTCCATTTGGGTACAGTCTCTTTCAGGAAGCTGTCCACACCCCACCCCATCCCCTGCCACGTTACCTTTTTTACAGCATCCCTTGAGAGGCTGCAGGTAACTTATGTTGATTAAAAATCAAGGGGCCAGCCGAGTGGCTCAGTTGGTTAAGAGCGCGAGCTCTGAGCAACAATGTTGCTGATTCGAATCTCACATGGGCTAGTAAGCTATGCCCAAGCTGAGCTGCCGCTGATCTGCCAACAGGTGGCAGGATGGCTCAGCTGGTGACAACACGTGCTCCTTACAACAAGGTTGCCAGTTCGACTCCCGCATGGGATGGTGGCTATGCCCACCCACAACTAAGATTGAACATGGCACCTTGAGCTGAGCTGCCCTGAGCTGCTGACAGGTGGCAGGATGGTGGCTGGACTTGGAGCTGAGCTAGCTGTGCCCTACACAATTAAGATTGAAGGACAACAGCTTGGCTGTTCCTCTTCCCCAATTCCCCAACACTGTTCCTCTTCCCCAATTACCCAATAAAACCTTAAAAAAAAAAATCAAGACCCCAGGGATTCTCTACTTTAAAGCAATCATGATTTCACTAAGTATTATTACCTTCTAACCTCAGCTTTGCTGGCAATAAAAAAGTGAGGGGCTGTTGGTTTGAAGTTTTCTGACAAAACTGTAGTTGAAACGGGTTTAAAAGAAAGAATATGTTAGAGTAATAAAAATTCTTTTAGCCGAACACAAGCGCAAGAAAAAGCTTAGCTGGTGTTATAACAATCATGGGTATAAAGCAGCAAAGACGTACAGATCAAAACAAC
>NW_017731399.1:5279370-5280628 GCF_001890085.2 Hipposideros armiger
ACAGGCTTGATGATAAATGTCAACCGCATTTGAATAGGAAAACAAGTGGTTCAACAAACACTGAGAAGTGATTTTATAATCCATAAGAGGGTAAACCTATGGCACAGAGATACTACCATGCTATTTATTAATATTTAGTTTTTCATGTGTTTTTATCCAAGTAATGCCTGCACTAAAGGCAAATAGCACCACAGGCATATAAAGAAGACAACTGTAAAACAAAAAACAGCGTTTTACTTCATCTTCTCCATTCCCAGGAGCAACCAACCACTTTGAATTCACAGCACTGTGCCCTCCAGTCTTAAATAACATGCTCCTATGCTATTTCTTGATTTATCAATCTTATTCTCTGTTGGAAGTTCTGTTTTAGAAGATGAGAAATAAGCATGCTTCCAGTAAGCCCCCACCTCACTTCTCTTGCCCTTTCTATGTTCATATATTATGTATAGATGTATGTATGTGCATGAATCACAGTTATATCACATAGTCATGTGTGTGTTGTGTGTAAGTAATCAGGGTTTATATTACCACGGTTATATTTGCTCAATTGTTTCTTTTTCCTGGAGTTAATAATTGCTTTATTTTCCCCCCCAATTTGCTTAGTTTCTATGTATCTACTTTAAGTCTTCCTAAACTCAACGAGAAGAAAAAATAAATTCTTCTCATTACTGTTCCCTACATGGTCAAAAGCACCAGGTGCCCAATCAACTCCATTTCTCTTCCCTGCAGACCTCGCTCCTCGAGCTCCCCATCTTCACGCTCCAATCCAGCCTGACTGATCTCCAGGCCTACTGCACAGGCTCCCCCAGAAACGTCCCCTCACCATCTTCCTGGCATCCTTCCCTCCTCTCCTGGGACTGATCCCATGCTTCCCAGATCTTGTATCTTCCTCTTTCTTAGTTTAATTCCTCATTTTGATGGACCATTATATTCATTCAGCAACTGCGTGAGAAGTATGTAGATGGTTCAAGTTTTGAGTTTTGGCATGTCAAGCCTTAAACTGATTGATGATTTGGCTGGGTATAGAACTCTACGTAGTAAAACACTTACCACTGGACTTTTTAGTTGTTATTTCATTATCTTCTAGCTTCTACTGTTGTAACTGAAACATCCAATGATATTGGGATTCCTGCTCTTTTATATATTACATGTTCTTTTTGGGGGATTGTTTTAGGATAATCTCTTTAATACTGAAGTTGCCTCTGAGTCTTTTTATAGTCCATGTATTGGACACATAGTGAGCCTTTTCAATATAAAA
>NW_017731399.1:5281758-5282727 GCF_001890085.2 Hipposideros armiger
ATGGGAAGTGGTGCGTCAAACCTTAGTAACAGTGTGTGACAAGTTTCAACTTGTTCAGTGCAGTCAGGTGTGAGCTAGGGATGTGAGAAGGTGTTTTAAAGTGTGCTGTAAATCATCCTCCATCATGACAACGCTCCGTGTCACACATCGCTTCTGGTATACGGCAATTTCTGTCAAATAAAAACATTATGGTGTGTCCTCATCCACCTTGTTCACTGGATCTGGCACCATGAGACTTCCGGCTCTTCCCCAAAGTCAAAATGATTCAGGACATCGAGGCAGCCATGACAGTGCAACTAATGACACTCACGAAAGAGGACTTCCAGGACTGCTTCAGAAAGTGGCAAGAATGATGGGATAACTGTTTGAAGCGAGGGGGAGTATTTTAAGGGGGATTAATGGCAATGTGTTTTTTATTATAATAATTTTGTTTTATTTAAACATTCACTGTATTGTTTGATCTCACCTCATATTTAAGTGGGGATTGCAATGCTATTAGTCTTAACTGAAAACTTTCAGTTATGAAATATTCAAAACATGCAAAAGCTTACTTAGTACCCATCATCCAGATTTAATAAATGTTAACATTCCACCAAAATTGCTTAAGTTCACAAAAGATAAAAAATAAAAGAAATACAGATAACTATCAAGTTCCAATCCCATTCCTCTCTCAGCCTCTCCAGAGAAACTTCTCCTCTAAAGATGCTATGCATCCTTCCAGCAAGTATACTTTGTATGTTTATGAAATCTTTACGGATGGAACGATTTGAAACACATCCCTTTGCAACTTTGTTTTTTCATGTGAAATTGTGTTCCAGATTTACTCATGATGATACAAAAGGATATAGATCTTTTATAATAACCTCTGTATGTTTTCCATTCTGTGTATATACTAGAGTTTGTCGATTAAAATCTAGGTTATGTCCCAATTTTTTTGCTATTACAATGACGGAATGGCCATTCCTTCTG
>NW_017731399.1:5284855-5286251 GCF_001890085.2 Hipposideros armiger
TAGCTCTTAAAACAGAAGGTCACCTTTGGGAAGTTTTACTCAAGAATGTCTCCTCATGTTTCATGCCAGGACTAGCTGATAAGGAGCTAAATAAAGTCTCACTACAATAGAAAAAGAGCATCTTTCCGTCCGTCACTAGTCCATATCCCCAAAGCAGATATTTTTAAACTTTCTGTTTTTTAATCTTTGCAATTATTTTTAAGTCTCTGATGTTTAAATTCCATAGTTTAAGGTCATCCACTTTTAAACTCAATTCATGCAAAAGGAAGCAGTAACATTGTGTAAAAAGAATCAGGCACCTGAACTTCCTGAAATGAATGTTTGAAGGTTTCAGCACAGTGAAACTGGAAAGGTAACAGTGTATTTTTCAAGATTTAACAATCTACTTTCTTTTTCTTTTTTCTTTTATTCTTCTCTGTGTCCTTCCCCTCCTACCTGATTCAATAACTGTGTTTTCCTGAGGCTACATGCCTACCTCATTAATCTGGTTAACCGGCAAAACACTGACTTGAAAGAAACTGAGTCAGCCCTCCGCCATCCCGACACCGGCAACCAGGCTGCAATTCTGGACTGCAATTTTCTGTCAGATGACATATGAATCACCCCTACACCTGGGCTTGAGATAACTATCATGCAACAAACCGGACCCCAGGAGACGTCCCGGAGGAGTCGTATGACTAACTCCCCCTTTCCTTTGTTCTACTACTTCTTGCGTACCTATAAACCTCCTGACCATTCTAGGAACAGGGGAGGTGGCCTTTGAGACAACAGTCCACCATCTTCCCAGAATGCCGGCATTTTGAATAAACCTACTTTTCTCTCCATCAGCCCTTGTCTCTCCATCATTGGCTTATGAGCAGCAAGCAGCCAAACCTGAGTTCAGTAACAAAACTACAATTGGAATGAATATCAAATGATATTAATGTGTTTATTAAAAAATGTAGTATTTTAAACAGAAGAATTCTCCAAACTACCTTTGCTGAACAGAAATAACATATTAGTGCATGTTCTTATAAACCAACAGAAAAAGAAACCACTATTCATAAATATTACGGGGAAAAAACTTTTCCCCCCCAATTTGATATTAATCCTTGGTACATTTGAAAGTACTGAGCAGAATGTTCCATTCAAATAGGCCAAGGCTTAACATCAATAACTGGATGAGGTTATGAATTTTAAATAAAAACCCCAACCTGAAAGACATAAAGGACAATCAGAGACATCTTTTGCATTTCCTATGGCTATTAAGTGATTGGTTCAAGCATGCTACATCCACCAATCTCTAACATCTCCATTACTAAGGAGATTAGAAACTCCAATTCTTCAATAGACTATTTCTGATTACTTAATACTTCACGCAAAATACTGTACTAGGTATCAGTTTTAAAAAGCTGAT
>NW_017731399.1:5289011-5289816 GCF_001890085.2 Hipposideros armiger
AGAACTATAAATGGGATGACCAACCATCCTGGTTTGGCTGGATGGAGAGGTTTCCTAGAATGTGGAACTTTCGGTGTTAAAACCAAGAAAGTCCTGGGAAACCAGGATGAGTTGATCAACCTAGATATAAATCAGGAGTTCTGTGGTCCTAACAGACACCGATATGGAGATATCAGAAAGGTGATTAGAAATACAATCTGAAGCAAATCTGAGCTGCAGATACAGAATTGGGAATCACAGAGGCACATGGATGGCATTTAAAATCACGGCTAGGTGACATCACCTTGGGAGAGAAGAGAAAGGGCCCAGGGCGGAGGTGATATTTCTCTTTGTCACAGATAATACACTTAAAGATGTCTGCCTCGGTCCAGTTCTCCACCTGCATAGCCATTGCCTTGCAGACATAAGACACCATGTTTCTGATTCTTACTTTTCAGATTTCCCCAGAAAATCAGAAACACAAAGTAAAATGAACATTTCAGATGCTTTGGGTGACTTATTTAACCCACCGTCGGACGCAACTGATCTCACAGATTCATTGCACACAAAGATGCCACTATAAAAAATACGTCTTTACCATACTAAGTCACAAACACGACTGGTGATCGGTTACGGTACGGGGGAAGATATAGAAGCAATGAGTCACGATACTTAACTGTTAGATATTTGAAAATTTGTGTGCAATGAATCTGTGAGATCAGTTGCGCCCGACAGAGGGTTAAGCTATTTTGCTTGAAGTTTCAGCTCTGACTAACCCATACCATACTCTCCTGAGCGTCTCTCCTAGGAGTCACCAAAGAGCCCA
>NW_017731399.1:5290047-5299164 GCF_001890085.2 Hipposideros armiger
AGTTTATTGTATTCGTCTCTTTGGAAAGACTTCTAACATCCTTGGGTACACTGGTATTCAAAAACAGGAACAATTACCATAAGCACTCAACAGATGGCCCATTTAAACTATGGGATTAATACAATGTGTCTGGTGACCTACTTCAAAGTAATTAAATAGAAACATCCCCATTGGTTAATTTGTAATAGAAAATATCAAATGTTTACAGTTGACCTTGTCAGATCAACTCTACCTGGCTAACGGATGCAGAGATAATAAGAGAATAAACGAAACATCAGAAATAATCGAAAGAAGTCCTATGGCTTAGAATGGACAGAGCAGAATTACCTGGCTCCCCCTGTGGGACACCTCCTTCCCCATGAGGGCCAGCACCCTGGCTAGGGATAACAAGACTCAGGGCATAAAAAAACCCACAAAAAACCAAAAAACCTCTCACCAAAAAAAGACTGGACCTAAAAGATGATAATTGAAAAGGTAGAAGTTCAGGGAGAAGCAATTAATGGGAATAAATTATACCTAACAGCTCCCAATCTGCTTATGAATGACCCTCCATTGTGAGGCTCTTTAAGGGCAACGGAGCCACTGTGATTGCCCTACAAAAGGACTTCCCAAATTTTACTCCAGCACTAGAAAACTTACATGCCGAATCACTCTGAACTCACTAAATTTAATAAAAGTGAAGCACTTTTAATTATAATGTAAAGGGGGGGGGGAAAGCAGACTTGAGTTTAAAAATAGAAACAGTAATAATAACCTCTGACGAGTAAGGCTTGATTGCTCGTGGTCAAATAATTTAAGCAGTATCTCATTATATAACTATGTTTTTCATTTCACTTTTATACTGAATACCAGATTTATTTTATTTTTAATTAAGTATCAGGGAGGGGGAAATTTCTCCCTACCCTTCATGGTTCTTCTGGCTCATCCAATAATTAAATTGACAGATTAACAAAAGAAAAAAAAAACAAATCAAATTCATATATACAGAGGTCTCATAGCTATAGGACCTTAAAAAATGACCAAGGCAAACAGCTTTTACACTTTGATACGTTTTAGACAAAGAAACAATAAACCTGTGAGGAATTGACAGGTCAAAGAAATGCAGGCTTGAGCGCTTAATTAGTGAAGAATCTAAGCAGAACTTTGAGCTTGGGATAGTAAATTAGTAAAGAAGTAACAAAGTTTGCTTATACAGGCTTTTCAGCCCTGACTTCTCTATGGCTGGTGATAAGAATGTCTCTGCCTCCTGGTGCGAGGAAGGTACCTTTCACATGGGAGATTTATTTTCTGCTTTCAGGAGATCAGAGTGTCCTCCTTGCACTGGCTGTTTCTCAAATAACTTTAATGCAAAATAATCAATACGTCACTGTGGCATGCTTTGGGGTGGCCTAACTTGAGCCCCAACATAAGAATATTAGCAATGTAAACACCCTGATGTTAATTATAATTAAATCACTGATTCTCCTGATGACTGAATGTGGATAACTGCATTTTTAGAGCACTTTAAAAAATAATCATAAAACATAGTCATATGCATGATTTTATTTGGCATATAACTCTACCTTCTATGACCCCATTCCGCTCTATAAGGATATAAATTTTAAAAACTTCATCAGTAATAAAAGGTAATTTATCTTTCTAAGCAATTTAAATTTTGTAATTCAGTGAATAAAACGCTGATAGACCTTTCATTACATAATTGGGTTTATAGACTTCTGACATTATGCTTAAGCACAGTAAAGCTATACAGACACATTTCATGGTACTAAGTAGCATACATTTTCTTGAAACAAGAAATATGTAATACACTTTGTGTGTAATTTTAAAAATGTGCTTAATTGCTTCACCTCCATTCAAGTGAAATCACCAAAACAATGCTACTTACATCTATTCCATTAGCATCAAGACACAATTCTTGGCTTTATAATTTAATGATCTGAAAACACATTAATCCGTAGTTGGTACTGCCTTTTAAAAATGTGTTCTGTGGGCTGGCTGAGTGGTGCGTTGGTTAGGTAGGAGTTGGCTTGGGACGCCAGTTCTCAGCAGCAGAGCCCCAGTTCAGATCCCACATGAGGGCCAGTGATGCTGCGCCCTCTACAGCTAAGATGGTGAACAGCTCGACCTGGAGCTGGGCTGCCATGAGTCACCGCCAGCGTAGGCTGCAATGGCGCTGGCTGGTAGCGGGCGTGAGCTTTCATGAGCTGCCACGAGCCGCCATGAGCGGCCATCCAAAGGCCGGCGAGCGACTGACTCACCCGGGAAGAGCACAATGATAATACCAACATGGGCCAGTGAAGTGACGTCCACCACAACTAGACTGAAGAACAAAAGGACAGCAACTTGTCTGTTCCCCTTCCCCCATCCCCCAACGCTGTTCCCCTCTCTCAATTCCCCAATAAAATCTTTTAAAAAATGTGTTTTGTGATGTCAGTATGGCTTTACCAAAATAAGCCAAGCTTATTTAATAAGAGAGGCAATCTGACAAAGAGAAACAGACAGTCTGGGTGAAGAAATGGAATGAAAAACCCCAGTTAGAAATCTAAACGCAGGGTAGCTCAGGAATACTTGCTATATCCAAGAACGGACAGACTCTGCTCTGCCTGCAGGAACAAGCCAGAGGCCAGCCCACTGCCAGCAGCTCGGAGGGAAAGGGGCCCTCCACAGGAAGATTTCCACGAAAAATTATCCTGGAAAATTAATACATTCTGAAATTAGTTTCATAATTAATAAAAGTTCCATTTGGTAATAAAATATAAGATACATATAAACAAAAAACAAAGGTCTTTAGTGAGTTCATTCAAAAACATTTTCTGATTTTCTGATGCAAATAAAATTCTATAGTCTCTGAAGATAAAGACAAGCAAGTCATTACCGTCGAGTGCTAACGAATTACCGTCGAGTGCTAACGACCTATTAGAGGAGCTATTTTTTACATAAAAACCACATAGGGCAATAAGCACTATAGTATAATTCTGACAACCATGCTGCTGGCTGGTTTTGGAAATGGTGCCCATGGAAATGGCATGACTATAACTGAGAATAGGTGTGATTACACACAGAGGAATAAAGGAGAGCCAAACCCTAATCTTGCGTGACTGCACATGCAGAGGAAAGAACAGTATTATCATCTCCTCTAGCAGGCCGTCTCTGACCCCAAACCAAGTGAGACTTCCTTCCAGGGCAGTCCAAGGAACTGAACCATGCATTCTT
Source organism: Hipposideros armiger (assembly GCF_001890085.2). Classification (NCBI taxonomy): domain Eukaryota; kingdom Metazoa; phylum Chordata; class Mammalia; order Chiroptera; family Hipposideridae; genus Hipposideros; species Hipposideros armiger. The sequence goes on from NW_017731399.1 coordinate 5,293,261, forward strand.
TCAAAGAGCTTTCCATGCTTTATGGTGAGCTCTTTTGGGGCAGAGTCCAGGTCTCATCAATGTGTGTAGCCTCAGACACCAGCACAGGCATAGTTTCTGTTCAATAAATATTGGATCTAAGAACAAATGAAAGAAAAAGAAAAGCCAGTAAAAGAGAAGAAGCTATTTTCATGGAGGCAAACCAAGAAGGAAAAAGCCATTCTTTGGAAAATGAAGCAAAAAAAAAAGAGTAATGCAGTAATGTCACAAGCAAAGTAAAGGCCCCGGAATATGTATTTTGAGAACTGTGTACTTGGAAATTAGGAGGTCAAAGAATTACAGAGCTTTAAGAGCAGAAACCACAGTGTAAAAAATGTAGATATAAACAACAAGGAAACATTGAATATGTTCTTCCTAAGATCAGGAATAAGGCAAGGAAGGTTCCATTCTTACCACTTCTGTTAGCCTTATACTAAAAGTTCTAGCTAGTTCAGTAAGGCCAGAAAAAGAAATTTAGAAAAATATAATTATGATGGGAAAGAGAGAAGTAAAGCTGTCATTATTCAGACATCTATCATGATTTTGTAGGTCAATAAGCCTATAACACACACGCATGCACATGCGCGCACACACACGATATTAGAACTAGCAAATGAATTTAGGAGTTTTGCAGGTCAATATACAAAAAGCAATTGTATGTCTCTATCCTAACAAGTGAACAACTGTAAGTGAAATTTTAAAATATTTTTACAAGAGCATAAAAAAATCTAATACATCTAATGAAAAACGTAAAAACCTCCATGTTGAAAACTACAAAACACTGCTGAGAGAAATTAAGTGGAAAGGTTTGTGGATGAGAAGACTCCATGTTATCAAAATGTCTATCTCCGCAAATTGAAAAGTAGGTCCAATGAAATCTCAGTCAAAATCTAGCAGGCTTTTATGGAGAAAAAAACAACAAAAAACTGAAAAGTTGATTTTAAAATTTTTATGAAAATGCAAAGGATCTAGAATAGTCAAAACAATCATGAAAAACAACAAAGTTGAAGGACTTCATTATTTGAATTCAAAACTTTTTATAAAGCTACGGTATTCAAGACAGTGTGTAAGTGGCATGGAACAGAGAGACACAAGGGGAACAGGAGAACCCACAGATTCACACATCTATACGATCAATTGATTTTCAACCAAGACACCAGCTCAGTTCAATAGGAAAAGTCTTTGTAACAAACAGTAGTAGATGTACATATGAGAAAGAAAAAAATCCTATAGTTACCCATACAACAGTTATTTCATATATAAAAAATTTAAGGAGTAGTTATCAACTAAATGTATAAGACAAACCCTCAAGCACCTTTAAGTAAATATAGGAAAGTATAGTCTCAATATTGGATAGGCAAGGATTTCTTAGATAGCACAGTAAAGCACTAACCATAGAAAATGATAAATTAGACAAACTTTCTGCTCATCAAGAGATATCATTAAATGTGTATATATACATTTATTATTCACATGTATGTTTTTATATACTTAAAATCTTACAAATCAACAATAAAAAGAAAATTCAATAATAATTGAGAAAAACTAGTCAAGGCTTGAAATAAACACTCTGCAAAAAAGATCTATGAATGGCTGAGTACATGAAAAGATGGCCAAAATCATCAGTCATCAGAAAGGAGCAAATTAAAATCACAATGAAATACTGTTTCTCACTCACCTTACAAGAATGGCTAAAATTTAAAACAACAACAACAACAAAATCCGAACACCTGCACAGCCAAATGCTAGTAAGAATGTGGAGCAACACATTGCTGGTAAAAGTACAAAATGGCGCCACCACTTGGGAAAACAGTTTGGTAGCTTCTTACATAGTAAAATATACATTGACACTATGATCCAACAAGTCTATCCCATTTATTTACCCAAGAGAAATAAAAACACATGTCCACAAAGTGACTTTATAAGAGTGCTTATAAGGGCCGGCCGAGTGGCTCAGTTGGTTAAGAGCTCACTCAAGGAGTTTGAGCTCTGAGCAACAGCGGTTCAATTCCCAGCCCAAGCTGAGCTGCCAACAGGTGGCAGGATGGCTCAGCTAAAAATAAATAAATAGAATGCTTATAGCAGCCTTATTCATAACAGCCAATAATTAGAAACACATATCTTAAGAACACTTCAGATCTGTGCATTTTATTGCATGTGTATTATATCTCAAAAAAAAAACTTTAAAGGCAAAGAAAAAGCATAAGATGAAAGGGAGGAGAGAATGGCATGGCACGACTAGAGGGTTAACATCGAGAGGCGGAGAGGGACGACAGGATGGACAGGACGAAGAGGTTAACTGTGGCAAGGAGAAGGTCACACAGCACAGAGTTAAGTGTGGGGAACAGACGAAATGAAGGCGTCCCGGGACAGGACGAGGTTTACTCTCTCTCAGGGTGGATCTGTGGACTTGCCTGAAAGCTGTCTTTGACTCCTTCCTCTCTTAATCTAACCATCAATCAATTACTACAGATCCTTGGGTGTTTCTAATTTCTTGGTGCCATCCCATGAAATGTGTATTGAAAAGAGAACCATTGCAACGGCTATAATGCTAGCCTAAAAGAATGAGAGACTATCTGGCAAAAGATGAGGATGTCTCTTATGAATGATGTTTGCATGCATTGTGTCAACATGGATTAACTTTTATAGAAAGTATGCAAGGGCCCATCTGTTTCCTGCTCTTTAAATGACTTGTTTTGCTACTTTTAATAAATCATTATGCACTGGGGCCTTTATTTACTGATACTTAAAATGGAGATGTCACAGACTAATAAACATGAGGCTCCTTAGATCAGCAGATTCTAAATACGGAACATGCTTTCTAGGTTAGTTTACTCACCAATAGATGGAATTAACATTGAATAAATGGTCCAATAAAGGAACTCATTCACCTGATATGAAGCATTCTCACTGGAGGTGGAGACAAGGTATTATCTTCCATGTAGTATGAGCAGCTCTGGGTGCTGTGAACGCTACAACTTTCTTTTCTCATTCAGCCATGTGAGCACTCTTTTAGCAAACCACATGATTTTATCCTAATTTCAAACAATTTAAGGAGCCTCAAGAACCGTGAAGTTCAGATAGCATCTCTCTTCTGAAGGAGGAGAATTTTATCCTAACAAGAATCTAAAATGTTTTCATCACGGTGAATCAATGTTTCCATTGCTTGCTGTATTTTTTTTCTTATTCGACATCGACATCACTTCCAAGACAACAGATAATTTTTTTATTAGCCCTAGCTACCATACCGTACTTGATAAAATCCGAAAATTCCTAAAATCAAATTCTAGGAGTCCAGTTGATCACAGCCTTTCACAGAATTTGATTTCAATACATCCTGAACAGGAAAGAACAGACACCATGAGCTCAGCAAGGTCCCTCTAATCAGGCCGTCTTACAATACAGGCAGCAATCAGCAGATCTCTCGCCCTGAGCAGAACAAGCTGCTGACAGCGAGCGATTAGTGTTCTGACACAATTCCAAGAGGCTTGTCAATGTAAACTACTGGACAGCTACAAGGAACGTCAAATCTCCGTGATGCAGTCTTTGCAGAGCTCCCCATTAGAGTCAGCCCAGGTTTACTCTGAAATGCAAAAGGCATCTGTGACAAGGTGCTGCTGCCAACGCAGAGGCCATGCTCGGCCTGCTTCCAAATGTGACATGGCACCGTCCCACGGAGGAGGCACCCGCTCGGGTAACATCTACAGCAGCAGAAGCAGCGTCTCTTCACCCTTATGGGCTTGGGGACTTAACACAAAAAAAACAGTTCCGCTTTCTAATTACTCTAGGAGAGAGGGGAAGGAAATGCTTTTTCCCTCTTAGTTCTCCTTCCTTGCAAATGACGCTTTCTGTAGTCCAGGGCACGCATCTCTCAGTGAGAGAGTCCGTCGCATCAACTTGTGCAAACTGAAAAGCCTGAGGGCAAAGAGTGAAATCACCCCCCAAAAGCAGCATTCTATGTAAAAACTCAACAAAGGCTACAAGTCTATCTGTCGGGAGGAACAGTCCTCTCGCTGAATGAGAAGGGATACTGAGACTATGAAATAGGAATTACAAAAGCCAGTTACTTTTCCTGGGGCCAGGAACTCCATGGTCATTGCCAACAGAAACTCACTGCCATACATAAAGGACAGTGCCTCCCCTGGCTGTAAATGTTATAAAATAGCATTAATTCATTTTAATTCAATGCAGGCTTCTTTTGTTCAATGTGCAAAGTGTTTCCTTTTGCAAAAGGTCCACGCAGGTAAAAGCTGACCTCATCAAGATACAAGATGCTCTTCCCTGGACAGGGGATTGTCAAAAGCAGCCGGTTCTCAGACGGAGGTCATGAACTGAAGAGAGAATATTTAGAGTCAGCCACTCAAGCGGAGACTAACAGTAATGACAATACCCTCTTCCTTTGATGACGCTTTACGGTTTACCAGGGAGCACTTTGGTGCTCATTATCTCGTTTGGGAAAGTGGGGCAAGCCCACGCAGGACTGAAGGAGCATCCCAGCACCAAACAGACCAAGTGGCCTGACAAAGTCACAGGAGAAGCAAAGCGGCCCTCTGCCCCCAGAGGAAAAAAACTAACAAAGGTCAAAATAGTCGCATCTTCTCCCATGCTGAGAAACCATAACTAGGAAGCTGTTTTGTAGTCCGAGATGTTCTCTCAGGTTTGAAAGCAGCACCCTGGGACTGCAGTTAGAGGTGAGCATACCCAATTAAAGGGGGTCTGAGAAAGAAAGCCAGCTACTTAAGCCAGGCTTTTGCTCCTCTTTTTTCTTCCTCCCTTCCTTTTTCCCCCTTTGGTTGTTTTCAAGTATTGAGACTTAGAGGAATGGGCCTACTTTGCCCTTTTGTATCAAGAAATACCAGAAAACAGACACAAACTCCCAAAAGCACCATGACCCAGCTGCTATTTTATAACACTAGATAGCAAGTGAACCTAACAATGAAGTGTAGAAACCTGGCAACAAGGATAGAAAGCTCTAAAGCAGCAAACCAGACAAGGCAGAAGAGGAGAGCTTGAGTGTCCAGATCCCACTCTGCCAGAAATGCCAGACTAGCTGCCCCCCCAACCAAGGATGACAGCCCCAAGTACTGGGGACAGGGTCACCCCTGAGGCAGTGCTGAGTCCAGCTGTGGCTGCTTACCACCTCTCGGGGACTCCAGGGGTCTCAAAGAATGGCAAAATTTCAGGACAAAATCTTATTTCAACTAATCTATTCAGGACTGATGTACCATAATAATTGAATGTAAAACTGGTTGGAAATCACCTCTCTGGAAACTAGACAACAGTGTACCCTCTTGTTTTGAAACTTGAAAAGGAGTAACTCCTACTTCTCACTCCTCTAGAAAAAAAGTGATCCTGGTCTATAACAATAGGGAAGAAGATTCGATTTAAAAAATAGTATTCAACTTATTTCATAGCCTCCTCACAGAATTAATGACGGAGTAATTCATCTGGTAGGAAATTAGAATGGCTATTTTAAGGAAAGTCAAACTTTCTATTAACTATGTGTCTATTATGTAGAAAAAAACAAACAACAATAACAAAAAAAAAAACAAAACACTGACAAGTTAGCTATTTGCTCAAAAGCTGTCCTCAGACCTTGGTCAGGAAATGGTAGTTACCTGTTCTGATTCAGGTCAACAAGAACAAAAAACAGTTAAAGGAGTAATGGCAGTGTTAGCAATTTCTTTCTTAAGTTTTATTTTTAGACCACAAATTCCTCACTTGAACTCGTTTTTAATTTTTTTCCCCCGATCAGGTCCACTGATTCATTTTTACCTGAACTTGATTTTATTCCCAGCTTCCACTTAGAACAAAGTCAAACAAACAACTTTCTCTCTCTCTCTCATTCTCTCATTCTCTCTCTCTCTCTCATTCTCTCTCTCTCTC